>NC_086335.1:50943198-51272182 GCF_032445375.1 Bacillus rossius redtenbacheri
TACCACATATATTAACCAACTGTCATCAAAATTAAACAATGAATGCTGAAAAAGATACCATAATTTATTAAGTGATGAAATGACACATTAAAATTTCAGCAAAGTAACAAACAAAATGCACAACAGCAAACCTAAAAACAAAAAAGGTACATTGAAAAAAAAGTTTGATACATACATACAGAGTTATAGTTAAGAAGTTTCTTCTTACAAAAAATAAGTTGAATGCTGCAAAGTTTTCCACAATTGTAAAACTTAACTCTGCATGAAGAAATGGGGGAGAAAAAAAATTCATATAATTCTGATGTAAAGTCTTAAACAGTCAGATAAAAGTATAAGGGCTAATTTTTAACGTAAAAAAAATACCTGATATAAATCTGTAGTTTAATCTCTGGTTTGGAACAGACCTACTTAAGTTGGCAGAAAAATTATGGAAAGTAGGCCTACTTAGTTACCCATATTAATTTTGCATTATAAGTACAATAATGATCCAATTTCCTGAACTATCTAGATTATTACACACATACACAGAACCAATTTGTGAGTAATTTAACCTGTACCAGAAAGAATAAAAATTTATCCAAAAATAAAAAGACATCAAAAGTAATTAACAAAAAATCACCAAACATGATTGCTTTAAAAGACAAAGTCACACTAAAGTATTTGTTAGTAACTTTATCACACAAAGTTTTAGAAGAACTAGGGGAAGATCCAGACAGCAGCTTTGGAAGGAAGAAGAAACACTTTTAAAGTTACGAAGTCGAACAATACTTGTACCTACATTTACGAAAATATATAAAATAATGTTCCTTACGTTCATTCATATAAAATAATGTGTTTTTAAACTTCCTAAAATGGATTTTTTTCAGGTAGCTTTATTTCTTTATAGTATTTTTTTAATTTTAACTTTCCCTGTAAGAATTTCCCTAATCATAATGCATATATGACCTTTAACAAATCAACTAAACAAATTCGTGTGAACAAAAAAAAAAAAACTGCTATTTAATTCAGTAGGCAACCCATGTTATTTCAAATGAATAAGCTTATGCAAGTAATTTTTTAAATAACTAAAAATTAATGCCGACATGGTGGTTTTACTGATATAAATTGTTCTCATGCAAGTGTTATTTAAAGCCAATGGCAATAGGCAATAACTAGGCCTCTTGCATATATAAATTTTCTGAAACTAAAATGATGTAATGTATAATCCAATGGATTGCATACAAACAGGTGGTGACTGAGGGAAGGGGGTTAGTGGTGGGTAGAGATATTTTCTCTCTGCCCCCCCCCCCCCCCCCCAATTCCATTATGAAAATTTTTCTAAAATACCATATGTTCCCTTGTGAGAAGCCACGTCCCATATGGATACTAATGCAGGCCCATTATGTCTGTCAGTTAGTGTAAATAGTAATGTAAGTTTTTAAAATCCTTTTTCCCCCTTTCCACCAAATCCTGTTACCGCTATTGCATACAAACAGTTGTAACTATGTAGGACAGACTAAGTACCTATATGTAGAGAGATATTGTACTATTATTTTCATTCACATTTTTTTGAGTTCAGACCAATTCTAGTTGTTGGAACAAAACCATTGTGGCACTAAAACAACATTCTATTAGGTACTATTTATATATCTGTATATAATTACAAAAAATACTTTGGTCCACAAAGAAGCCTGATGAAATTTTCATTTCTCTTATTATTAAAATATTAAGAAAATATGAACAAAATGTAACTGCCCTACTATCACATGAACACTAGAGCTATATCTCAAATGGCAGACAGAAGAATGCTGTTTTATGCTTTCCTTTAGCATTTGCATCAGAACTAAGTCGCACACAGAAAGCACACACTGCTCATCTCAATTTATTGGGCGAAGTGTGACGACACAGCTTTAAGACACTGGTAGCATTCCTGATGTCTGGCTTCGAATCCTGGTCCGGTATCTCCAATTTGGTTACCTACAATCGGACTGCAATATGTACCTATGCCTGTACTGGGGTTTCTCCCTTGCAATCAGGGGCCCAACAACTAAATTTCCAAAGGGGGGGGGGGGGGGGGGGCAATATACCTTTTTATAAAGAATCATCGATCCCCCCTTATTGAAGCGGGGGGGGGGGGGGGGGGGGGGGGGGGGGGTCCAGGGGTCCTCCCCTGGCAAAATTTGTATTTCAAGGTGGAAAATGATGCTATCTAAGCAGTTTTATTACCTAAAAATTGATTACACAGCACTTTCTTTGCCCCCGTTTGCCTCCACTTCAAGTTGAACCCCCCACCCCCCTGTTGTTGCGCCACAGCTTGCAATTGACTGCTTTCTGCAAGAGAAACCATTATCCTTTTTGGCTGGGCCATCCCGGACGTGTTTGCTCCTGCCTAAACTTACTCAGATTAATGTGCTGACAAAGAACATTTACATGAAAGATATTCAACCAATCATGAAACACAGACAACGTTAGCATTTTAGCACACAGCTGGTCTACAAACCTTTTTGTGAAAAATACATTCCCCAAAAATATGCTATGAGTTTTATGATATTTCAACTATATTATTGTAAATATCTTTGTTTCTCTACGAAGAGAAAGCACATAGACCTAACTTCCGAAAAAATAAGTTCACATGTGAAATTATATAAATGAGTAAATCTACACTGAGATATGGCCTAGAAAAAACATAGGGTAGAATGTAGTAAATTGCTGTGGTCAATATGCTTAAAGATTGGCGATACATTTAGCAACAATAAAAAAAGCTTCTGTTTAAATCTCTCCTATGGAACAAAATAAAGTTTAAATCAAATTTTTGTTATTTCTCAAGATGAATTTTATTTTGGTTTCATCAATAAAATTTTTTGGTGAAAATTGTTTTTTCAATAATTTTTTTGGTTCTTGTTGAGCACCAATATAACATTGAGGTTTTTAACAGGAATCAAAATAGGGTTGAACGTTTAGAGTCATACCTCCCAATTACCTTTGTTGGGGTATAATGGAGGTATTTTTTATTTTTTTATGTGAATTTTTTTTTCATCAAAATAATTTTAGTTTGATGCTTAGCCTAAGTGGACTCTCCTACTGAAAATATTTTAAACAGTGTTATAATGATTTAAATAAATAAATAGTTCACTGATCCACCCCATATGGGCAACCTACTGATGTATGTGTGGTTATCAGCCCGAAGGCTGGGTTTTATACTACCAAGCACTGTGATCAGTCCATGCTATAACTCAGCCCCAAGTGGCACCGTGATAGGAAAATGCCACAGACAGCTAAGAAAACACTAGGATCTGACACAGCACTAGAAGGCTTAGTAAGCCAGAGTTCAACATAGTATAGGCTAGCCATTTAATTTCTCCCTCCGTATCCCACAGTGCCAATAAATGCTATATTAGTGTGTACATCAATATACCTATTGTGCCAGGCTAATAGTAGTATATTAGTCTGCACATTTTATGAAGAGTATGTACAGTAAACAAAATTTCTTACAAAAATGGCTTTTATGAATGTTTGGTGTTCAGTTTCTTGATTAGTCAACTATGTCTATCTTCCTATGAACTAAACTTTCCCAATTGTGTAAGCATTTACCAGTTGAAGTTTTAAATTTTTAATGAGAAACCAATTCTTAATGGTTATATTTATTTGCAATATGACAAAAATTTCTATCTGCTTATGCAGTCCCATAAACGCTGTTTGAAAATCATCTGCACATGCTTGTAATTGGATATGCCTAAACCCATACAACGGAAAGAAAACTGTTAATCAATGGTAGGAGCAATTTTGGACTGCTCCCAACAATGTTCAAAAGGATATTCCTTATCGGTGAGCTGGTGAGTCAGCAATTCGTTGTTGCGCTCATAGTCTTGTATGCGACAAAGCATTGCGGCACCATCTTCTGGAAGGTCCATGTCGGTGATGTCCTTGAAGAGCTCTGAAGGCGACTTGGTATCCGGGAGACCCCTCCTCCTGAAGAAGTTGCAAATGTTCGTACAATCTCTAAGCAGAAATTCGAGAGCCTTGGGATGGTTTCGTTCAACTGCCTGGCTTACATCAATGAACCAACATTTTTTATCATGCCACAATATGTTTATACTCCGATAAGTCTGCGTGCACCAACTGGGCATCTACGTACAGTCTTCTCATCATGTCCGTGGTTAGGGCGTAAGCCAAAGCCAAATCTGAAGGTTTCAAGATCACATCTTTGAGCTTCTCTGCTGGCCGATGATCTTGACCGATGAATGACATCACCAGAATGTGCTTCTTCAATAATACTACTTCTGGACAAAGGATACCTACTTTTTGCATCCGCACCAAATTATGCATTTCCTTCTCAGCCACATGTGAATGATTTTTCTGGGATTTTGCTTAGAGAACCTGTCTTTGAAGCGATAGTCATCTTGTATGTATTTATCTCTTGTTTTGAACTCATTCAGTGTTGTTTTGAAAATTTTAATTGCACATTCTTTTGGAACAACGCGATCAACACTGGTGCCACCATCTGCATGAAGAACCACAGCTTCCTTCCCCGTACTCAAGATTCCATTCACTCTGTCCAGCAACTCCTGGTTCACCAATTTGTAAAGCAACAAGCGGAGTGCGGGGGATCTACAGACATTTCTGCTGTTGCCTGTTCGCTCTTGTCGTGCACCCGATTTCTGCGGGACTGTTCATGACGTGAGTACACTTTCAAGCTATTATAAACTTTGTTTGAAAGCTGCATGTCAAAAGCACCTCCATCCCCAGTGTGGAATTCAGGTGGAAAAACCCATGACACGACAAGCATTTCGACGTCCTGCTATTTCCATATCATGTTTTGTCACCATACTGTCTCCTTCTTTTCTATAACCACATTTTGGCATAGCTTTGAATGCTTTTTCAGAGGTTACAAAGCTATCCCACTCACGGTGTTTGTCATCAACGTCATCTTCATCTGAATCCACTATCATGTACCATATTATCTGGAAAAACCCTGTAATTAACGTATGAAACACAAACTTTGGACCGTGCCATTGAATTTCTCCTCTGTTTTCTTGATGATTTTGATCACTTTCCTTATCAAACTGCGCCTGCAACATTTGAGCTATGAGGAAGTCATTGTCTTCTTGGGAATTTTCTATCTCATAATCACAAGCCTCCGATTCGACTGTTACAGCTTGAGCAATTTTGTTTTCTTTCACTTGTAAATCGTTTGCAAGTTGTTCGGACATTATATCAGCAAAATTTATGGTTTCAGCCTGGCATGTCTTTCCCCAAGGGGAAGAAGGTTTAGCACCTTCTACTACTGTAGAATTCATTATTTAACTAAGCTCAATATACAGAAATGCAGTGAAATTGTCACCTTTGATTATATTAGAACAAGCTTACGTTTTCGTCACAAAATTCAAAATCCTTCCTTCGCCCGTGCCCCCAAAGCACCACCCCAACACGACACTCACACACCAAATTTAGTTCGTTCTTTTCGTTGTTGCAAAACTTAACGCAATACAAGATGCAATCACGTTCTATGACTTGACATTAGTATTGCCAATACCGAAACTTGAAAAATTCAACTTAAAACCTTTTATCCCTTATTTGCAACTTGTGCACTCAAAAGTATAAATGGCGTAGAAAGAAAAATTTGAGGTTGTAGAAAGTGCAGTTTTTAAATAACAAATATACACACTTTATGAAAGCCATTTTGTAATAAGCAACATAATTTCTGATGTGGTTACAATCTACGTTTATCCACGATGTCTCAATATATCCAGTTTCGTAAGGATTTGACGTACCTCCTGTGGTAGAAAGGTCCAATTCCAATTCCGCCAGTACCTGTCCCCACTGGCAGGGCCGGTGCAAGGTAATTTGGTGCCCTAGGCGAAAAACCTTAATGCCCCCCCCCCCCCCCCCCCCCCGCATCAACAACAACAAGGCCAAATGGAAACACCAAAAAATAATTCCTTGCCTCAAAATACATCATGTAAGCCTAAGATTTTGTCCATAATCAAATGTAAGCAAGCTTGTGTTTTTTTTACTGTTTTACTTATTACAAATCATAAACAGGTCACAGTGGACTTTAAATAATTACTTATATCAATATAAACATTCCAAACTGTTACAAAAATCAATTTTCATATAGTTTCAATAATCGTTAAACATATTATATCAACTGTTATGTGTCGTGCAGCGCCCCCGCCCCCCCCCCCCCCTACTTGGCGCCCTAGGCGGTTGCCTAATTCGCCTATATGGACGCGCCGGCCCTGCCCACTGGCGGAATGCACCCCTCGCACAAGTGAAGAGTGCGACATCGCCAATTGACAAATCAAGTGCAAAATGTGCTAACTGCTTAAGATTAGATCAAGGAAAGGCAAAACTACAGTTAAGATAATTTGACACAAAAAGAGTAGTTACAGCAGTAACAGACAGTCTCCAGCTTGAGTCAATTTTCAAACTTATTTGTTTAAATTAAGAGCAACTATAACATACTTACGCCATCAAAAAGTGTTTTCGTAACCCTGGCTTTATTCAAGGGCTTTGTGTTATGTTTAACTTGTAAGTTTTACTTAAATTATTTTTATAGTGTGTTGGTGCGGTTTGGCATGAGGTGGTACTGCCCACCTCTCCCACGCCATCGCCATCTTCCACGCTTTCTTCAGGCTACGACCCTGAGCGGGCGCGGTGTTCTGTGGGAATCCTGAATTTTGATAATTCGCTGAGTCTTCATTCTGGTAATTATAATTAATCTAATCTAAACCTTCTCTTCTAGCGCCCCACATGTCCCTGGGTCATTTCTGTGGAACTGGGCCTATCCCGATCCCTTAAACATAACCCTGTACAGTGACCAAGATGCAGGTTCAACCCAATTACAGGACTGACTGACTCCAGCATAACATTTTCGATAATTCAGTCGCACATATGGCTGCTGGATTCAACGAGCCATTTATTAAACTAACATAGATTCACAGCTCACAAAGCCAGGTTGAGTCACGGGTTGTAAAAAAATTCGGGGTTGGCCACCTCCAACCTGAACTTCACTTAACAAGAATGCCATTAAGCTAATGTAGTGCATAATGTAAAGTGCAAAGTGATTGCTTAGTTTTTCAAGTGTAATGTTAATTTTTGCCGGCACTAGCCACCATGTAGAAAAGCAATGTGTCAATTTTAAAACAGCAATCGCGAATATTATTTTTTATTTCTAGTCTTTTTCCACTACCCTAACTAGGGATCAGCCCTCTATACTGCTTAGGGAGTAAGGAGCAGTCTACTACTAGTTAATTTCACCCATCCATCTATGAGCAGTGTCAGGGCCTAGTGGATTATGTGGGACCACTGACGTCCCTCGGCCTGCAGTCCCTAAGTCCCTGTTGCGAATTGTCCTGAGACTCGCCCTGATTTGCCCGCGTAGCTCCAGTCGGAGAGAAAGTGGAGTTCAGACCAACGTGGCCGGGACCGTGAAACATGGGATTGGGAGGGAAATTTGTATAGGTAAGAGGAAATGTAGAAGGTTGCAAGGAGAAGACGTAGCTGTCCGTTTCCACGAGCTCCTTTATTCCGTCGAAGTCCTATCGCAGCCTGGCCGACACGTTGCGGGACGAGCGTCCTCCCTCGCCGCGACCCGGACTCCCGGAAATACACTTGTAACAACTTGAACGCGATTCGATGTGACTGCGGAGGCAGTCCCATGATGAAACGTACTGGTTATGGAAGTTCAGACGTGCAAAGAGTGCGTCTCGAGCGGAGCGAATTGCGAAGTGAGGAAGACGCGATCTTGTTGACGAGATTTATCACTGGAAAACCTGTCACATCCTGGACGACCACGTCGGGTGATGGATGTTTCATCCACGCTGCGACCCGGACTCCGTAACATGCTATTTCTCGCGGAGCGGAGCGAAGCATGTCTGCTCCGTGCGGCAGCCAGATAGCAACTGACACTCCGCCGCCCGCCCGCGCGGGCTGCGGAGGGGAGGAAGGGGTAGCGGGCCGGCGTGGGAGAGACGCGACTCGTGCGGCGGGCCAGGCTTGTGGTTCTTCATGATAACATAGGCACTGAAAAATATATAAAAAAAATTTTTAAATGCAAATTATTACTGAATTACGAAACATTATAAATTACTTTAAAAGACGTAAACACAGGTTAAGAAGTATGACAACATTACAAAGTATTATACAAAACATATTTTACAACAGGAAATACACTGACATGATAATTACAAGATAGAAGGAATTATTTACAAACACGTATTCATTTAAGGACGTTCCAGAGTGCACATGGGTGCGTCCATGATCGTAACCACCACACTGCACTTCACTTAATGCAAGAGAGGACAGTGACGAGGCATAACGGCCTGAAGGAGCCAGGGAGACACTTGGGTCGACGTCACCACATAACAACAATGGCTGGTTTGGAAGCTAACTCGACACACTTCTGGATAGAGGTCAGCAGTTTCTACCTGGATACTATCCTCTAAACCAGAGGTTCCCAATTTTTGTTTTCGGCCAGGGAACCATAAGATCGACTTTTCTTTTGGTGGAACCTTAAATCCTTTAAAGAAAGTTATTTGACAATAATTATGCCTGCCTTATATGACATTCATCCTAACTCACGAAACCCCTGTGACCCTGCCATGGAACCCCAGGGTTCTGCGGAACACTATTTGGGAACCGCTGCTCTAGACCACAAGGGATGGCAGATTATTATATTAATTTACATCTTCACATTTCAAAAATATGTATATTTATACTGACGTCGTCCGGCCGGAGGCCGTCTTTAAGCCCGACTTGCGACCGCCCGTACTTAGTCCCGCTAACGAAGCGCGCCCCTAACCACCCGGTCGGAGTCAAGTGAGCTTACCGCCACCCCGTACCACAAAGGTAAATTGCGGTAATTACTGAGGGCTCGAGTGCCCCTCGCGTAAAGACGAGTAATTTAGGGAGCCCAGTAATTACCCTAACTTTTACAAACTCTTCACAAGAAAAGTGTGTCGTAGGAGTGTGCCACTTACTTCCGTGGGGAACTTGAAATCACAAGTAGCAAGTGCTCCCTTTGCGGCCTTCCGCCTAAACTAATTAAATGACTCTTCCATCATCATTTCCCCCCCCGTTCTAACTTGTCTGTAACTGCTGGAGTAGTTGGTTAACTAACAAACAGTCTCCAACTTGACTCTCCTTCCTTTTAAGTACATTTAAATACAATTAATGTAACTACGATTATTATAGGCCTTCCGCCATTAGAATTAAGCCTTAGTAATTATTGTGTGAACATTGTAGTGGTTATGATCTCTTTAAGTTATCTTTAAATAAATATAACAGTAAACGGCGAACTTTGGCGCGCGGGATCAGCCTACCTCTCCCCCGCGCCAAGGCTAGCACGCCAGTATCGAACTATTCGTGCACCGGGTCGGACGTCCTTAGTGCCACGGGAAGCCATCATCGCTTTGCAACCACCAAGTAACGCTGGTAAATATAGTCACTAACCAAACCTTCCTTTTCAGCTTCCCGTGTGCGTCCGCGTTCATTTACAGTACGGGCCGACTCCCGCCCCTCATTTACTACAAGTAATAACATCGCGCACACAAGTGCTGATGCTAATTTCAGGGGCATTCATAAGTAATTTAACACGGACCGCGGCTCACACAAGTGACCCGGCCGCTGCTAAGAACTAAGCTTACGGGATTGGCCGCCCCAATCACCCCCCCCTTCCCCCCGTTGCTATGGGTGGAAATGGCGTAAGGGCGAAACTTTCAAGTGTATAATGTAAAGTATAGTGCCTCTCCAATTGTGTGAACTGTAACGTGTAACTCAGTGCTCACAGCGCAAAAGGGGTCAGCCCCGAATAAAACCCAGTAATGTAATCAATTGTGTTCTTCCGTAGTGTTGTTCGCCCCCTCCAGCTAGGGATCAGTGTACTATATTGTGTAAGGAGAGTACTGGATAACCAGCTCTACGAAAACCCCCTCTTAAATTCAATCACAGCCGAAGGCCTAGTGGTCCACGCCGGGGCAGAAAGTATCCACGCCCAAAACCATTGGTTAACGACTGTGTTAGCCTGGCGCCCACCGGAACATACCCACACACCACCACTTCCCACTAGGCCCCGCCCAGGTCTCGAAGCCAAGACCGCGGGTGACGGCAATACAATATATCTGTCCTTTATACATGTTAAAGTAATAAAATGTATTAAATTTTTTTTTAAAATTTTTTATTTTGTAAAATATTCATTTAATATTTATAATACAAGAGAAAGGGTGCAGGATTTAAACATTTGATTGGAAATTTGTTATTTCAATCAGTTAGGCCCTATGGTAAAATATTATTCCTGGAGAAGAATCCCAAAAAGTAAGAGGTTATGTTTTGGCAACCTTCCGACCAATTTAGTACGAAATTATGTCTGCAAGAACTATTTCCTTTTAAAACCTGTCACACAGCCAAATTTCACTTCCAGCACTCTCCAATTATTTTGGAGAGCTATGACATTGTTGTGGCTCGACCCTGGGCCGTATGCTAAACCCGGGTATCTGTACCGTCCGCTGCTGTGGGAGCATACCCTGTGACTTCATGGCCCGTCACTGCCATTTTGTGTATTCATAATGTCATTTTTGACTGTAATCAGGAAGATGGCTGACATCAGTAATCCAAATGTAAATTATCTATTCTTTTACAATCAGCCATCCACAAACAGACTAACAGCATCACATATTTAAATAAATGTTATTTTTGATGCCACTGCATCTCCTGTGGAGCGGAAGTGGTGCCTGTGCAGTGGCGGCTGGTGCCTTTTGAAAATGGGGGTTCACAGCATTAGGCTCTTTTTATAAAGAATCACCGAACCAACCCCCCCCCCCCCCTTTTGAAGCGGGTGGTCCGGACGTAATAAAAAAGGCATACCGCAGAATAATATGTTGTGAAAGAAAGCCTCTCCTTTACTTGATTAGTAATCACATCACATATTTCCTTGGCTGCAACAGTTCTATTTACATGGACATCTTCCACTTTCTTTTTTTTTAGAATGCTGCTCTGGCACCGACATTTCAGTTCGCATTCTCACTTTATCCATATTCTCTCTTTCTTTCTCAAATGAAAGTCGAAAACTGTCAACATGTTTCCTGACTTTATTGGCATCGATGCTCCTTTTTTGTAGCTGATTAAACAAAATGTCTACGTGCGGCATTATATTGTGAAAAACTGTCAGCCAAAATACAAACACTGGATCATTCAACATACGCCATTGTGATGCCCACTCATTACACTAGCCCCGTCATAACTCTGTGATATCAATTTCTCGGGTTTGTCAACAATACTTTCCAAAACAATGCGAATACATTCTGCGATTGACGCAGCATCATGTCCTGGAGGATTTACAAACTGCCAGAATCGTTATACTGCTTGCCCGTTAGGTAACACATAGCGAAAAACTATAACCAATTGGAATAAAGATGATATGTCTGTCGTTTCGTCTGCAATCACTGAAACAAAACTTGCACATGAAATTTCTTTTTTTTATGTATTCTTGGCAGACTTTAAGCATGCAATCTAGCAAATCGAATTGGATTTCTTTACAAGTCCCTTTGAAAACAGTTGCATTTGCAAGGTGTTCTTTCAAAGATTTGTCTAACTCTGCTGAAAAATTAACTAACCCTCTAAAAATTCCTGGATTAGCAGATTCTTGTGTCTCGTCGTGACCTCGCAGCGCGAGTTCAAACGCCCCGCAAATGTTTATACAATCTATAATTTTAGACAGGACATAACGATTTTTTGTAACTTGCTCGTTATGTTGTTTAATGTTCAAACGGTAGGCACAATCAAGTTGTTGGCGAATGTCTAATTTCCCCAAAAGATGAAACTCCCGGACGGAATTCAAATGTTTTTCTGCACTCTCATGCTTCTTTATGTTTTGACTTAAGTGAGACAAATCTGAGACGCCAAAACTTACAGAACTAGATTCACCACTTCGTTTCGCGAAGAGCAGGCAGGGAAAACAATAGAGCCGGTTGGTTTCTTCGCATCCACAGATCCACGGGTTTTTCTCGTAAATGTCCTGCTTAAATTCTCTCCTGAACTCCCTATTTTTTGACTTAGTCACTTGCACTATAGTAAGTTTAGACATTGGCCTGCCTGCTTGTTTTATTTAGATTTTCCTTTCCAATGACAAATTAGAGAAAACCAGTGTTTTTATGTCCGAGACTGTTAACTTACTCAAGGCCATAACGAGTAACTTAACTTAGTAGTTAAAACAAACTTTTTAAACGTTGCACTAAACGCACTAAAGTAGAACAATAACACATGGCAAACAGCGCCGTCATCATTCTCGAAGAGCAAGCAAAAATGGGAGAAACCGGACAAGAAATGTCGCGCCGCGCACAGGATAGTGTTGCGCACGACTGGACTGTGCTCCTAGGCTGGCTTATGGGGAGCTACCCCCACCACGTCGCTCCGAGCCAAGCGGCGCGCCGTCGCCCGCCTAGCAACCATCGCACGTGCGATCCCAGCAAACAAGGCAACGGCAAACTGCGCTTACTCTATAGCGGCGGTTTTGGAAAATATAACTAATGGTATAAGACCAAATGGGTTGCATTTATTTATTATTCGATGTGTATGATATTTAAGTATTACAGTAGGCGCCTATTTAAATGAGGTGAGGGGGTTCACGTGCGAGTGTGCTCTAATGCAGTAACCGCCACTGTGCCTGTGTAGTCTTTGTGAGCAGTCTGGTAGTCCATAATGACCCACGGGCGAGGGAAAATGCTGTCTTGTGGAACTCCCCAACAAAAACTTGCAATAAATGATATTTAAATCTATATTTTTCCAAATCATTCTTGAATCTTTTATATTTTGTTATAATTGGGTCTCTAAGAGGTATATCGCTGTGTGCTTTATTGAACAGGGGGCCTAACATACCTCCGTCAGTTAACCTCCTTGTTTCGTCAGGCACACGAGCAGGCAACAACATGTGGGATCGGCTTAAGCTGGCATTTTTAGTAAGTAATATCTGGCACGAACAGATTTCGACCACCAGAGGTTGCCGACTATGAGTAAGTGCTATCGTAAATATAAAAATTACAGTTTTACCAAGGTGAGTGTGTAGAATTATTGTGGAGTTTGACTTGTACATTAAAACTGAGACATTCTACCTGATGATGAAATTAAATGGGGGGGGGGGGGGGGGGCAATTAGTGTTGTATCACCTGTGCCCTAGTACACAGAACACGAGACTCTTGACATCACCACATGGTGGTCATGCTGCAGGCAGAAGCACAAAGTATTCCAAGGCGCTGGTGCTATATCCCTTAGGATGATATGATACTTGTAAAAAATTATTTCGCTGGCAAGATATGTTTATTGATATACACTACACATTGGTGAGTTCCATTACGACTATTGCATGATGCAATCAGAGTCGAATCTCGTCTTTATGTGTTACTGAGATGTTCGAGTTACTCGGGGACTGCGAAATTGTGGCATGCACGATTTGCGATGTATGTCTGGAATGACCAAAGAACATCTACTTGAATTGTGGCTTGACTGGATCTGTGGTGCGATGCATGTCAATTCTTGAGATATTTTACCCTAACTAGAACAAGAATTAAACTAAGTGCTAGGAAGGCTTTAATCAAAAACAATGTCACATGGGCTGTTAGGTGCAGGTGGATTTTGCCCAATTCCGAATTGTTTGTGATTGTCCGTATATGTGGCGAACAGAATGTCTATTCGCCAGACATGTTACACTAATTAAACCAAGAATCAAACTTAAGGGCCCTGAGGCTGTAATATAAAGCACTGCCATGTGGGCTAAATACTTCAGGTGGATTTCTCCAACTCGGAATTGTCCATGATTGTCCATACATAGGTGGTTCACAATGTGTCTGTTCATGAATCATATCATACTGGTTAAGACAAGATTTAAACTTAAGGGCCCAGAAACTGTACTCAAACACAATGCAATGTGGGCTAAATGCTGCAGATGAATTTTGCCCAACCTGGAATTATCCATAATCATATGTACTTGGGCCGCCCATAGGCAGCAATCCTGTGGGGTGAAGTTGTGAAAGACCGAAGTGGTCACAATCGGATAATGTGAAGTCCAGGTGATGACATGTGCCCAGACAAAGATAACACAAAGGTAAGCACAAAAAAACAAACAAACAGAAACACAATAAGTTTTAATCAAACAGGTGGTAGTTCAAACCAGTTGGATGACAAGCCCGGTTTTGATGAAATTAACTTTTGCAATGATGGTCAGTTGGTTAACAAAGGATGGTGGGCTCCAAGGGCAACTCATGCCAAGTCTTGAGGTTTGTGGTGGTGGAACTGGACGAGCCACTAGCGGGACATGACCACTTGGACCTGACTTTGTGCGCAAACACATATCGAATGGGAAATTAGTTGAAGCCATTTTATGAAAGGGAAATTATGAGCTGGATGTATTATCTGCATTAAATAATAAAAATGTTATATTTTAACAGATTTACTTAACATCTAGAAACCATGAAAAAATTGACCACCCCTGTTCTACTCGCAAGAGCAGTTATCTATCACCGCTGTCTCACAGGGGCGTGCGCGCGATCAGGCTGGTGGCAAGAACGAGTGTAGCACATTGCAGTGCAATATAGTGCAACATCTCAAACAGATGACACAACCGATATATCGACTATGGCCCGAGTGGCAATCGACTAGGGTTGTTCTGTATGTTTATTTATTACATCAATACTACCATGAGTATTAGTCATTGTTTTTCTAGCATCGGACATATCTCAAGTAAAAATTAATTTATGACAGATGTACTCCGACCTTTCGGCTGGCGTTGCTCACGTATCCCCTCCCAATGTGCGCCCTTGAAGGGTAGTATGGGAGCATCTTCCAGTTCCTTTCTTTATAACATTCCAGAGCTTTTTTTAAATATTCAGAACTGCAAGGGATCACTCCCTATTGGGTGGGTATTAGAGCTTCGGAGCCAACCAGAGACCAGGGCCACCAACCCAGCATAGTAGCCTCCTCAGCCCCTCCACCACACTCAGCTAACCAGACAGTTGGCTGTGTCCTCTGCCCTGAGACTTTCTCAGCACTGCTGGTGCCTTCCCCAACCTCCCACATCACACTGGGACCCCTCAAAACACCCAGTGAACCTGTGGTCCGGTGGAGGCCTATCAAACCTCTGTTAGCTATCCAGGCTAGTACCGGAGCTGTGTCGTCGCTCACCACGTCGACTCCACATCGGGCTAGGGAACCCTTGGAGCCTGCTCCAAGCGATCGGAGCACCAATACCAAGTACGAGTCCTACCCAATCAGAATCCAGGGCCTTGTAGGAAAACTCAGCAGGACACCGTTCAATCTTTCATGGATTCTTCCCGTACTACTACCAACTTGGCATTGATTCGGCAGACTGTTGGCCAGCTGCTAATCGACTGCCACTCTTCAGAGTTGCTCCACAGGATGTCCTCATCTCCTCGGATTACCCTCCGACCTGCCGTACCTCGGCACGGCAGATTTACAGCCGATTAAGGCTTGGAAGTGCCTGAACTCATCCGGCAGCGATCGCAGGAAGCCCTGACTAGAAATGACAACCTCGGTGCGTGCGCAGGAGGGCCTCGGGGTTGCCTTGGTACACCCCCCCCCCCGATCATGAATTAGGGGAATGTATCACACCTAGTCGAGCGGTTTACAGCTCTTTTTTAAGCCCGTGTGCACCCGAACACAGGGGCGACTTTCAAGATCCTTTCATTACCGTAGGCCTGATCCATTCACTATGGGGCCCTTTGGGGCCGAGACGCCGGGACTCGGCAGTCGAACCCCCCAGAAAGGTTTTAATCATATCTGCTGTTGCCCGCAGATTCAGCCAATCCACCATTTCTGGTCCCATATATGCAATTGAGGATGCACTGCGGCAGGGTTACACCCGGCATTGTCCTCTTCAGTTAAGGCGATGCTATTACCAGAGTTTGAAGCTACCCATCCCAACGTAGTCACCACGATTCGCCCCCAACAGCGGTACCCACGTGGTGCGGAGAGGCTATATATTCGCATCCTTGCACCCATTCCGTGAACCTGTTGGATCATGTCTCGGATACTAGAGCCGGCAACTGCTCCGACACCTCAAGGGACAATCACCTTCCCCGTAGGGTCAAGTCCACTCCCGCCAATTAATTTCTGACAGCACGATTTTGTCCTTAACATGACCTGAAGTACTGTGCAGTTCACTGAAAATTTTCGTGGGGAGTTAATTTGTCAAAACGTACCAGCAGCTAACACAGTATTTGTGTCCGTTTAAAATCCCCCCTTTTTTTTTTTTTCCTCTCGGGGGACAAAAATATTAGAATGTGTTGGAAGCGAGATTTTGACAGGGCCTTAATATTAGTATACAATGGTTACAATGCCTAGCTATGTATTTTACTGACCTTGGACTGATTCCCATCTTCTGTGTTTGCCTATGTACCGAGGAAAGGTCGAAGAACTTTGTTACACGATCTCTTATTAATGTGCCATCCTCATTATAAAGCCAGGGAATGGTACGGATTGGAATTTGAATGTTACATAACCATACTTTAACAGTAGGTTTCGATATTTACAAATTTCACTGGCCAATGGTTTCATTAAGGTCAACTAGTAAATTAGTAAAATTAAAAAAAATATAGAATATATTTTTTAAAAACAATAAGGAAATTTTAATTGTTATAGTGTTTTTCCAAACTATTAGTGTTAATACTTGATAAATGCTTTATATCTGTGTGTAAATGTACTTGGTAAAACATATGCATATTGCTATATATTACAAATAACATATGCATTTTGCTTTAATATTGTATATTTAAATATCAGGGATGTCAAATAAAGAGCAAACACCTATTTAATTACATTCTATTTCAAAACATTGTATTTCACAAAAATTTTAAGTCTTTATAAAGTCGAGCTATTTAACAAAACATATTTTTAACTCTATTTAATATTTCAAAATGAAATAAGTTTTTACCTTCAATTACATTTTTAATTAACACAGCAGTGCCATATTATCCACAAGTGACCAAACTCAGACATGTTTAAGGTCATAAATGCACTTACACAAATGTCTCAGATGGCAGAGCAAAGTTGGGATGCATAATTACACATTTGTTAGTTTTAATACCTATATGCGACCCATCTACCATAACATAGAAAGTACCAATTATTTGGCCAGCTGATTTACTAAAGTTTAATACAAGTGCATTATACACTGTAAATAGTTAAAGGAAATCTTATGTAGTTCTGATATAAGAGTGAGAGTGAATGATATAAGAAGTGTTCGGCAAAACTATTCAAATTCAAATTTATCACAAGGTAAGGTGCGGATTAGTTCCACAATAGCTATACTGTACAGTCGATGTTCTTTAATCTAGAATTCTATGGTTAGGCAAATTCTGTGTCCCGGCACCAATCGAGATATTAGATTTTGGATTTTTTTTCGGGCTAATCTGAACGTTTATTGATCTTAACCACCAGGTTGCGCCACTATGATGCCCACATTTTTAATTCGTTCAGATATATTCATAGTCACCCAATTAAACCTGAACATTAAAACAGCTAGAAAAATAATTTTTAAATTTTTATAATTAACCAAAATAAAACCAACATAAAAAAGTACCATTTCTTAGTCATACTTGAACTTGGAATTTTTTTCTATCGTCACCATTGTTTTGCCTACACAGTGACGTTTCTTGGTGCGGTGCGCAGTAGCCCGATCTGGTTAGACCTCTATATTCACTCTACGTGTTAAGTATACATAGAGTAATATTTAAAGCATGCATCAGATTGTTAATGTTAATTCCTAAGTGCTTAATCGTACAACCAGTTTAACGAGCGTGCTGGTCGCACGCACACCACCCTGCTGAAAAGGATATACGTTACACTGGGCACGAACCGTGATTCGGCTCGTTCTTGTCCTCTCCGCAGGTCCGCAGGATCATCCATCGTAATCATGGTACCGGGGGGGGGGGGGGGGGGGGGCCACCGCCAGATCCAAGTTAATGCTTAATGAGGTCTTCCCGGGGGGACGGGTGACGAGAAGCCCCATGCCAGGCGTGGCCCTGGTGGAGTGAGCCGTGTTTCCTCGAGCAAGGAGAAAGACTTTCCTGCTGTTCCGCGAACAAGAGTCATTGCCTTACGATCTGCCAGCTGAGATGGCACCTTGGGTTGGGAGTGGACGCCTCTAGTCAGTTCAAGTATGTCCCGTCTGTGATGGGTGTAAGATCTAGTGCTGTGGTTGTCATTGGGCTGGGAGTGCACTGTCCTTAAAAGGACATTTCTGCAATGAAAGACTTAATTGAGTAATTATTGATATTTGGAAAGATGATTCCAGTGAGGATTCTCATGACTGCAGGACAACACTCTATGAAAAGGCGTATATGGTGCGATTTATCGCCTCTCATACTTTAGACCTCCCACCTCCACATCGTCGAGGAAAAGAAAAAAAAACACGTGTGATTAAGAGGGAAACTAGGTCTGGTCGAACTGGCGTATGAGGGCCTAATCTGCAGACTAAATGAGGATGAGCGAGATCGTATGCAGTATGTCCAGGCTCTGCTTAGCTCAAATGCGAAACTTCCATAATTCTTGAGCGTGAATAACATCGATCTAAAGTTTCAGTATAGACCGCAATTGGGATACAAAAGCCACAAACTTTGATCTAGTATGTTGTTAAAAGATAGCAGTCTTTTGAGTGCTCTCCTTTACTAAAGGGTTAAAATGTTTCAATCGCTAAACAATGAATGTAAATTATTCAAGAGCTCGCTTGAGTTTTCTTAAAAGGAACATAGATGAAGACATGAGCTTAGCAACCCATTTCTTTTATAAAGCTCAATGAAACTAGAAAGACTTGTCGCTATGCTTATGACTCAGTAATAAGGTGACTTCCTCAGCCATTCTCAACCTTGGCGCGCAATTTTGCGGCAAGTAATTGGGTAGTTTGTCTTCCTCGCTGTTGCACGTACAAGTCAAGGTAATGACGCAAGGGTGTAAAGAGCAGCTTCATGAATATTTTGGTATCTTCTCCTTGTGAAAGATGGTCGTTTCATTCGCCGAAGCAGATTGGATCCTAACACAGAGGCTGAGTTCTTGTGAAAATTATTTATTTACGTTAAGATGGTTTCATCAGCATAGCCTCTATGTGGCTTTTGCTTCAAAGAACTGCTTTCATTTTGGCTTGGGTTCGGTGGACTTAATATATCAATAAATTAAGCTGGAAAAATGTGCTACACTAAAAAGATAAAGTTTTGTTACATGTCCTATTTTTAATAACATGTTTTCCAGGACGATAGATTTGGTTTTTAAATTCACACAGAAAATAATTTAATGAAATTAAAAGCAAATTTCATAGCAATCAATTTTTATGGATCAAATTATTTTAAAACTATTACATAAGTTATATTTTTAAGTTTAAAGAATCACGTCATTAAAAGCAGGTGAAATCGAATGTAATTAGTGCTTCCTTGAGCTGTTAAATACGCTAGCTGTTTTTGACAAGTCTGGTTATCTGTGATGATTTATTTTTCCAGGAATTAGATTTCACCATTTGTTCTTTGTTTCTTAGTAGAGGCCTGGTCAGGGATTATTCACTTCTGAATAAATTGCCCACCTGGGTTCTGGACTGGGTGTTGTGTTGCGCTTTTCAACTCCACGCCGCGGAAGGCAGCGGCGAACCATCGCAGCATCATTTTGCAATGACAGCCTCAGGCACGTGGCGGCTTCTCGGGCCAGCGCGCTCAGAAACAGCCCCATTACTACAATGCAACTCCACGAGGAAGATGAAAAAATAGAACACACGTTAATGCTCGTGTACGTGACATAATCCGAAAACGCGTCTCATGAGGATACAAACACCCAACGTAAGTTGACAGTTCGTCCATCTACGTAATAGATAGTATATAATATAACGTATGGTATACCCAATGTCATGCAACTTGTATCACGTTTTATAGTTCTCTTAAATAGTGACAATAGGCAAGGAAGGGGGGGGGGGGGGAATTGGCGGAGTTATGTATTCGCGTCCTTCAAAAATAAAAATAAAAATAAATATTCCCATGTACAAATGGTAAGAATTTGAAAGCAAACATTGGGTAAAGTGGTTATATACCTTCCACCCTCCCCAAAGAAATGAAAATTCTGCGTTCGCTCCTGCCAGAAAAAAAAAAAAAAAAATACTCTGCACGTTTACAAAAGTGTTCATGAAATAATTTGTAAAAATACAAGAAATATAATATTTTAATTTTTTACACAAAATTGCTATGTTTTTTTCCCATATATGAAATTCCTGTTATTGAGAAAATACTGATTATTTCTTACGAAAGTTGGCTCATAATTTTATATTATAATTGTTTCGTTCAAGCATATATATTTTTTAAACCAAATAAAAGTTAATCGAATATACAATAATTGGACGTTGTTTTGTTGCATAATCTCATTAACTTGCGAAATTAATACTGGAAAATATCCAGGGAACGGTTAACAAATAACTTTAACTATTGGAGGTACTGGGACAACACAAAACATAAATTTCCGGGTAAGAATCCGAACCCAGTATTACTACTGCGGACACTATTTTGTAGCGATAAAGTTGTTTTCATGTAAACGCACAAATTGAAGTATACATCTATAATTTTTTGTGAATACTTCTGTTTAATTTACAAAAAATAAAAATAATAAATTACAGTGTACTGTGCCGTCTGCCACTGTTAACAGTGTCTGTAAACCACTTTAAACAAACACGACGTAATGCTTAAATAGTGACAGTTGGTGAGTGGGTACCGCTGAATTACTGGGAACTGTCAAATCTGAGACGAAGCACGTGACGCGAGACTATACCGCTAGCTTGCGCGGCGTTTATGGACACTGATCTCCAGGCGTATCTGCGGGGTCGGCTAGTCCCGCGTGACGTCACATCCATCCGAGGCCCGAGCACGGCCCAGATGAGCGAAAAAGGGGGAAGGAGGAGAGGGGGAGTTGCCGCCAGTGTTTGCCAATCAACCCGGGGATCACCGGTGGATCCGGCACCTGATTGGATCACCGCGGAACAACCCCCTTCCCCCCCTGCGCCAGGAGACGCTTCCTCCGTCGTTCGCCAGAGCGCTCTGTCTCCTCTCGATTCAATCTGCCGTGTTTGCCATACCGCGTCTGCTCTCGTGGGATACCGACGCAGCGGTCGATTCAAAACGACGGCTACGACGTCCGGTAGGCGATTCCTTACGAGAAGATAAGACAAAAATTATCCACAACTTGCCACTCAAAGTTATTATCAAAGAAGATATGCCTCATCAAAAAAAAAAGTAATTTTTTTAAATGAAACCTTTTCTAATAATTACTTATGTTTCTGGGTTGAAACGTGCGTAAAAATTATGGCGTGTCCGACATTTCGGTATGCTTTGTTGCAACCGTCTTCAAGCGCAATCGACAGCTGAATGCCTGTTCTGACAAATATTTGTGAAGTATCATATACAGTGACGACTTTGCAGCTAAGCAACAAATCAGCGAATTAAGTATATTTAATGTGGCTGCCATGACCTCATACTGTTGGCGTAACATATATTCCTTGGAATTAGTGGTGCGGAGGTCAGTCTGCCAGTAGCCACCATAAGGGAAGGACCAGTCACCACTTTTAATATGATGACTCAGTTGGGAGTCGAACCGAGGACTCCAAGTTTCATGCCATAAGTGCATATTTTTATTAAAATTTTATTACAAGTTTAGCTAAATAATTTAATTATAAGTTTTAATTTTTTTATTTTTGAACATTAACCACAGGTTTTCAATATGGTGGATGTGACATAATAATTCAAAATGGCGGCATCCAAAATACCGGAAAGTTCTATAATCCAAGATGGCGGAAGGTTCTAGAAACAAAGATGGTGGCTGTGAGGTCATAATTAAAATAGGTGAAATCCAAGATGGCGGCTGAGACCAAGTTCATCCAGTATGGCTGCTGGGGTCAAGGTCATCAAATATGGTGGTTGGGATCAAGGTCATATAAGATCATGGTCGTGACAGCACATTCCAAATTAGCGGGCGCCCGTAAATCCCAATACACAACCAACTCCAGCCGCAGGAACCCCATTTATATTATGTCTGAATTAATTATAGTACTCGCCGACACATGTTTGGACATGTTTGAATATCATGGTTACGACCAGAGGAACCCGTAGCATACTGAGTGGAATTGTGATTTTAAAACGGTTTTTATAAACTGGCTTTCTTGTCTGTCTGTTTGTTCGGTACAAATTTCGCAATCGATTTTAAACTACCTTCCTGATGAGTCTTGTAACTTTGAACTTAGCTCAGAACTGGATGAAAATGCAATATTAACTCGCTTTCTATTCAGATTGTTTGTTTGTCTGTTCGTTACAGACTTGTTTGCCTTTGTTTAGCGAAACCCCAGGATTCGTGGCATTAGGCTACGAGCAGAACAGTACGGTGTTGCGGGATGCATAACGCAGCACTCGCAGGCGGTGCCTATCCCACGCATACATTGCTAGGAGAAATGTCCGCCACACGGCCAGGCAACTTCCTATCCTTCTCCTTGGCGAGACCCGTTCGCTTAGCAAAGCTCACGGCGACTTGCGAAATAACGGCGCTGATAGCAGTTTAGTTTAGAACTTGGTAAATAGATGGCGTTGCATTGAATTTGACACGCACTGTCGTTTGGTGCGTCCGTAATGGCTTGTCTCCTGACTATTATCTATTGCAAGCGCCTCTCATTTTTAGTTTTAAACATTACAAGTAGTTTTATAGGTATTTAAAATTCACAATCACAAATTTTCATTACAATTTGTTTGGGGTTATGAATAAAATCATATACTTAATTTTTACTAAATATTACATTAAATTAAAATTTCACACACAAGACAAAAAGTATAAAATATAATGAAATACAAAATAATATTATAAAACACCATTTTGAAAACGGACTAAAAATTATACAGTATTTTCGTCTAGCCCCGTAAAGAATTCTAACCATATAAAGATTGTCTTAAAAATTTGATTATTAATTTTTTTAACACCTATGAATTGACTTGTAAGTTTTAAAACGAAAAACGTGGGGCGCATGCAATATATAATTGATGCATGAATAGATAACTAACAATTTTATTGTACTACAAATGATGTGAGCTGCAATAGATAATTGATGCACAAATAGTTCACTAACAATTGTTTACACTGCAAATGATATGACCTGTTGTGAGAGTTTTCTCAACGACAGCTACTCCTTACACTCCTTACTAATATCGATCACATGCGCCCCATGTTTTTCGTTTTAAAAGTCACAAGTTAATTCATAGGTGATGAAAATGAACAATCACACAATTTTAGGACAATCTGTACGGGGTTATAAATCTTAATGGGCTAGGAAAATTTATTTTATCCTTTTAAGTCCGTTTTAAAAACTTTATAGTTTAAAAATTTAATTTTTATTTAATTATTTTTGAATAATTTGATGCGTGTAAAAAAAGAGAAAAAATAGGGCAAAAAAAATCCTAAAAATAATCATAGAATCTATGAGAAGAACGTTAACCATGCAGGTAATAACTCATAACAGATATTGCTTTTCTGTATGATTCACTTGGATCTACGGCTCCTTTCTAGAAACAGAAAAAGCGACACGATAACTTCCGTTAGTGAGCTGGGACGTGTTTTATCCTGGAAGAGAGGTTATGAGCTATAGGACTAGTACCAACGCGACGTGTCGCAAAGGAGCGCTAACTTACATTTGACATTCTTTTTTTCTTCTTCCAGGCAGTATTGTGTTAGCGTCCCATCGCGACACTATTATTTATCGTTGTATACAGTTTTTTTATTCTCGTTTCTGCAGACGCCATACCTCAAGATGCAAAAGAAAACAAGGGATGTAACTGTCGGTAAAATAATGACCGTAGACGCGTGCATAGTGCACCACTTCTCTTCATCACACCCGGTGAAATAAACTACTTTTTGAACATTTCACAGTTTTTTGTTGGATATAATTACATTATATTTCGTGACGTTAACAGTGAACACTTGAATTATTTTACATCCTAGGCTATCTACGAAGATTTATTATACTCGAAGATTTATTATACTGTTCACTACCATCAACCAAATAGAAACATGAAAACTTTGTGGCGTATAAATTTAATATAAAACAATAAGTCATTGTTAAAATTTTACTTAAAAAGATTTCGCAAGGGTTTTTGGTAGAGTATTCAACTTTACTAAATATATAAAACAGTAATTTTGGATTATTTTTGTATCAAGTCAGATGCTTGGAAACACTTCGTTTGAAATTTATAAGATGTAATATTAATCCTACCCAGCCTCAGAAAATAGTTTAGAATAATAGCCCAATACTTCCATTATTTAAAAATAACATTTAAATTATAAAAAATCCTTGAATTTGAGTTAAATATATAGAAAAAACATCAGTACTCATTGAAAGAACTGTTATGAACTACTTCCTTCTATAAATGTCCGAAAAATTTCCGGAGAAGTTTCTGCGTAAGTTTCATAAATTGATGTAACCATCCAGAATGTAAACTACAGCTTTTTCGATAGTCGATATTTCTATATCGTAACGACTGTATTGAAGCCGATGAAAGTCATTTCAAACGACTCTAATAATAAGTACGTAGAGGTATTTGATTGTGTTACTTGCGGTGTATAGATATTGTGATTTTTCATGGAGAAATTTGACTATTTGTTGGGATTCAGTACATCTTGTTCATAAACGTAGAATTACTAGGGAATAGAAAAATTCGCGTAATTATTGGGTGTAACTCTAGACTGCAAATGTTTGCACATTTAAAGGACCCATTTTGTTGTATCCCCGGTTATTTGCCGCGCCTTGAAGAATTAGAAACCAATAAAAAAAAAACTCCCAACAAAAGCATGACTGAATCATCTGAGACCCGGAGAGAAGGTGAAATGTGGCGGCAGCCAATGAACACATGTCATCGACTTGATCATGCTCACGTTTTTGGGTTGTATCCTAGCCCGGATCTCTCAACATTTCTCTCTTAACTGAGAATGATCAATGAAAGGAATTCTTCACATATTTAAAGTTTAGTTAAAATTTCCCTTGAATCGCCTGAAGGAAAAAAAAAATGATTATGAAAACATTTCTTTTAACAATTTTTGCATAGTTTCTTGATGAAAAATATTTTCGCAATTAAATAAATATTTTTAGTAATATCCTTTGAAAACAATCATATAAAGATTTATATATATATAAACTCTTAAATACAAGAACATTAAAAATATACCATTGTAAAATAATATATTATAATTTATGAAATATATTTTATATGTTATAGCAATTTATATTTTTATATAATATAAGTTATAAAATATATATTTTTAGCAAATAACCCTTGACATTGCTCACGCAGTTTCAGGGTATGGCTGATATTTCACCATTTTAAGAAAAGTAAGTAATTCATTTCAAACATTTTTACGGACGTAATAGACACATTAAATTTTAGAGCATATAAAATATTTAATACATATCAAAACCGTTTAACCGTGATATTTTATGAAGTGGTTATGCGTATGCATTTTGAAATTTTTTAGTAGGTATAGTAACTGATTTTATCGTAGCCTACAATTCCCGTTTTAGTGTCTTCGAGGATATATTTTTAACCTGAAAAAATCAATATTACCTATTTCCATTTCATGAGATAGATAATTTAAAATCGTGAAACACGTACATATTTCATTTAAGTAGATAGAAAAAGTATGTTCGGACCTAATGTATTTCTTATGGGACTAAGGCTTGAAGGTTTGATGGCTTGTTGGCTTGCCAATCCTTGAGGAATCGGCCGTGTTTGGACGTGCTTGCCTCTCGATGCCTATGATTGGGACACCGGCGGACATTTTAGATGACGTCACGTCCGCCATATTGGAATCCACCATTTTGAAAATTTGTAAATATTGAGCTAGAAACTCGGAGAAATGTTCAAAATTCATAAAAAAATCACTTATTAATATACTGATTGATTAAATCGATTTTAACTTTGGGTCGATCTCTGGATGATGAAAAAATTGTAATTTTAGTTAAAAAAACACTTATTTAATAAAACATGTTAAAAATCCTAAAAGTAGCTTAAATTCTTCATCAACCAGCCGCCAGTAACCTCTGGATGCCATTTTGGCCGCCATCTTGGAAATCTGTCATTATTGACCTAGAAACTCGGATTTTTTTTAAATCACCAAAACATCGCACACTATTTGTTTTGTACATCGTTGACAAGTAGCAATATTATCGTCCATTGTAAATGAGTATTTACAACAACAATAACCACAACAACTAACTTTCCTTAGAGAGAGGCGTATCTGGCAACAGTTTATGGAGTTTGTTTCCATCAGTTCGGAGTTAAAAGGTTTTTGCGTTTCGTTTTTAGAGCGAGGTTTTTTTCCTTCTCGTCTTTGTCCACAGGCGGTCGTTGATGGGTTTCTGATGAGCCCCTGGCCACAGCTCTCGATTCTCTAGGTGCATCGAGGTGTCTATACGCTATCCGAAGCTCGTTACAGCCGCCCGGAGAGGACCCCCCCCCCCCCCCCACACACACGGTGTAGAGGAGGGGGGGGATCCGAGCCAAGCCCCGCTTTTGCCCCGCTGTATCGACCGCCGTTGTTTCGTACGGACGCCGCATCGCAACACGCCGGGAGGGAAAAAAAAGGCGCGTCACCGCATCGGCACCACCAATATCCCCCTCGCAACCCTCTCCCAAAATTCCTTTACCGCCGGTAACGGAGAACTTCCCTCATAATACGTCTTTGATTTTCCGCAAGAGAAGCCCAAGATTCACCATCACACGCCGCCCGCCCCCCCCCCCCCCCTTTCCCGTTCAGTCCCGAACATATCACAAGTTCACCTGTCGGAATAACAAATTTTCGAACCATTTTAAACGATGCAGACCTAACACAACCAACATTTCGTCTAAGTTAGGATCACCTTGACCGATGGAAAAGAAATTAAGAACGAAATATTTCGATAGTCTTATTTATGCTACATACGTAACCATACATATATTTAACTTTGAAAACGAAGGGGGGAAAAAAATTCCTAAAAGCACAATCACTCGGGATAAATTGATCTTATGTTTCTCCCACTGTCAGCGCAAAGGGCACCAGACAAGGAGAATCTCTTCGCTGAGAAATGGCCTTTTTAAAAATTTACTAAAGATTTTTGAAAGGCTTCGGATGAACAAAAGAAGTGAAGTACTTACTTCTTCACGCCACTTTAAAAGTAAGTCACTGTTTTATTTCTAACGAAATATATTTAAAAGAGAATTTGATCCAAAAGCGAGTTCATAATCGCAAATGAACTATTGGCCCAGCTTATATCTTGTGAGCCGAGGTACTGGGTTTGATTCCCATCCGTGTCTAGGTTTCCCTAATTTACTTACACAAGTGCAACACCTTTATTTTACACATATTTTTGTAACGTGTTACTACTCACAATGATTTAAATGAAATAATTTTGGAACAGCAGCAAAATTCCCAGTGGTTGTAGAACTTCATTGTTTTAAACACAATACAGACGATCAATGTTCCGTCTCAAATATTTTATCTATTATTACAATAAAAATGTTGTCCTTTTCCAACTTCAAAGACGTATATCAGCCTCGGGAAGCACTTTATACATAAGTCGTGAAGGTGTTTTCAAATTATTCTGTCATGATATATTTCGGTCGAATTTTGTCTCAGGATATACGAGGACTGTTTTTAAAATAAGGACCATTTGGTCATTAAAAAAAAATAAACTCGCGAAAAAAAAGGTTTTCATTGAAAATTTTAGTTTAATACATATCTCATCCATTTTTGCTCATAATCGCCATTCAGTTCTAAGCCTTTTCGCAACGCTGAAACAGATATTTCCTGCACCTCTGCATGGAAGTTTCGCCGCCTGGAAATTAACTAGTTAATAACGGCAGTCTTGAGTTCCTCGTCGTCAGCTTGACGACGGACCGTGCGTAGTCACCCGCAAAGCGGCCGCGGCAATGTCTTAAGAGACAGTCCAGCAAACAGCACTCGGCAGCAACAGCAGCCGGTCTCTCGGATCGCCGAAGCTAAGAGGCCGGGTCTCGCGCCAAGACGTGTGGTTACCCGCAGGGCAGAGGAGTGAAGCGGGAAGCTCGTAAACAAGGGGCCTCTCGCCCGGCAGGCGGGCTTCCCGCTTCACGTGTCTGCACTGCGAGTAACCGCGTTTCCAGGTGGTATGATTTCAAGGCGGCGAACTCCCATGCTGAGGGGTTAAGAAAACTGGTGCCGAGTTAAGAAAAGTGCTTGGAACTGATTGGCGATTCTGTGGAAAAATGAAGCAAATATGAAGTCAACTAAAACTGACAATGAAAACCTTTTTGCTCGAGTTTATTATTTTAATGACATTATTTCATAAACAGCCCTCGTATATGTATGTATATATATATATATATATATATATAAACACACACATACGAGCTAATAACCCACGGCTAAGCTCAAGAAATGTCAGGGTATTGCTGATTTATTCCAAAGATTTTTACTAAACCAATAGGTACGATAAATTGTCGGGTGAAAAAAAAATAATTGAATTCATAACCAAAACCATTTAAGAATGATATTTTTTAAAGTGGATATGAGTGTGATTTTTTAAATTTTTAGTAAAGGATAAGTATCTGATTTTATACCTTCTGTTTTAGTGTGAAATTAAACTTACCTACCTCCTTTTCATTTCATGAGGTAGACGGTAAAAAAATTGTTAAACACCCGTTTTTTTCTATTTTATTAAGTTCATGCAATAATTTACACGAACACTTTAATTTATCTTGCCAATACTGCTTTAGTGGTGTTCATAAATTTTTTAAGTTTTTTAATATTACTAACCGCTGTTACAACTTAAGGTGTGATATTTAGAAGAACGTTAAATAAGAGATGGTGTCTTAAGGTATGTTTAATAAAATTTTCATTATCTTAAATTAAGTTTAGTTTTATCAGAATATATGATGTTTTATTGTTAAAACGATATGTATAATATTTAACCTCTTAATAAATAGATTCTAGGCACGTTTTTAAAAATAGTTGATGGATTTTCGAAATTTATAATCATACGGAATAACGCACATCCACTATGTTTAGCTTCAGAGAAACCACTTTTATAATAAAAAAACTGACCACCTTTTACTCCTTTTGCGGTCGAATATAGAAAAATGGTAAACGTTAAAAACATGCTATTAAATCATACTAATGAACGGCATTCATGCTCAGGTTCTTACATCCAGCTTAATTGACTATGGAGATGTAGGTTTATTAATGATAAAACCAAACTTGCACCCTTTTCAAACCGTTAAATGTCAAAATACGGAAAATTTAAAAATATTCAATAAGTAACTGTATATGCTTGTTAGTTCATACTTAATTTCTTACCCTTAGATATAGTAGATTCGGAAATATGCGTTTTCTTCTGTAAACCAATTTTATGGGCGGAATGTTCAAATAAGTAAAATAATAATTTGTAGTCTATTATTTAATTTATTTATAAAATATTACGTCATACTTACATATATACTTAGTTTTAAAGGTCCGTTTTTTTTTAAATAAATCAAAACTTACCCATTTTCACCCACTTAAAAGACGAAGTTCAATAAATTAAAAAAAAATTGCAAATGTAGATGAGAGTTTTTTTTTTTTTAAATTTTCTTTCGGAAGTCTTCATTTTACGAAACACCTTTTACTCTCATTAGGGTTTGAATGTCATACAATGGTGAAATTGTGGTTGGTAGTTTTTGTATGCTTATTGTTGAACCCCAATTAATTTTATTATACTTAACTGAATTCGGAGATATGAATATTACTCTAAATACTAATATACCCCTTTTTTACTCCTTAGTGTTCAAATTTCGCAAAATTGTAAAATTATGGTTGTAGTATTCTTTTTTTTACTTTTGGTGCCCAATATATTTTTTTATGTCTGATTATATTCAGAGATATAATTAATTAGTTTAAACCTAATTTACCCCTTTCACCTAGGGATTGAATTTCGCAAAATATAAATAAATATTGGGGTTGGCAGAATTCGTATGTTGATTATTGTTACTCAATATCCTTTCTTATGCATGATTAGTTTCAGATATATAATTAATTTTCTTAAAACGGTATTCTACCTTTCTTTTCACCACTTAAAGGTCATATTCTTTTATTATATATAGCCTAGTATTTAATATTTAGCCAGAGGCCTTTTAAATTAAAAATTCATCAAAATACGTTGAGAAGATTTGATTGATGCTAAAACAAACAGACAAAAATACAAAAAAAAAATTTAAATCTATATTTTTGTTTCTCAATAACGTAAATAGCCATTTCCGACAGTTTTTCCATCATTTCATCTAATACACAGATCTTTACCTCAAACAGTTTTATTATTTGTGTGTTTATACACACACACACTCGCGGGACTTCATCTAGTTATATATATATATATATATATATATATATATATATATATATATTGTTACAATCGCGCTTGGCTGCAGTGCTGGCGTTGCCGCGTTCGTTCGGCCTGTCTGCGCCCCCTTCCACCTGCATCCTCTCCCTGGTATCTCGTGTCATACTATCTCGCTACATCCTGACCGTCGCAGCGCGCACCTGCCTCAGATCGGGTTACTTAAAAGAGGCCGCACTGCGGAATAAAAGGACTCAGACGCCTTTATCGGCGTTCTTAGAGCAGCCATCGCGTCCTTCGAGGACTCACGACGCGTTTCTGGGCATTTCGACGGCGAAGGTCGCGCGATATCTCGGAGACATGCCCGATTGTTCTGGACGGGAACCCAAGGGCTATATAAGGTGGTTGAGTCTGAGTCAGTCAGTCAGTCGGTGACTGAGTGAGTTCTCCCGCGGCGGAGTTTCCGGGCGATAGTGCCGCGGGTGCGGCAGAGTGGCGAAGTCCTTGGACGAAGGTTCCAGGGCAGGGAGTGAGAGAGCTCAGTGGAGTCGGGAGTTTTCCCGCGGTGGAGTTTCCGGGCGATAGAGTCGCGGGCGCGGCGGAGTCCCGAGTGAAGTTGCGAGCGAGGAGTCGGGTGGATCCTCGGCGAAGGCAAGTGTCGTCGGCGGCGGCGGAGTGCGGCGACGGAGTCCCGCGGCGGAGACCCACGAGGGGTGCTGCGGCGAGAGTTGCGCCAGAGGTGCGGCCCAGCGAGGTGTGTGTAACGAGTGACTGGGGAATAGACATTTCTTTAAGTGTAGTTAATTATTTTCCATCTCAGAAGATTAATTGTAAGTGACAAGTAGTGGTAATAAATAAAACTGTGTGTGTGAAATTAAATCTATTAATTGGGCTATCCTTTACGAACCCGCAGGAAAATCGTAACAATATATATAACTCAAAGGTGACTGACTGACTGACTGACATAGTGATCTATCAACGCACAGCCCAAACCACTGGATGGATCGGGCTGAAATTTGGCATGCAGGTAGATGTTATGATGTATGAATCCGCTAATAAAGGATTTTGATTAATTCTACCCCCAAGGGGATATATATATATATATATATAAGCGAAATACAACTCACTGAATCACTCATCAGGAGATCTCTAAAACTATACACCCGATTGACTTGAAATTTAGCATAGTTACTCATTTTGTGATGTAGACGCTCACTAAGAACGGATTCTGCGGAAATCCTATCCCAAGGGGAGTTTCGGGGGCGTGATATATCAAAATTTCCAGTTTTTGGTAGGAAATCACCATGGCAACGGCTGTAGCTTTGTTGATTCTTCATTCGTCTCTATGGTAACGACTATTTCATTGTTAGTGCAGTCCTCATCACCATTGAAATATTGCGGGTACTTTAAATATCAAAAATTGCCCTTTTTTTTAATTATATATATTTTACAGACTTGAAACTTCACAGTAATGTTCCTTATATTACGCAGGATGATATTTTCCGAAAATTAGATCCCATGGATGGTTAAAACCAGGCAACAATGGGTACTTTGTCTGCATGAGAACAGGATTTTGCATTGTTCATGCCTTCTGCGTCTCCATGGCAACGGGCATCGCGCGGCAGTGGCGTACCCACAAGAAGGAGCATTTATAATGAGCGGCGCAAGAGTGATCTGCCTGTAGACTGCCGTAGTGAAGTACGGGTACATCAGTTGTACGTTGCGTGCACGAGTCGGGAAACCATCGGTGCTATTCATTTTCTCTCCGGTACATTATACAGCATTGTAATAAATTTTCACTGAATTTTTTTTAATTTACCATTACTGTAAATGGGAGATGTGGCTTAATTTTTTTCCAAAAGTATAGCGGTGCGAAGCCGGGTCGGGCAGCTAGAATATATATATAATAGGAGAGGTTTTTTACCCTAAAATACGTGGAGAGTACTTATTCTTTTATTTCGAACGTCTATTGTACCAAAATTTCATCCTGAAATACCAAAATTATGCCTTAAGAGAAGGGAAAAGTAGATGAGGGATGGTTTTTCGAAATCTCATGTAGGCAGGGAAATGTTTTTTTTTTTTCAAACTCAGATGTAGACAACTTTTTCCACCTTATTTTGAATGTTATGTGCTCAAAATTTCTACAAGCAGTAACCAAATTTTGCTTTAAGAGGTGGGACGATGAAACCAAACAGACTATGTGGATAACTCAACGACGGCAGGATTTCCTGCGTCAAGACATTTGCGACTTTTCGGATACTGACATCTGCTCCCGTCATCAGGTTCAAGTAAGGTAAACGTACTCATTAGAAGAACGTATTAATTACCTGAAGACAGGTTTTTATCTGCGTGTCGATGCGAATAACAATCACAACGCGGAAGGGGACCCCGGTCATAACGGGCGAAATTCGTTACTTCTCCCCTCTCCACCTCCCCTTGCGCGTTCATTTCTCCTCTGGGGGTAACCGTTGGCTTTTATTGCGGGTGAGCCATCCGACGCCACTGACCGCGTACATCATTCTTATACTTTAATTTCTCTCCGCTCTGCCGCCGCTGGTGAGTGGCTACCACCCGTCATTCTGCCGGAAAGATTTACTACCTCGCTCTCCCCAACACCCCCCCCCCTTTCCAGTTGCTGGACATCCCACAGGAGCGGGGCGATATAATTGCATCCCCTTGGAAAGGATACCTTTCATGCTTTTGGCGGCGGTAGTGTAGCTGGGTAGAAACTGGAAAGGTACCCTTTCCGATTTTTTAAATTGCATAATATTTTCTGCTCTAAAATCACGAAAGTTATCCCCTCTGGAAAAATATCCCAAAATGGCTGCCAGACAAGTACTTAATTTATCGATACAATCACCTAGTTCCTCAGTTTCATACTAGGTAGTGCTGGTAGGGAGTGTCCACAGAATACCTTAGCAAAATAACCGCCTATGTATGCGTAACATGTAAAATTGTCTTCTCTTTTGTCTTTTGTTCTGCGTGTAAACTCTACTTCGATCAGAATATATGATCGGAGAAAAATTCTTATCCCGTATATTGTCTGTGTTAGTGCACCATACTTACCTAACCTAACCTAACCTAACCTAACCTAACCTAACCAAGGGGATAACTTTCAGGATTTTAAAGCAGAAAATAATATGCATTATAAGAAATCGGAAAGGGTACCTTACCAGTTTCTACCCAGCTACACTACCGCCACCAAAAGTATGAAAGGTACCCTTTCCAAGGGGATACAATTCAGCCCCCCCCCCCCTCCCCTGAAGCGAGGACGTTCTGACTCGTGTTACTGGACCCTCGTAGTTTCTGAAAACTTCTCTAGCCGCGTCGAGCGATTTTCGGTAGGGGCAAATGGCGTTCGCGTCACCGACATGCTAGTGACGTGTTGCGCCAGACTGGTGACACGCAGCGGCCTGTGTACATGTACACGCATGCATACACTAACACATTGTATATACTCGACTGTATCACGTGCGTGTGGGACTCTTTTTTTTTTTTTTTGGATGAGTAAAATCTTGAGTGTTCGCGTCACCGACATGCTGTACGTAGTAACAGTAAGTGAAGTTAAATTGACACGCGTTGAGTGATTTTCTCTTGTTTATTCATTTACGTAGTGAACGTTGATTAATTGTGGATTTAAGTTCATAGCTTTTTGGTAAATCATGGATAAAACTTCATTTATTCTAATTTTAAAGTTGTAAGTTTTTCATTTAAATTTCCTTTTCCAAGTTAACGTTATTGTGTGGCACATATTGCGAGTTTTGGATATTTTTGACGTGATAACGTCTTATAAATCGATGAACGCCGGCTGCACGCACGAAAAATTGTCACGTTCCGCCTGAGCCGAGCGTGCAAGAACCGGCCAACCACCGTGCGAGAAAATCTTCTATAATATCAAACAGGTAAGGCGGGCTTTTTAACTAATTGTTTGTGATTATATTTAAACAAATTATTTAAATGAAATTTGCAAAAACTGTAAATAATATTTGAAAATTAAAAAGTATGCAATTTTTCATCAATGTTTTCTTATGACGTTATCACGTAAAATTATCGTCCGTAAACCGACTTTACAGACAATCCCCCTTTTTTTAGTAGGTAGTTAAGTTGAGGTTATGTTTTTTTTTGTTTTAATTTATTAATGTAGTGAATTTCTTTAAATGTCAGGTTATTGATTTATAAGAGGTAATGTTCATAATTTGTGGATTTAAGTTAAAAAAAAATATTTTTCAATGATAAAATTTCATTTCTTCTAATTTTAAAGTTATTTTTGGTAGAAGTAGGCCTAAAACTTATGTGTTCGCGTCACCGACATGCTAGTGATATAATACCAAAATCATTTTATTACGTACATTTGACGTAAAACCTATGTCATATTACACATTTAAAAACAAAGTTTTAAGTTTTAACTTCCGTCGACAGTCCCCATGACTGCCCTCTTTTTTTTTAAATTAATTTTTTTAGAGCTCTCAATAATTGAATCATCTTTTAATGGCCCTCAAGTGCGTCGTGGCAGCGTTTTTATGGAAGAGATTTTCAGGTTCTAACAGCCAGCCATAAAATTTGCTTGCGTTAACCGCACTTTATTTTGCAGTAAAAAATGATTTACAACACCATTAGATATAAGAACACTGCGTCTTTTTTTTACTGTTGTCCTATTAGATAAAGACGCCAAAATTTTAATGTTGAACATACGATTGTGCACAAACGTTGATGTAACAGGACGTATGGATTAATTATGGAATCGTAGCTTTCCAGAATGTCAAGTGTTGAAAATCAACTTCGTCAACTATATCGGGAAGTGCAATTAAGGTTTGTAATGGATATACATATGTGGTTTTTCTAAATTAGAAAAACAAAAATATTGTGCATTTTTATTTACTGCCATAGCACAGAAGTTTTGTACTTAAAAAACAATTTATAATATAGTTTGTAAATTATAAAAACATTATTGATGATATCCGTACACAGATAAAATGGAACCTTCTAAATCATTCTTTAATTAAGAAAGTGACAGGGGCGTACGCCCGGAGGGGTTGAGGGGGATATCCCCCTCAAACTCCAAAAAAGAAGAAAAAAACTTATCATACCCACCAACAAAGGTAAAGAAATTAAAAGCAAACAGCGCGAAAAAAACCCGACCATAAAAATGTCAAATAAAAATAATCGCACACAATAAATCAGTTTACTATAGAAGTTAAAAATAATTAAGAAGCGAAAACTATTATATGCCAGTCGTTTGTTGTTTATTTGTAAACCTAAATGTTTCGTGTTCGTTCCTCACTTTGGGCATGGTTGTTTTTACAGTTAGCTAATTTGAAAGCAGTATGCGTCGAGGTCGGTATCATTGAAACTCTAGCATACTTAGTCATTGTTTTAATTATCTGTACTATTCCAATATGTAATATTTAATGTCCAATTTTTAATACTGTTACGATTTTCCAGCGGGTTCGTAAAGGATAGCCCAATTAATAGATTTTATTTCACACACACAGTTTTATTTATTACCACTACTTGTCAATACAAATAATCTTCTAAATTGGCAGATAATTAATTACACGTAAAGAAATGTCAATTCCCAAGTCACTCGTTTCACACACCTCGCTGGGCCGCACTTCCGGCGCAACTCTCGCCGCAGCACCCCTCGTGGGTCTCCGCCGCGGGACTCCGTCGCCGCACTCCGCCGCTGCCGTCACACTCTTCGCCGAGATCCCACACGACGACTCGCTCGCAACTTCACTCGGGACTCCGCCGCGCCCGCGACTCTATCGCCCGGAAACTCCACCGCGGGAAAACTCCCGACTCCACTGAGCTCTCTCACTCCCTGCCCTGGAACCTTCGTCCAAGGACTTCGCCACTCTGCCGCACCCGCGGCACTATCGCCCGGAAACTCCGCCGCGGGAGAACTCACTCAGTCACCGACTGACTGACTGACTCAGACTCAACCACCTTATATAGCCCTTGGGTTCCCGTCCAGAACAATCGGGCATGTCTCCGAGATATCGCGCGACCTTCGCCGTCGAAATGCCCAGAAACGCGTCGTGAGTCCTCGAAGGACGCGATGGCTGCTCTAAGAACGCCGATAAAGGCGTCTGAGTCCTTTTATTCCGCAGTGCGGCCTCTTTTAAGTAACCCGATCTGAGGCAGGTGCGCGCTGCGACGGTCAGGATGTAGCGAGATAGTATGACACGAGATACCAGGGAGAGGATGCAGGTGGAAGGGGGCGCAGACAGGCCGAACGAGCGCGGCAACGCCAGCACTGCAGCCAAGCGCGATCGTAACATTGCCCCCTCCTTAAACCTGTTCGTCCCGAACAGGTAATGCATCTCCTCCTGGAGGTTCCCATGCTACTCGAAGTTTAGGCCTCCTGCCTTTCCTCCATCGCGGGCTGTACAGTCTCACCAGATAACCCTCTATCTCATTAGATGTAGCTTCTCTTGTCACCCGGCGACACTTCTGCGTCGCAGATGCCCCATGTCGTTCAGCCAGCTGCCCGAGATGGGCTGACCGTTGCCTTGGACAGACCCGATACTCTTGAGTGTATTGCTTACTGCCTTCCAACGGTTTCCTTGTATCTTCCCTTTTTCTCTCCATTTCTTCTCTCGCAGCTACTTGTTCGCACAGCATTTCATCCCGGCTCCTCTTCGTCTCTTCTTGGTTACTTGTGCCCTCTTGGTTCTTATGAGTCTCACCTGGACTGCACTTAGTTTCCCCTTGCACCCTCTTCATGACCCCTTGTGTTCTCATTTTCTCTTCTCTGTCTTTCTTCCCCTGTTCTTGGTCTTTCTTTACCTCTTCTTGGTCTTCCTGCGTCTCTTCTTGGTCTTTCTTAGTTTCTTCTTTGCACTTCTCTATCTCTTCTTGACTCATGTACATCTCTTCTCGGCTTTTCTTCATCTCTTCTTGGCATTTACCCCTCTCTCTTTGGTTTATCTTCATTTCTTTATGTTCAATATTCCTTACTTTGTAACTCATCTTCACTTCTGTACTTTTCTTCAGCTCTTCTTTCATCCTCATGTCCTGGCTGTTCTCTCCTTGGCTAATTTTCTCATGACTGTTTTTCTCATCACTGTTCTTCTCATCACTGTTCTTCTCATCGTTGTTCTTCTCATCGTTGTTCTTCTCATCGTTCTTCTCTTCGTTCTTCTCTCCGTTGTTCTTTTCTTCGTTGTTCTTTTCTTCGTTGTTCTTCTCTTCGCTGTTATTCTCTTCGCTGTTATTCTCTTCGCTGTTATTCTCTTCTTGGCTGGTCTCCTCTCCGCTGGTCTTCTCTTGGCTGGTCTCCTCTTCGCTGGTCTTCTCTTGGCTGGTCTCCTCTTGGCTGTTCTTCTCTTGGCTGTTCTCTTCCAGGTTTTTATCATGGCTATTCTTCTCTTGGCTGTTCTTCTCTTCTAGGCTTATCTTCACTTCGGTCTTCATTTCATTCTTAATTTCTTCCTGGCCACTCTTCATTTCATCCTGATCCTTCTTCATTTCCTCTAGGCTATTATTTGACCCGCTCTTTGTTTCTTCATGATGGTCCTTACTCTCATTATTTTCACTCTTCACTTCTTTCGCAGAGTTCTTCATACTGGTTATCCATTCCCTCATGTCATTCACCATTTCTTCCAGGATAACCCTTATCTTCCTGATATCTTCTACATTTAACTCTTCAGCAGCCATCTCTTTCTAAAGCCTTTATTAATTAATCAACCTAAACATTTTTTCTAATACTGTTCTTAATTTTAAATGACCTAGCCGAACCTTCTTATTAAACTAACAATATCTCTATTACATTCAAAACTAACACTGACTACAGTATACTCAAACTAACTCTAGAAAATTTCAAATTCACTAAAGTTCTAAACACTAACTATATTCTCATAAACTAAATTCTATCCTTAACTTTTATTCTAATAATGTAACTGAATCCTAAATCTATTAATTAGGGCTATCCCACTTCTGACACCAAAATGTTACGATTTTCCAGCGGGTTCGTAAAGGATAGCCCAATTAATAGATTTTATTTCACACACACAGTTTTATTTATTACCACTACTTGTCAATACAAATAATCTTCTAAATTGGCAGATAATTAATTACACGTAAAGAAATGTCAATTCCCAAGTCACTCGTTTCACACACCTCGCTGGGCCGCACTTCCGGCGCAACTCTCGCCGCAGCACCCCTCGTGGGTCTCCGCCGCGGGACTCCGTCGCCGCACTCCGCCGCTGCCGTCACACTCTTCGCCGAGATCCCACACGACGACTCGCTCGCAACTTCACTCGGGACTCCGCCGCGCCCGCGACTCTATCGCCCGGAAACTCCACCGCGGGAAAACTCCCGACTCCACTGAGCTCTCTCACTCCCTGCCCTGGAACCTTCGTCCAAGGACTTCGCCACTCTGCCGCACCCGCGGCACTATCGCCCGGAAACTCCGCCGCGGGAGAACTCACTCAGTCACCGACTGACTGACTGACTCAGACTCAACCACCTTATATAGCCCTTGGGTTCCCGTCCAGAACAATCGGGCATGTCTCCGAGATATCGCGCGACCTTCGCCGTCGAAATGCCCAGAAACGCGTCGTGAGTCCTCGAAGGACGCGATGGCTGCTCTAAGAACGCCGATAAAGGCGTCTGAGTCCTTTTATTCCGCAGTGCGGCCTCTTTTAAGTAACCCGATCTGAGGCAGGTGCGCGCTGCGACGGTCAGGATGTAGCGAGATAGTATGACACGAGATACCAGGGAGAGGATGCAGGTGGAAGGGGGCGCAGACAGGCCGAACGAGCGCGGCAACGCCAGCACTGCAGCCAAGCGCGATCGTAACAATACTCTTACAATTTTATATGCATGTAAAATTTTGTGAAACGCTCAAACTTAACTACTCTGTATACTATAAAATTATGGCAATATTTTAAAGTGTAAAAAATACTACCAAATTAATTTATATTATCATTATGTCACAATAATTTCCTAATAACTCTACACAATCATATGTTTAACGTTGATACAGTACGCTCCTAGATAAGCAATTCAAAGGTTAAAACAAATATGGGGGTGACGTGCATTCGTTTAAATATTGTGGTTCGGGGGCAAAACACCAGATTCATAGATACAAACAACCTACATGTTATACAGAAAGTCGTGTCACGAGACCAATTCTTTTCCAAACAGCAAATTTGCCGATTCCTAAACGTACGGTCACCCCGAAGGAAGCCTTCGATTCACAAATAGTTTCCTACACGCCCGAATACTTGCCATTATGAAACATCGGAATTTTTTTAAAGTTAAAAGTATATCAAGTAACGTAACATAGATACTTAAGTATTTTTAAAACAAAAAAAATTGAAAATTGCAGCATATATTTTTAGTAGCTTGACTTCTGGGTAGTAGTTGCATCCAAGGCGATTATATCACCAACGTTTCGGTCGACATTGCAGTCGTCATCATCACGGTAGAGTTAACTAATGAGGTTAATATACAAGTTCTTCTTTCCTGATTGGCTGCAGCTGTGGGCCAATCACAGCCTTCCTTTCGTCTGGTTGGCCTGTTGGTTTGGCCAATCGGTGCTGGGCTTCTGTGATTGGCTGGGGGTGTTGAAAAATCAGTGGCATCTTCTCTTTTGATTGGCTGGGCTGTTTGGGCAACCAGAGGTGATATTTATCAGCAAGTATCTTTGTTACGTCAATTGATACCTGTCGCTAGGCGGCAGGTTCTGAGCTTTAAGGTCCCTCTCGTCATTGAGGCAAAATGTCTGCAAGCACAGCAGGGGCGTCCTCGTTACTGCAAGGCGAAAGTTAAAACGGTTAATTGCATGATGTGATGTTTAAAAAAATTCCGAATTTACACGATGACAAATTATCGTGTGAGTAAGAAAGAGCATGCTAAACGTAAGTTCATGATCGCTTCTTTCGGAGGAGGAGGTGGGGGGGGGGGGGTGGTCCAGTGGGGTCCAGAACCCTCCCTTCAATGATTTAAAAATAAAAAAAAATAAAAACTAAGGCAATAAATATTTACAGCAACCTAGCTACATGAGGTTACAGAAATGAATTTGTAAGTAATTTTTTTTAATCCTTAGTGGGCTACAATATTGTATTTCCTCCCCAATGTTACGAACGTGAGCAAGGCCGGGACACGTGCAGGTGCAGAGTTGGCTGGCGGCTGCCGCAACATGATATGCGCCGCGCGCGCCTGGAAGATAACAAGGATTGTCGCTTTCCCCCCTCCTTCCCGACACTCCCCGCGCGGCGCCCTGCCTTTGACACGTAACTGACACCTGACAGCTGCGGAGTTACGCGAGCCGCCAACACGTGTTTCGAGACATTTCTGCCGTCGTGTCGGCGCGGAATGAAGTGACTGGCCCCGGCCGCGCTCGTGAGTTCCAGAAATGGCGGCTGATGTATAAAAAGAGGACGTCGGCCTCAGCAAGGGAGAGTCAGTTCATAGTTCAGGCGGGAGCTTTCCCGCGGCGGAGTTTCCGGGGCGATAGTGCCGCGGGTGCGGCAGAGTGGCGAAGTCCTTGGACGAAGGTTCCAGGGCAGGAAGTGAGTGAGTGAGCGAAGTCGGGAGTTTTCCCGCGGCGGAGTTCCGAGCGAAGTTCCGAGCAAGGCGTCGAGTGGATCCTCGGCGAAGGCAAGTGCGTCGGCGGCGGCGGAGTCCCGCGGCGGAGAATCACGAGGGGTGCTGCGGCGAGAGTTACGCCAGAGGTGTGGCCCAGTGAGCTGTGTGGATTGTAAAAACGAGTGACTAGGGAAGCAACATTATTTTTAAGTGCAATTGATTATTTGCCATTTTGGAGGATTATTTGTAAGTGATATAAGTAGTGGCTATCAATAAAACTTTGTGTGTAATAAAATCTTTAATTGGGCTATCCTTTACGAACCTGCTGTAAATGGTAACAATATTGTATTTCCTCCCCATTATAGCCCGACATGCTTCATACACACAAAAGTGGCAGAATCGTGTTTCCAATTAGTCTATATTTAATTCCGGTATGCACACGTGCGTTTGTAAGCATTTTTTTTCCAGACAAACTTGACATGAGTTCCTCGTATATTTTTATGACTTGTTTTAAATAATTCTTCAAATATTTGACTTAAAGCACACTGTTAAAACAATGAGCTAAAAACAGCAATATAAAATGTCCAGTTTTTTTTTCTTTTTCAAGCCAAATCATTGCTGAAATTTCAGTGTGTGAATCTAAAAAGTCCGCTATTCCCCGGGATTTTAGTGCGGCAATAAATTTTATTTTAAAATTTAATTATAAGAACGCTTACTATTAAAATTGATATGCATATATCTCCACAGAATCCTGGCTACGACTCTGGGCGCGGAGTTTCCGCGGGACGGGACAAGATGGCGGTCGGGCAGGGAGCGCCGCGCTCGGGCGCGCTGCTGCCGCCTGGCGGCCGCCGAGCGAAGCTCCTGCAGAGCCCCGGCGACCCAGTTCGCCCCTCCACGTCCCTGACCCGCAGCGCGGTGCGACCTAGCCGGGCCGGAGTAGGGTCACGGACGAAACGAAGGGTCGTAAAGGGCCGCGCTTTGTTTGTGTGTGGGAGAGAGGGAGGGGCGATACGCTTGCTCAGTCCTGGAATTAAAGAGGGAGGGAGGACTGTTCGTCTGAGCGCGACGGGGGATCTGTGGCCGACGAAAGCACTTCCTCCTCGTCTGGAGTTTCATTTACAGTAAATTTCCCTGCTCTTGTTTTACGGACACCGCAACACTTTCGGGGTCGTAAACAAACGCGTGACCCGTAATTTGAATGCTCCGAATAGTTAAATCCTAGAGGGAGAACAAAATATATATTCGCAAGGCTTTACAAATGGTATTTATCAACATCTCAGCTAAAACATTAGATAGACTTTTTTTTAGAGAAAAATCAGCCGGGCGGTGTTAAAGCTAAGGTAACGAAAAACGAAAAATGTAAAGCTCAGGAGTGGGGAGCTTGATTGCGGCGAGGAGGAGGGGAGAGGGAATAACGAATAACGAATAAAGTAGGGAGTCGGACAACTGTAAAAATCTTAGCGGGTTTTTAGTCACCATCATTACAATTGTTAAGTTCCAGTGTGAACCTCCATTGTGCAACTTACAGTTTAGTTTTATGGTTCAAGTGAAGTATTGAATATTTTTTCTTTTATTTTTAAGTTTATTATTGAAGTGTTAAGTTTCACTTCTAACGCACGTCGTGGTCAAGTACTTTTTTTTAAATATTATCTGTACACGTAGAATAAAGGATCCTCAAACATAAAAAAAAAATTCTTCTCCAAACTCATAACCACTCTCAAGAAACCAATCCTAAGTTGAGATTGGAAACGCAAGTAACCACAAAATCATCTCATAAGTGGACTCCAGTCACCTTCTGCCATCCTGCAGCCACCTCAAGCATCCAATAACCACCAACACTAACTGAATGGTTGAACAAGACGGAAATGGAGGGGGGGGGGGAGAGAGAGAGAGAGAGAGAGTCTTATTGAATGCTCCAAAACTGGACGACAAAGTCCATAATCGGATCCTCCTTACACCGCCCTCTCGGAAACAACAATCTACTCCTGCTCAAGTTTAAATCAATGACTTAAGTGAGTTACGAGACACTTAACACCGATTCGGCTTTCTTGGCGTGTTTGAACTAGACGGAAATATATTATGTAACATAGAATAAATATAATAATGTTCGCAGCCTTTCACGGCCATTGTCTGAAGTAGCTTGGATTCTGGGTTGTAGCCGTGTCCTTGGCGAATAATTCACCGACGTTTCGGTCGACATTGCAGTCGCCATCATCAGGGAGCAGTTACCTACTGATAACTGCTCCCTGATGATGGCGACTGCTATGTCGACCGAAAGGTTTCCAGACTGAAAAAAATAGCCCATGGAGACAATCAAATGACATGGTGCAACAAATATTTACTTAATGTAAAATAAATATATTATTTTCTTTGCAAAATTTTATGCGTAACAAGATTGATTTTCACACCATCAAAATGTACAGTTGACCTGACGAAATCATTTTGTTGGGCTGAGAAAAACTTTTTTTTTCTAACACAAAACATTATTTTGGCTTAACTTTATGTATTTATTTCACCAAATACAAAACAAATATTTTACAAACCAACAACATTTAAGACAAAATAGGACAAACACAGACATAAACTCCTTGTAATGCAAGAATTTTGCTTGAAAAATAAGTTTATTTTTAAATAGGCATCTTTGCTGTCATAGTACGTAATGGTATGTCCATAATCCCCCCCCCCTCCTCACACACACACATTTGGCAACATAGATCAAATGTTACCGTTCGCAAAACCCATCCATGTTGGAGAGAGCCGCGTGCCGTCGCTATGGCAACGTAGCTTCTGTAAGATGAAAAAAAAAAAAAAATACTGCCGCAGTGCCCTTTATTACCACAAAGTGAAAGCTGGTGAGATATGGTGGACTGAAATGGTCTTCTACGAATTTCTCGGGAATAAATCTCTGTTATAAGAAGCAGTATTCGCTTATCTGTTGTTCAGCTAGAAGAATGTGTCGATATTTATATTAAAATGTTCTAAAATTTGATAATTTTTTAGGTTGCGTAACTTCCTTAATAGATCACTTTAGAGGAAAAAAGATGTAAATATGTTTCCAGTTAATTATTTCGTACCGATTCACCTGCTGAGCTTTCTCGATGCTGCTGGGAAACACGTAAATAAAACTTTTAATTGGCATGATGGCTACATTAAAATAACTAAGACTTATCCGCAAGCAACAGAAAATATTTACTCAAAACCAAAACAGTTGAAAAATTAGTGTGATTAATTGAATAGTTTATTTCAGAAACCACCTAAGTGCGCTTTTTTCAACTTTCGGAAAACTAAAAAAAACTGTTTTGCAGCTTAAGTATAGGTCTAGTCTCCTTCAAATATTTTTTTTACCAAATCAAGAACATGCTATTGGAATAATCTATTTTGTTCAATTTCTTTCTCCTTCAAGTTTTTGAGTTATAAATTTTTGAATATTTTTCACTTAGGTGGTTTCTGCAATAAATTAGTGTAATCCAAAGTGATTTTTTAAAAATTAATATTGAAATTAAGTCAAAAGATTAATTTTTACCTGTTTTGGTATCAAAGGTAAGTAACAGACACACTTAAGTATAAACAACAGTGTTTTTATTAGGCATTAAACGGAAAATACTCGTACAAGTAGACTACACGCTACAGATCTGGTCTATTCAGCTTCTGGCATGTCTTCTGGCAACTCGTGGTCAGTTGTTGGTCATTGGAGGATGGTGTCGTAGAAGGCTTCATATCCAACAGTGTACTCCATCAACTTTTTAATATCATCAATCTTTTTTTGGTTGATTGGGACCTAAAAACAAAAATCTCACTGTGAAAAACCCGATAAATTTTAAAATTTGTTAGGTATGTCCTACAAAAATGTTTAGCTAAAAGTAAAAATATAAACGTTTGAAATTACCTTGGTAAAATAAAAGTAAAAATACCTTCCCCAAAGGATAAGCTTTCTCTGTTGGTAGTTCCGGAGGGTTGGCAGTTTTTAGCAATGTGAAGGTAAATGTTGCTATTCCTCCAATGTATTCGCTTGCGACCAATTTTCCCGGAGTATCCTTGTTGTAGAGAAACTGCTTGTACTTGGACACTTTGAATGGCTGCTTATTTTCTTTGGGTACGTTCCTGCCTGAAGTTTCGTCCGAATATGTCATTTTCTTATATGATTTGGGCCACCATTTTTTGAAACTGAGAACATCGTCTGATGTGAGGTGATATACAGTAAATCGGCCACACTTACTAGCTTTTAGCATGAGCTTTGCATATTCATCAGGAGTATAAATCCTGTCCGTCTTTCTCAAGAGACGCTTTATGCTTCCAAAATCTCTGTCACATGGGGAAAATGAGTGGCCACGTACAGGGAAGTTGTGAGTTATTGTTTCAAACCGTCCTGAGTCACAGAGGTTTAGTAAAAAACGCACAACTGTATGATTCTTATTTTGGCCTGATGGGCCATCACAAAACAGTATGAGATGCTTCACATTAACTGGAATGTCATTGAAATAGTTCAGTAGCTTTGAACATACTTCGTCTGGGCCTTTGTTTGCTTCGCCCTCATGATAGACATACAGTTTGGAAGCATTAGTTTTCAAATCATGTAACGAAAACACATTTACCCAGAGCTGCCTCATATAAAAAACCTCCTGTTCAGGTATGTATGGCAAGGGTAAGTTTTGCATATAGTCGAAGGCTAGTGTGACCGTGTCGTCATCTTTGTTTTTGCTTGCCTCATCCATAGCTTTGTAAAACTTCTTTGCTCGCCTTGAGTGTACCATTTTTTCAGCAGCTACATTTCTTTTAGCATTGTCACTTAAACCCTTGTCTTTCAGTTTGGCCGACAGTCTTTCGCAAGTTGAACACACATCAACTTGTGGCCTTCCAAAACAGTAGGCAAAGTTCTCTTTGTAGTATTTGTTGTAGAAACTATACTTTACTTTATTTTTTAGATCAGGGTTGTCTAAAATAAACATTGCATGCATTTTTGCGACATCAAGCCTAGCATCAAGATATTTTTTAGGGTTTCCCCCATAATGGGCTTCCTTGACATCTGTATTCTCACACAAACGTTACCTGGAAGTGCGTTTCCACTTCTAGATTTTCCCCTCATATCTAAAGGGCTTTTGTGAAGGACAGAACACCTATTTATTCTTTTGACTCTATTGTCAGAAATTTGAAACACTTTCAAGAAAACACCTCTACAAACTTGAGTAAGAACACCATTTACTTTCAAGTTATACTTGTATGAGTGGGATTTTCGGTTCGCCAAGTCACCAGTAGGCACGTGAGGGTTTTCTTGAGCTTGCTCATTATTTTCATTAGGGCTGCGGTTTTTGCGTCTACGTTTCACAGGCATAACCTATATTATTATTGGAAGTAAATTTTCCGTACAGATGCCGTAAAATGAGCTGCAATGATTTCTGTGCTTAGATGTCATTTCACGGTGATGAGTGGTCCCTGATAATACGAAACGAATCGAAAACAATGACTAAAACCCCTTATTTGCAAACGTTTCTAACGTTGCAGGAATCAATTATTTCAGTTAAACCTTGAATGTCAATAGAAACTGTAATAAATGCTTTATATTTTTTTTGCAACATACGAAATTATTTACTGTCATGGTTGTGGTACTGAATTATGAAGCATTAAATATATATATTTTTAGCAGCATTATCAGTGCCTTATAGTTAACGTGATATAAACTTTGACGAGAGAAGTCCTGGGACAATTCCAAGTAAGCCAGAAAATACGTTTCGTCTTCTTACTACTTTTTTTTTGTCTGTTCCGTTTTCTTTCGAAGGCCGCAGATTGTCACATTCGAGTGGACGGCTTACGACCTGTGTTTTTATACCATCGCTGGCACATGAGGATATATATGTATATATATATATATACATAAATTATTCCTTTTATTTTTATAGAATTTTATTTGGCAAAAGGGTTAAACAAAAAAAAAAGCCTTCACAGCGGGCCGTCACAAAGAGTTTGGTCTCTCATTCCTTGAAACGCGACGAAAGACGAGAGAGGAGGAAAAGAGAGAGAAAGCAAGCGCGAAAAGGTCTGAGTGCGTGTGAGAGACCAGCCACAAAACGCGACCAGCGAGAAAATTTTCCGGGAACACTCTGCACTTCCCTTCTTCTTTTATGTAGATGGGTAGTAAAAGGGAGGGGGGGGGGGAAGAAGGGGAGTGGGGGTGGGAAGAGTGAAAAGCATTTGCTAGCAGCATTCTTGTGCCGGCACATCCACGCGTACTTCCTCCGTGTTTGTTGGTTCGAGGATTGGGGACGTCTTCATCCATACATCCGCGAACCCACACAGGGTTTCCGCACCAGTTCTGGAGTGAAGGTTCGGTCCCGCTCAAGACAACAGACAGGAGAGCAGACAATTCGGTTAAACCACAAAGAGAAAGAAGCTCTTCCTCCCCCCTGAAGCTCTGCAAACCGCCATGTGTGTCCGGGTGGGCGGGGACTTTAAACGTGCGTTACATCGGTACTCGAGCAAACGTCTTTACGATTACTTAATGTCTTTTTTTTTAAACGATTTGTAGCCGTACCGTGCTGAGTTGGATGAGTAGGAGTGCTTCGCCTACTATGTGGCCACGTTGGTCCGTTACGAGCCAACGCGTTTCCATCGAACCACGGAGCCCAGCTCGTGAGAGACGTTCGGGCACGCACTATGCAAGGAGTCGCGCGGATGATCCGGGGACAATGCCTCCATCGGAACGGCTGCCTCAGCGAGAATGAATGAATGCCTTATGTAACGTCGCTGGAAGGAAGCCGGGTTGGGTTAGGGGGGGGGGGGGAAGAGGTTTCGACGGGGAGGGGAGGGCCTCTTCACAACCCACTGTTACTTAACGCAGTATATGGGCCGCCGCTACACAGGAACGCAATCCCCCCCCCCCCCCCCCCTGCTCGCGGGCTCGGCCGGGCGTGATCGCGAAGTCCTGAATAGACCCTCCCCTTCCTTACCCCGTGTGCTCTCTCTCTTTTTGTCCTTCTCCGGCGCGCTCTTCCTCGTTCACGCGTTACCCGGGTGTGTTCGGGGTCTCTCATCACGTTGGGCTCCGCGTCGCTGTTTGGAGTGGGCGTGGTGGGTCGAAGCACGGCTCTGAAGCATAAAAAAAGAAAAGAAAAATGGTGGTGGGGGGAATCCCTGCAACGTTCGTCGGCAGCGAAGTATTAAAACGTCATCCCCCCCTGCACCACTCTGTCCTTCGAACTCACCCCCCCCCCCCCCTCACGACAGTTCGGCACAATACTCTCAGACGAGCAAGCCCCGCCGAGGAGGAAGTCAGGATCGACGGTAATGGCAACTTTTTATAGTCTCTTCTTCTTCTTATTCTTTTTTTTTATTACGTATTCTTCGAGCGGTTTAAAATGTTTTCCCTCCTTTCGACTGCGGTCGGATTCGTCTTTTGTTTTCCCGTCCGCAGACGCACCGAGGCGAACAATAGCCGCCCGGTTCGACGTCGTCGCTTAATTCACAATTTCCCCCACCCCCCAACCATCACCCCCATCGGTGCGTCATTTGCCGCTGGGTTGCGTTTCCGCGAGCAGTGCGCCATCGAGGCAAGACATCAGGGAGAAGCTGTACGCGGCATTTGCCGTGTTATTAATAGAGACCTGCATAATTCGCGGGTTCATTTCGTGTTATGCTAAAAATTCAAAAAATATATACCTTAGTGCTGCTTCTGTCATTGGTTCATTGTTAATCTGGAGGACTGAGGGCCAATTAGAGACCCTCACTCATAGAAGTGTCGAATCACAGGCCACCCAGTCGAGACGACTCACAAGTCAGCAGCCAATGGACAGTTGGCATTTTCCCGAGTGTGTAGAGGATATTGGAGTCTATCCTGGAGGTCATTGAACCCGCGAATTTCGCAGGTCTCTAGTTATATTAATATTTAAGTCAAAATTAGAATGACCGACCTACATTTTACCTTTGAATAATAATACAATTTTATTTTTTTATTTTTATTAATGTTAAAGTTAAATCATTGCAAATGTGTTGCTAAAATATTTTTTTTCCATGTGTAAACATTTTATTCTCGGCATACGGCATTCGGTGAGCGCAACAACGTGCAAATGGAACGGAAGTCAAGGAGCGGAAACATAGACCCGTGCATACACACTTTCGTAAACATATTTGTAAATACCAAACATACTGGTGTGCCTAAGGGACCCGCGCCAGCCATGGTCCTTTCCTCGTATTCTGTTGAAAAAATATGGGCATAAATGCAATAAATAAAAGGATGAATCAAAATTTAGATTAACATGTATTTTAATATGCTGGGCATTTATAATTTGTATTAACAAATGGGTGCGTGTACTTATATGAACTGTAAAAAATGGGTGCGTGTAACTTATGTATGCGCGTTAGAAGTTATACTTACTTGATGAACTAAAAAACTAACTTTAATTTTGAATGCAAATAATAATAGAAATAAAATAATAAAAGGACTGAAATGATAATATAACTACTTTTTTAAAGAAAAAAAGAAATCAAAATTTTTAAATAAATACTCTGTATTCAATATTAATATACATATGTACTTGTATAACATTAATTATTTAATTTAGTAAAATAATTTCATTTTTAAATTATAAATAATAATAAATATTCTGAATGTTTAATTAATATAAATTCAATTATTTATTAAATAATAATTTTGTAATTTATAATGGAAATAAATTATACACACGGGAATATACCATTACTTATGTAAATACACTTGAAGATACACTAGAAAAAGTTTATAAACACAATTTATATTACTGATATTCACAATAAATAAATTTTTTAACTATATGTTCCAGAATTAATATCAATCATTAAAGTGTATGTTTTAAACGCACATATATAATTTATTTTGTTTGTACCATTTTTTTCACGCTGTTAATTTTTTTTGCATGCTGCACGTGTATCGTAAAATATAATTCTCATCATAGTTTTTTATAACGCGTCTAAAGAAGTATAACAGAACCTCACTTAATAAAAATTACGCTGATACAATATACTTTAAAAAGTTTATAAACACAATTTTTATTACTAATATTCACACAATTAATTTTTTTTAATTGCATGAAACAGTTTTCAACATGATCAATAATGTATAAGATTTAAAAGCACATACATAATTTTATTTTGTATGCAAAATTTTTTTTGTAAGTTGCCTCTTTTTCATCCTGTGTGAATTTCGTTGCACGGCGCGCAAACATCGCAAAAATTCACTATCATTAAAGAAGTATAACTTCAAAAATTTAGCGTTTATAAAACGACCTATTTTTTTCCCAGGAAATTAGAAGCATTTCTTAAGCTAACTTATTAAAGCCATTTGCAAAGTTTAAGTTCCAGGTTGGCTTAAAAAAAATTATTTCAAAGAAAATACTTTTTTTTCTTCTCAAATTTTTTGCGTGGTCCCACCAAACTCCGCCTTTTCTCTCGGGGCTAATTACACACCCCGAGACCCTCCGGTAATGCCTTTCTCCAAGACATAAGAACAAAAAAAAAAGAGAAAAGAAAATGCCGCAGGGCCCAACAAAGTCTGGGGGCGCTCCTGTCAGTGTCCAACATCAACATCAATGATGAACGCTTACCTAATGCGTTTTTACTGCACTCGTAATTTCAGTCAGGCGGAAATGGTTTTTGACGTGACAACGTCTAATAAATCGATGAACGCCGGCTGCACGCACAAAATGAATTACTCATTGTCCCGTTACGCACATTGTCCCGTTACGCTTTGTCCCGTTACGCTCATTGTACGCTTTCGCCGCATTTATCTCTCTTCCACTCGATTGGAACAACCATCGATTTGACTTTTTCGAGGCACATTAAACTTGAAACACTCCCATTTGTTTCCTACTTTTCCTATCATCGTCCTATCCTTAACAGAATAACACAGATTGGAAGAAGTTGAATAGCAAACATGTATAAAAGTTATAGTTAAAATAATCGCTTAGTTAAAGTAATAAACATATTTGAATTAATGAGTGCAAATAAAAGTAAATTTATCAATTAAATTGTAGATTTAATTTCACTCCTTTGTATCCATACAAAATAGTGGTAATTCAATAAATACTATTCAATTTTATTCATAAAAGTATGCAATCATTTCATTAACGTTTTGTTATGACGTTGTCACGTTAAACTATCGTCCGTAAACCGACTTTACTGACAACCAATTTTGATGGGTTTTTTTTTGGTAGATTTATAGGTGTTTCCACGGTCGAAACTTTCTACCGTGGCAGGGTTGTGTGTCAGCTGGTTGTCTGGCCGATCTGATCTCGTCGGCGCGGGACGAGAAGGCTACGTCGGAAAGTGGAAGTGGCGGCAGCATCTGCTACAGCGAAGCTAGGGGGAGAGAGAGAGAGTGTGTGTGTCAACTTATCCGTCAGATCCCTCCCCCGCACTCTGGTCCAGCGCGAGGGCGAAGAAACACGTGTGCAGACCCCATCAGTCGAGGGCGGGAAGTCTGTGCTGGTCCAAGTCCTTTGTTCGGGAGTCGCGGCGGTCGGTCAATCTCCCGAGATCTCCGCAGCCTCTTTGTCTCGTTCCGGCAGCTGGCGAGAGCTGGCGCGCCGACTGGAGGTACATATATACTCTGCGCCAACTAAGAGTGGTCATTCCGCCAGTTGTGAACAAAGAAGCAACGGACTCTGGACGTCTCGAGAACTGCGGGACGCGGTGGTGGTGTGAGAAGCGCGCGCGCCAGAGATAAGCGGGACGGAAGAGGAAGTACGGATAGGGAACGTACCAGCAGGGCGTATCCAAAGATGTTGCAAAATTTCTCCTTTTGGAATTTCACCCATTCGAGCAGTGATTCACGGACGATGCTTTGATACACGCTCAGCGTCATTACAATGGTCAAAGTTTTTTTTGTTTAGATAGAAAAAATAATGATGTGTTACGGCACTGTTCGGTACCGCAGAAATCCCGTCTGCTGTTTGACCATGCTGCACAGTGGGGTATTTCGCCTAAATTACTGGCCAGGAGTCGATCTTCTTGCGTTGATCGCAGCCAATGCCTCGTCGTTCTAGTAGTGTCTTTTCAGACCTCGAAGGAGAATCCACTGCCTGAAGGGCGCAACTTGCAAGGCAGTGTTCCGACAGGAACGTCGTCTCCTTCTGAGTCCGGTCCAGATCTTTCGGTTGAACATGTGCCTCAAGGACCATGTAGCCCAAGTGTGCTGAATATTAACTATTTATAGTTTTCTTTAATAATGACTGATTCACTCAAACATAGATTTCTAATGTTTATTTGGTTATTAGAATCACATTAACAGCAAAAATATACACTACAGGATGTCCATAAAAATGCCTCAGTTTCAATGTTATATTATAAAATATTAATTTAGACTATTTACTTCAAATCTTACATCAAATTTAAGTTTTTATAACAAATATTTAAGGCACACATCCAACCTAATGTCTAATTCTTCCCACACTTTGGTTAACACGTCCGTGAAATCTAGTCTAATTGGTTGCCTTTTTTTTTTTTTACGTTCCATGCCCTATTTAAATATCAGACGGATAGTAAAACGTAAACATCTTACGTTTACGTGGTCCGTTTAAGTTTTTGTGTGTCTGCAGCGTTGTATAAAAAGTATTTAATGTTTCCGAGATTCATGTGAGCCCTGTTAATTTCAGGCTCCACAACACGAAGCTTTTTAGGGTTCGAACTTTTTTCACGCACGTAGTCGATTCAGAGTCTCGTTAGTTAGCACACCAGGGTTGAACACTACATACAATAAGGCCTAATTGTTCATTGTATAAATATTGTATGCGTAAATTCGACTCTTGACAGCACACACTAGCGGTGATTTAGCAATTACGCACAACAGACACGTCACACAGAGAATGGCCACAATCTGGTTCGGAATGGCGAAAATGCTGCGACGTTTTCTCACAGTATTACTTCAGCCGAGCAGTTATTTGAATTCTTGGGTTATTCATTTCCATACCGACAGCGTTCCTTTGTACTTCTCTCAGGCACGAACATTTTATTGGGTTACCTCTCTTTCGGAGGAGGGCCTTTGAAACTCCGCAGACAGAATTTCAAAACAAGAAATTAGTGGAAAATATCAGTTCGTCAAAGACCAAAAATGTTTTAAGTGACTGTGATTCGACAGAATATTCGTTGCAAGCCATGCTCCACACTGATATTTTATTCCGGGGTAGAAATGAACTAAACTGATTTATAAAAGAGATGACGCGTTATGTAAGTTATTATAATACTAGAATTAGTCGTCTGTTGCAGAGCTGTAACACCATAATCACATTTCAATGTCTGTGGTAAACGAAACACACCGAATTAAATATATTTCAATTAATTTTCTAACGTTTTACTTCTAATCCTAATGTAAAACTAAGACAATGGAATTAATACGTGTAAGTGGCATACGAGCGAGATGCTTTGGTAGTTTAATCACATTAATTCCTTAAGAGGTAGATATATTCACAAAAATATGCCATCTTGGTTTCTATAGTTTAGTCCATAACAATTAACTCAGGTTTTGATTAAATAATTTGTATTCATTAAACCATGTGTATACTTTAATGAAATACCAGAAGTTAGGCCTAAATACGACTGGCTGCTACAATTAAGTAGTTTACCAAGTGAAGTTTGGTGTCTAATTTATCTATTTAGATATAACTACAACTGTAATCTATACTTTAAATACAAACTTCCAGTTTTTAAATGATAAATATTTTGACGGGACAAAAAACTGTTGAAACCAATATGTAGTTTTCGGTTCCAAGCCCTTAAAAGTGGCCCTAGACTCCACGGGGCCCTAGGCTATTTTACTTTTTTGGAGGCCTTCTCTAGGAAAATTAGGAACATGTACTCTTCCAAACATTTATCAACCCAAAGTTTTCTTAACTCTAACGTCAAGTTTACACAATGTCATTAAGAAGTATGTACCCTAATACTGCTGTAGCGTTTAGGCCCGCTAAATTCTAATTTGAAACTTCTCCCACGTCTTGATAGTTGTGAACCGCGTGCGGTTCTTGATTTTCTGAGTGCCGCGGCACGTTTAGCTGGTTTAAAGTTAGTCAGTGAGGCGGAGTTTTTGAAAGCTCTCCTGAGCTTGTGTGGGCCGGCATTTTTGCCACTGCTCACTGACGTCATGAATCAGAACCAGACCTTCGCACAGTTCAAGACGGCTGTGCTACAGTTTGCCTGTCCGCCTCGTGTGCTGGAAACGTGTAAACGTGAACTTGTATTCAGGTTTCAGAGGCCTGAGGAGCCCTTGTTGCAATTCATTAATTCTGTTGCGGCCTATGCTGAGGTACTGGAGTTGAACCTCCCTGAGGCGGAATTAACGCAAACTATTGTTAGCAACGTGTCTCCGCTGGTCTTACAACATAGCGCCATGCTTAGCTCTCCCTCTAGTCTGAGTGCTCTCCGTAAGTGGAGCGCAGAAGTGGAAAATAGATTGCTAGCTGTCAAAAAATATCACGAGGATTTTCACTCCAAGGCCTCTCCAGGTAGTTTTGTTCCTGTTTCTAATTCTAATTCTAATTCTAAATTCAATTCTTTTAATGTTCAGTTTACGTCTCAAGTCAACACCGTACCCGCTCGCGCGGTGCGCGCATCGCGGCCCGTTGAGTGCGCGGCTAGTGCAAGTGATCCCTCTGTCGGGGCGAGTTTTGCCGCCGGCAGACGTCATGAGTCGGCTAATGCGCCCGGCCCGTCCTCCAACCGTCCCAGGTGTGCCAACTGCTGTACTTACGGCCACGCGGTGTCTGAGTGCACGCAGCCTGCTGTGAGCCGTGAGCAGCGAAAATGCTTTCGTTGTAAGCGCACTGGGCATTATAGAAATCAATGTCCGGGAAACGGGCCTTGACCGGGCGTGCGAGTGGTCGCCACGGTCGTCGCTTGAGGAAAGCCGCTCATTACTCGTACAATAATTTTGTACACGTTCGTCTGTTTGGAAATAATATTCCGGCCTTAATTGATTCCGGTGCTACCCGTTCCTTGATTAGTTCCGAATTGTTCGATGCATGTTGCATCAAACATCCGTATTTAATAAGCCGTGTTTGTACCGGCTCTGACGTGAAAATTTGTGTAGCCAACGGCGTAATTGTTACGTCAGACATAGAAGTTGAAATGCACATTAAGATCGCGGGTTTCTCTTGGAACTGGCACTTTAATGTTGTTCCCGGGTTATGTCACCCGCTTATTCTAGGTTTAGATTTTCTGGGAAAGACGCGATGTTTGTTAGACGTCGCTAACCAGGAAATGGTTTTTGGTTTTCATCCTACACGTAAAATTAAACTTATTCATCATGACTCCGCTCCTATCGTCATGTCGTGCGCCGACAAGTCTGACGTCATTAGTAGGGACGCGGTCATTGCTGAAGTCATAAACAGGTATTCTGACGTAATTAACAACCGGATAGGCAGGTGTGACGTCATGCCCTATAAATTTTATTTACAGGACGCGACTCCTGTTAGGGCTAAAGGACATAAAATTTCTCCTCCCAAATTGCAAAAGTTGAAAAACATTATCGATCGACTCCTAGAAGCAGGAGTTATTGCTCCGTCTGTTTCCGATTTCTGTTCGCCTTCCTTTTTAGTCCCTAAAAAGGAAGCGGGGGAATTCCGGTTGTACACAATTACAAGGAACTCAATGACAAAATTAAGGAGGACAGCTACGAGTTGCCGACCGTAGAGAGCGCCCTTCAACATTTAGGGAAAGCCGCAATATTTTCCGTCATTGATCTAAATGCTAGTTTCCACCAATGTTTGTTGCATCCTGACTGTCGTAAATATACTGCATTTTCTACCCCGTGGGGGCAATTTCAATTTAATCGTGTGCCTATGGGTGTGTCTTTTGGTAGCCAGGCTATGAGCCGAGTGCTAGATCACATTCTAAACGACTTAAAATTTAAATCAGTCTTCAATTACATTGACGATATTATCGTCTACAGTGATAACCTGGAACAGCACAAGCAACATTTGTGTCAGGTGTTTGATCGTCTCAGAGCCGCTAAATTGACAGTTAATCCCGACAAAATTCATCTGGGAAAAGATTACGTAAAATTTCTAGGTTACATTATTTCGCAAGGCAAACTCATAATGGATCCCGATAAAGTTTCCCCCATCGTAAACTTTCCTCCTCCTAGGAATGTCAGAGGAGTTCAGAGATTTCTCGGCATGACGGGATATTATTCTCGTTTTATCCCCGATTACGCCGCAGTATGTTGTTCGCTTAATAACTTACGTAAAAAGAATGTTGTTTTTGAGTGGGGCGACGCTCAACGGAAGGCCTTTGACAGTCTTATGGCCTTAATCTCTTCTCCCCCTGTCTTGGTTCTACCTGATTTTCAACGCAGGTTCGCCCTCCAGGTAGATGCATCAAGCATCGCGGTAGGTGCTGTATTGGGACATATGGAAAACGATAGGTTGCGCCCTATTGCCTATGCCAGTAGAACACTTACTGACGGGGAACGACGTCTGGGTACCTATGAAAAGGAAGCCTTAGCATGTCTGTTTGGCGTCGAGAAATTCGCGTCATATCTCGATTGTCACGAGTTCGATCTTTTTACGGACAATCAAGCGCTCAGTTGGCTGTTTAACCACCCGAATCAGCTCAGTAAGTAGGGCGCTGGGTGTTAAGACTGTCCCGCTTCAAATTCAAACTGCATCATATTAAGGGTAGTGACAACGTTGTGGCAGATGCGCTTTCGCGAATGTTTTCGCCCGATGAATTTGCGACTCGTGTTTCGTCCGCGGATGAAACACAGCCGATTTGTGCAGCTGTTTGCAAAATATTTCCGGAATCATTCCTTAGCATTCGTCAGTGTCAACAGGAGGATCCTTTGTGTGTTCAAATCAGGAAGGATTTGAGTGCCGGTAAAGCCGTGCCATATGTTGAGGAACAGGGTGTTGTTTACTATACCGGGACAACTGGTAGACAAAGGAAGGCTGTTGTTCCTGCATCCCTACGCCCTATGGTTCTAAAGTATTTTCACGATTCCTTATTGGGTGCACATTTGGGCATCGACAAAACGTTCCGTCGAATTAGTGCACATTTAGCTTGGCCTGAATTGCGATCTGATGTACAAAAACACGTGCGAACTTGTCGAGATTGTCAGGTCTCGAAACCACCGCAGTGTGCCAAAGTCGGCTTGTATTGTGCTGATGCTCTTTTTGCCCCATGGCATGTGCTTCACATTGACATTTTTGGTCCCCTATTACGTTTTAAAAAAGGTAACAATTGTATTTTGGTTATTCTGGACATTTTTTCGAAATTTGTGTTGCTCATCCTCTTAAAGAATATGAAAGCAAACAGTATTGTTAAAGCCTTACGAGATCAGGTATGGAAATTTTTTGGTGCTCCGGCCATGATCACGTGTGATAACGCACGTTACTTCCGCTCTGTACTGTTCAAAGACACGTGTTTTCAATGGGCCATTAAGCCTATTTACAGTAGTCCTTACTGTCCCCAGGGAAACCAATCCGAGCGAGTCAATAAAGTGCTTAAGAGCATTCTTACTGCTTTCTAGAGGGATGATCAGTCGCTATGGGAGAGCGATCTTGATTTTATCAACGTAGGGCTTAATTCAGGTGTGCATTCCGCTACTCGATTCCCTCCTTCAATTCCGTTTCTAGGTAGGGAGCTTACCCACCCCTTCCTTAACCTATGGGGACTGCCGCCCCTGGAGGCTGCCTCGGATGACTAGTCACTGGAGGCCGTGCTGGATAGTGTGGCTTGCAATCTCACGAAGGCTCGTCAAGCAGTGGCTAGTGCATATAACTCTTCCCAGAGGCCTCATGGATTTTCTGTTGGACAGTTGGTCCTAGTAAAGAATTTTGTGCTACCTAATTTAGCTGAAAATATTAATGTTAAATTAATTCCACCATTTGTGGGACCCTTTATTATAAATAAATTCCTTGGTGAGAACACTGTCTTGATGCACAGTGCGTCTGGATCTAAAAAATTTAGAAAGGCCCATGTTTGGCAATTAAAAACGTTTAATACATAAGTAGAGGGTTTGTTGTTGTTTTGGCGTACGCGTCTGGTTTTGTGTTCTTTTTTTTCAGTTTGGTTTGGTTATCGTTCCTCCCCCCTCCTTCCTCGTCGCGGATGCCGTGCCCTCAAGAGGATCTGCGCAGCTACGGACTTGAGGCTCCTCCGCCTGCCCGCTCCGTCGTGGTCCTTGGTTCCCGCCTGCTATTCGCTGCGTCTACGAGGCCGCCCGCCTCTTTCGCTGTCTGAGTCCTTGGATGCGTCCGTGCGACTCCGTCATTCGGAGTTCCGCATCAGCATGCTGCTGTGCGGCTCTTCCCTGGCTCTCCCTGAGGCGCCTACTGAAGTCGCCGCGGTTGATGGATGCTGTCCCTCGGTGAGCGAGCGGCCGGCTTCTCTGCCCTGCTGGTGTGCCGGCGTGTTGGCGTGAGACTTGTCCCGCCAGCCTGGAGCCGTGATGCATGCCGCATGCGAGCCTGTACGATGCACGCATTGGCACCTGGATGCCCTCGTCCCCTGTGAGCATGCAACCCGCTCGACAGGGGAGCGAGGCGAAGAGTTGACCCTGCCAGGCGCCAACGGCGTCAGCTGCTGCGGGGACGCCTGCAGCGGTTACGTCCGGAATTGCGTCTGTCTGTCGACTTACGAGCTTTGGAGCTCGTTGCTACATATTAACTTTCCTGGGACGTCCTTCAAGATCAAGAAAAGTCTTCAGCGCTGAAGATGCTCCCTTTGGTCTTTGTATTTGACCTATGTAATCCTTCAAGAATCCTTGGCCAATATATACGGCGTATTAATTTTGTACTGACAATAATTGTGTGTTTGCCCTAAAAATTGAACAGTGACATTGACATTGGAAAAGGCGGCGGGTACCGTGGTTTAAGAGCAGGGGAGTTGTAGCGTTTAGGCCCGCTAAATTTGAACTGCGCGCGTCATCGCGGGCCTCCGGCACTCCGCTCCCCTCATCCTTCTCCCTCCTTTTCCCCCCTCCTAGTGTTTGTTCAATTTGTACTCGTTCCCCCACCCTTTCAATGTGCGCATGCGTGCGCTGCGGCGCGAGTTTATAAATTCAGCTGCGGCCATGTTGAGGGCCTTCTTCTACTGGTTGACTTTGTCAGGCTTGGTTGTCAGCAGTAGCTGACCTGTTGTTAATTTACTAGCATGTAGTCCGAGAGCTTCGACTTAATCTTCGTGCGTGTGCGACCTCTGGGGAGAAATGTAAGTTGGTTCCAGTGGTCAGTGAGGCGGTGGCCCTCACCCTAATGTAGAATCATTATGTTTGAATTTGTTCTGTCTAAATTCCTTTTCGGCCGCCACCTTCAAAAATTGTTTGGATTATTGCTTTAAATTTAACTTAACCTTCGCTTCCGTTTTTCTGTTTGTAACTATCTCCCCCTGAGACGTCGTCGCACGTATTTGTTTGTTAAAGTTTTTTAAAGAATAATGTAACTTCTTTCTTTCTTGTACCTGCACTTTGCAGTAGTTTTGTAAATTCAATTTTTGTAATATAACTTCATTCGTGGAAATTATGTCCCTTTTTGACGATCCTTGATTGCATCGCTTACTGTGTAGCCGGCTTACCCATTCAAATTATAATTGTCAACTAACTCGTTTTGTCAGAAATTGTTCTCACTTTATGTATTCAACCTTGCATTGTTTAAGCTTAACATTATCATAAATGTTAACGTAATATTAATCTTGAATTAATATTGAATTTGAATAAATTGTCTGTGTACCTGAAACCATTTACCTTGGTTACCTAACTGCTCCAATCACGTAAACCCCAGTCCTAGCCAGGTTCTGGTCTCCCTCCAACCCTAATAGGCCCCCACCTATTACACTGCTTTAGGGGTAGTGAGAGGAATTCGGGGTGGTTTTTATAAATCTCAGGTAGACAGGGGGACAGGAGATTTTTTTTTTTAAATCTGACATTTATCTTTCTCTTAATTTTAAGGTATGCGCAAGGTTGGACGGGGTGGTTTATGAAACCTCATGCAGGCGATGGTTTTGCCAACGTATTTTAGGATATTTTTATATTCTTTCCTGATAAATTACCCTCAGGTCAGCTTTATAAATTCTTCAGCTTTAAAATTTTCAGTTATAAAAACATAATTATACGTGGCAATAAAAAAAAACATTTAAAGTTTTTTTTATTTAGTACGAAGTCATGAATTGAAATAGTTATTGACCCGCGCATTAGGTTATAAGATAATAAGAATTAATTTTTCTTTACAATTTATGTCTATATTTTTAACAGAACATTAAACAAACAAATATAATTAAAAAATGAAAGCGCCTCTGCTCTGCTGGCCTTTTTCCTCGTGGGCGAGGTCGTCGTTAGTCACAGTTGTCAGCTGACGTTGGTCGTTAACATTCAAGGCCCGCCCACAATCAACACAGGATTAACACACGGACGCTCATAGTGATACGCACTTACTCAAAACAGTATTAAAACAACGGCCTGCAATGTAAATATTTGTTGTAAAAGGAACATAAATATTAAAGCAATTAATAATGATATTTGTAAATTTGTGAAGTTGGATGAAAACAACTGTCTCCACTAAAAAAAAATATAGTTCGCGGATGTAGTGGGTTCGGTAACTTGCTCGGGCATTTAGGTATGCTTTGTGTTGTTATCGTACCTTCAATAGTTAAAGTTATTTGTAAAACGTTCCCTTAATAATTATCCAGCATTAACTGCGCACATTAATAAGCATAATTCAAAAATAAAGTCCAAATAATAAATATTTAACTATCTTTTCCGTGGATTATAAAAATTATGCTTGAATGAAACATCAACTATAATATTAAATTATGCACCAATTTTCGTAAGAAATACTTAAATTGTCTCTAAAAACGTATTTCATATATGCAAAAATAACCATAGCAATGTGTTGTACAAAGCTGCAATATCTTTCTGGTAGTGTTACAAACTAATTCTTAGCAAGTTATTTACAAAATAATTTTTGTAAAAGTACAGAAAATATATTTTTTTGTGTGGCTACAATGGATATTAACCCAATTCCAAAGCTTATTTGGTTTCATAATATTTTAACAAATAATGCTTCTGTAGTCGGCAGTGTGTAATTATCATTAGAAAAAAAAGTTAAACAGGAAAAAATCACAATAGTACAGGAATTGCAAAATTAAATGTAGAAAATATTCATTTCAATAAAGCCAACACACGCATGATCTTTTTTATTAAAGTAAGTTCTCAAACGATGACGTAGTATGAAGTTCAGAGCCTATGATTGGCCGAAACACAGCGCGGTTTTAGCAGTAACACAGTGTCAAGCAAAAGGTAAAAATCGAGAGCGAACTCTACTTAATACAAATACCGGGCTTTATGAATGCACGATTGTAATTAGTTTAGATTGAATTACACGGAGTTCTACTGTTGTGTGTAATACTGTATCGTGTATGTGAAATGCTTATGTTGATTGTTCCCGGGCCTTTACGCAATCAGCGGCGGTTCGTGCCCAAACCCCTTCGCTCATTTCTCGCACATCGACCTTTATCGATATCTCGCTTCCTACTTAAAGCACCCCACCTCTCTCGATGGACGACCTAATAGCCAATCCCCGCCCCTTCTTCTGGTCGGAAATTTTATTTGCGAGCTTCAACGTTTGCAAAAAAAAAAAAAAAATCATCATCGGCCGTTTCGCGTACCAACTGTAAAATACGCTGCTGATTGGAGGACGCGTTAGAGAACCGCATACCCGCTATTGGGGCTGCAGGAATTTAATTTCAATAATTTTTGCGAAAGTTTAAATTTTCAGTTACAAATATAATTATGCGTCTCCGGTTTGGCACACCATGGGGTAATGACCGTAGGTTTTGTTACCCCTTCTCATTAACAAGATTTTTTTTTAAACAATATTAAAATACATAACATTTTGTAACTAACGAATGGCAGCTACTTTTACCGTCTATTAAAAATATAAAAATATATCTGCTTGAAAAAATATATAATTTTAATCATCGACAAAAGTAACTCGCTATAGCCTATATGTTATTAGGTTAGTTATATATTTATAAAAATGAATAACCAAATCATAAACTACTGTATAATTTTGGGTTAAAAAATAGTGTTTTAAAGGCTGCTGCCTGTCACTGGACCAACAAACGTAAAAAAACTTATTGAGAAACTTTAGCAACATATGTTTTATCTATCTCAAAATATTATTGACTAAAAACGCATAAGAATTCATTTGTGAAATAATTTCGCCAAGTGGTTAGCATAGTCACATATAAGTGGTCTGCTATGCACATACTTTTTATTTTTAACTGTGGGTCAATTTAAGCGTTATGGTATAAAGTGAACACAATGTAAAAATAGAATTTTTAATTTTTTTTATGAAGTTACCTGCGTGCGATAATTTTAAAGTTATTGGCTTACGCAGTAAAACACAACAAAATATGAGCGGACGTTTAAAGATCGAAAGCCAAGATTAGTTTCTGTTTGTAAGAAAAGCATATAAGAAAAATATCGCTGACGTGTATCACGGAAATTTGTCGTTTAAGAAACAACAACGCATATGTGGCAAAAAGGCAAAGTTTTCAGGAGATCTTAATAGCTTTATGCGCCATGCTGGAACTGAATGATAGCCAGTGTTACAAAAAATACCATAGGAGCGCATTCTTTTGGATTTTCAACGAAACACGACGTGAGAAGATGCCAAATGTTTACCTTTCCATGGAAAAAAAAATTTAAAACAGTCACTCAGGCGGTTTTGTTTCTTAAGCGATGATATTTGAAAATACTATAAAACAAGAGCATAAAGATCTTAAACATTTAAGCTGTACATTTACAGTATAAATTATAGACACTACATCATTATAATGGACATATTTTGTTGCACGGCATCTAGCGGAGGCAGGAGACACTGCTTGGTCAAAGCTTCGCCCTCGACCTCTGCCCCCAGGAGGCGACAGCGCTTTGAAAGCGGGGAAGGAGGGAAACCAGACCGCGCCCTTTGACCCGGGACGAGAAGCCGCTCGCCACGGGAATGCCTCCCCGACAGGCATTCAGGGCATAGTTGGTTCAAGCACAGCGCGCGCTGCACCCCCGCCAGATATTAGCCGCCGGGAATACCTGCGAGAAGAAGACCCGCAAAGACCCCAGCACCGTTCTTGCCGCCTGCACGAGGTGCACTGCCGCGCGCACGGCGCACCGTTCCGTTACTCCGCACAGCCACGAAAAATGCAGTGCCTTATCCACTGCGCCGCATGTAGCTCAGTGCGAAACGGTGGTTTATTTAAAATTAACGTGTTTTTGATGTGTAACATCTTAGTTCTCAGTATACCGTATTTGGTAGTAATTTCGTGAAAATGGAACGGAAGTCAAACGGAAATGTGACACAAAGATGGCGGACCCACGTGTAGCAACATAAACCCGTATATAGTCACTTTCGTAAACATTAGGTTACATACCAAAAAATTGGTATGACAAATGAAACTTTATGGTAGTGAATATATTTGGTAAACTAAAATATTCATAGCAAACAGAAATTTCAACTTTTAAAATACCTGAGAAAAGTGGCATTACAATAATTGTAATAATTATTATCATAATACATATTCTCCTTGAAATAAGAAAATGGGCTCGGTAGTACAGCAGTAGAGCACACTTCTGATAATTTCAAGGGCATTGGTTCAAATCTCGTCCCCAGATTAAACTTTTTTCACTTTTTAAAAATTTTAATAACATATATATATATTTATAATGTTGAATCTGCTCAATAAGGTTAAGGATTCTTTGATATAATTATTTACACACTGATTTCAATAGTTTAAGAAAAAAACTAATATAAATCATATAATTAGTGTTATAATATGTACTTTAAAATCTTCCAAGATAATATTTCAGTAATGCCATAGAAGTATAACGTATGACGTGTGTGGAAACTTTATAGTATTAACTGTTTAATGAAATTTAATGTGATGGATCATGTTTTAATAAAATTCATTGTCTATAATCAGGTCCAAACCGGGGTTCAGGAAGTAGTTCCGGAGTATTTTCACTATTTTAAAGTTTCATTTTTCACACTAATACTTATGGTATGTCCCCTAATGTTTACGGAAGTGACTATACACGGGTTTATGTTTCTACACGTGATTCCCCCATCAGACGACATTAGTACCGTGGGTACATATTTTCAGTTCATTCGACTTCCTTTCCATTCACTAAATTTCTGCTACCAAATTTCGTATATGGAGAGCTAAGATGTTTACACATTAAGATCACAAATTACCTTTGAAATAAAATACTGGGCACGCCTACTATGTTTGTCAGGTTCAGCCTGTTTTCACAGTGTTCTGGGTTCGAGTCCCGGATAAGACATGGAGTGTAAATCTGCAAATGTCTTAATGAGTCACAACTCTTGTCAAATAGGAAATTACTTTCTCAAAATTCAGTCATTAAAGGAGGGATGGTTTGCTCGTTGGCAACGAAAGATTGACCAAATGTGAGAACATATTTAAATAAACAAAAAGAGCGACTAGAGCTTCTTGCTAGTGAGCCAAAGATTTCGAGTTCAAATTCCAGCCATGTCCAGGATTTTTCAACTGTGGAAAATTTCCTCCCTGGATTCAGGCAAACCTCTGGAAAAAAACACCCTCTCATGATAGACTAAAGTACATCATGGCTTCTACAACGCGGCGTTAACTGGAACCCATATATTTATAAATGAGGGTCAGGAAATTTTGTCATCATCATCATCACATCAACATAATCATCATCATAACTGCCAAAATTTACTTCGTGGATGGATAATAATTGAAGGAACACTTTTGCGACCACCACATAGTTTTATCACAAACCATGCCACGGCAACCAAAAGAAATTTCTCAGCAATGGTCGATTCCTTGTAGGACGGAGGGGGAGAGAATTGAATTAAAATGCCCGTCACTGAATAGGGTGTCATCAATATTTGTATGGTTCATTTTATGTTCTAAAATTATTTTTTACGTGATAACGTCTTATGAATTGATGAACGCCGGCTGCACTCACGAAAAAGCATGAATCATTGTCACGTTCCACCTGAGCCGAGCGTGCAAAAACCGGCCAACCACCGTGCGAGAAAATCTTCTATAATATCAAACAGGTTAAGGCGGGCTTTTTAAAAGCAGCAATTTCAAAAATTTGATTTATTTGTCCAATTTCGTCATTTCAAATTAACAATTTATTGACATTGATTTTATTTCAGTTTATTTCTATAACTAATTGTTCGTGATTATATTTAAACAAATTATTTAAATTAAATTTGCAAAAACTGTAAATAATATTTGAAAATTAAAAAGTATGCAATTTTATCAATGTTTTCTTATAACGTTATCACGTAAAATTATCGTCCGTAAACCGACTTTACAGACAACCCCCTATTTTTTTTTGCTTAAATAAAAAACTGTAGATATGAATTTTAATAAGCGAGGATTTAGTTTTTTTTCAAGTCTTTATTAACTTAAACGAATAAAGTGCACATGGAATTTATTTATGTAATATTTAAAGTCAAAGATATAATTCCAAAAAGCATATGGTTCTCTGCTTTCTTTACCTATTAAACATACCATAAGTAATTATTTTTTTTCAAAATTAGGGAATCATGCAGCAGCATGCAAGACACCTATCCACAGCTGACTGGTGGTCGTTACCCCTTCGCCCAATACCCTTGGGGGCCGCGCATTTGCGCCCTTCTTCTCGGCTGAGGGGTAGCGTCGCACAGAAGTGAGTAGTCGTGTCAGTTGAAGTGAATCCAGGAGAACACCGTAGCTGGAGAACAATGCAGCGCGACGCATGATGTGGGCGTTGTTCCGTCGAAGGTGAAAGATAAGGGTAGCAGCATGTCTGTTGACTGTCTGAGGGAGGTGCTTCCCTGCTCTGCAACAGGTGGTCCAGAAGAACTAAGACCGAAAAGAGGGCAGTGCCCAGCAAAAATTAAAAAAAAAATGTTATGTACTTTTACAAAAGATTCCTTTGGAAACCAGTTGTAATACTACAAGAAAGATGTTGTAACTTTGTACAACACATGGCTATGGTTATTTTTGCATAAATGAAATACCTTTTTACGAGATAATACTGAGTATTCCTTACGAAAACTGGCGCTTATTTTATATTTTGATAGATGTTAGTAGTGTGATTGGGAGACTTCGGGCTCAAAGTTTTCTTAAGGGCCTATGGCTTGGGGGCTTACTCAGTTGTGGCTTGCCAGTCGTGAGGATTTGGCCATCTTCGTTCATTTTCGTCGCCCGTGGTTTGTGATCAGGACCTCGACGGCCATTTTAGATCACTCCACATCCGCCATCTTGGAATCAACAATGTTTGAACATCTGTAATTATTTAGCTAGAAATTCGGAAAAAAATTCCCAAAATCATAAAAATATTCGCTTATTAAAATAACTTTTTATTTGATTGATTTCTGTCCTTGGTTGGATCCTTGCTCGATGAAAAAGTTGAAATATCAGGTAAAAATATTTATTTAATATAATATGGTGAAAAATCCTAAAAAAGGTATAAATTCTTAATCTACCAGCCTCCAATTGATTTGATAGATTCTTGTCCTTGGTTAGATTCTTTCTTAATACAAAAAAGTAACTTAATGTAATAAATAACTTATTCAAGAAAAGTCGTGAAAAATCATAAAATCGACCAATTAAATTCCTCACCAAAAAAGCTGCCAATGCAATCTTGGCCACCACTTGTATCAATTTCCAGAATCGGTAGCCTACGAACACACACTACAATACACTTATAACTTCAGGGTATCTTGGTTTCTTTGTTTATTTATAAAACTCTGAACGAGGAAAAGAAAATGGTTTCGTCATCGACACTCTTGCTGAAGCTGTTTCCTACGCGTGTTAAGCCTTATCCAGGCCAAGGGAAGATAAAGTATCCCAATTTGCAGCAGCGCCGATCAAGCATCATCGATCACTCGCTCCTGACGTTAAATATCATCCCTCAGCTGGAGGGAGGAGGCGTGGGCCTCGGATACACGAGTCCGAAACTCACACGGTGTCCTTCGAATGTTTCCGTTTCGAACTACCGAACTACGGATGACCGATCGACTCGTTAGTGCAGACTCGGTGTTATAGAGATGAGCCCAGGAATAAAAAAACTACATGAACCGACGTCTCGTATTTCACAGCAAGTCACCCACCAAAGTGAGAACTTTTGCGAAGAGTTAATTTTAAATTCCGTATCATGCAACTCGTGTCAAGTTTCGGACAGTTCTCAAAAGTAGCACCAATGGTCTACTTATCCTTCCACCGCTGTTGTTTTTGCCAAAAGCGTCTGTAAACAATTTTATGTTGTTTGTCAGGACTTCGTAAACAGAGATCATGTGGGTTTTTAGGGGAAAGTGTACCACAGATACATCTTTTAAGAACGGTCACTTTTGAGAACGGTCACTTTTGAGACAAGTGACGTGACACAGATTACAACAATTCTTAAATTTTTTGATGTGCAACATCTTTGTTCTCGGTATACTGCATTCGGTAGGAGTAATTCCGTGAATGCGAAGAAAGTCGCGTGGAACGGAAATGTGTAACCACGGTGATGCAATCTGTGGCGGATGGCGTCAAGCCAAAGGGCAAATTTATAGTATTAACTGTTTAATTAATTTAAAAAAAAGATGGGCAGTATTTCGATAAATATTACTTGTTGAAAATCAGGCCCAGAGCCGAAGATCAGTATATATTTTTTAAGTCTATTTCGCTTTCATAGGAGCCGTTTCCTTATATAGTTTTAAATATTACTCTGCAAATCGAATGATTCGATAGTCAACGTAGCTTCTCGGGCAGCGAATTCCAGCAGCGGGTGCGGAAACCACGTGAGATTCGCAGCCAGAAATTTGCCAACCTATATTTATCACGCTCGGCGTTATTTTGAAGAATTCTACGTTAAATTTCGTGTCAGAGTTTCGGTTTATAAGGGTATTTTCATCATGAGAACCAATGAAATTGCTCGTTAGTGAGTTTAGATGTTACACATCTCTGTTGAGTACTGAAAGATAAGCTCACTTTTTTGGACGTAACAACATCTAATAAATCGATGAACGCCGGCTGCACGCACGAAAAAGTGTCCCGTTACGCACATTTTTCCGTTACGCTGTGTCCCGTTACGCTCATTGTACGCTTGCGCCGCATCTATCTCTCTTCCACTCGACTGTTTATAAAGTGAAGTGAAAAGTTAATATGGTTTTCATTGCTTATTACAACAACAATTTCGGCAATAAAGGTTAATTATTCTTGCATTTTAAAAATAATATTACTAGTATAATTTCAAGTATTTATTGTATTATTATTAAAATAAAAATGATTCAATTTTATTCATAAAATGCAATCATTTCATCAATGTTTTGTTATGACGTCACGTTAAACTATCGTCCATAAACCGACTTTACAGACAACCAATTTTTTTTACTAAACAAGTTCTTATATGTTTGTATAAATAGAATGGTTTGTATAAACAACTGACTGAGACAAATAAAGACTACCAATTATACAACAAATAGGTTTGGGGGGGGGGGCGGAAATGTGTGGGGGTTTCTCAGTACTTGACAGAGATGTGTAACATCTAACTCTTCGGTGACGAGCAAACAAATGTGTTCTCGTGTTGCAAATACACATGTAACACGAAACTCTGGCACGAAATTTAAGTTTATAATTCTATAAAAATAATCCCGAGCGTGATAATATACAAAAAAAAATATGTGTTTTCAACTGAATTTATGGACGCGAATCACAAATAGTTTCCGCACCCGCAGCTAGAATTCGTTGCCGGAGCAGCTACGTTTACTATCGAATCATTTGATTTGCAGAGCGAAAGGTTTAAACTATACAATGGTACGGCTCCGATAAAAAGCGGAAAAAAAAACTTGAAAAAAAAAATACTTAACCGTCGCTTTGGACCTGATTTTCGACAAGGAATATTATTAAAGTACTGCCCATCTGGTTAAAATTCAATAAAAGTTATTCTACTGATGATATACTATGTTTGTGCTCATGGACGGTACTTGTTCTATTTAAGTTATTTTTTAATTTATACAAAATAACAGTATTATTTTTGCTGTCGTTTTGTGCTGATGTGTTGATCTCAAAAACAGCTTTGTTAATTTTGGTTCGCGCCATCCGCCACAGATGGAAGCATCGTGGTCACACATTTTCGATCCATGACAATTCCGTTTAATGCAATAATGACTCCCAGTAAGTGCTGTACACCACACCACACCACGAAGTCGCGCGGGGAGATAAGCCCGTGTCAGAGCGCAAGACCCCGCGCGAAGAGGACAGTCGTGCCAACTGCGCCGGGACTCCGGGCGGCTTCGGCCCCAGGGGTCGTCGCAAAGGACGATGGGGCGAGAAGTGGATCCAGCTCTCGAAATGGCCGACCCCAGATACGACCCGGCCCGGCAGCGAGAGGGGGTGTAAAAACCCAAAACAGAAGGACGGAGGGGAAGGAAGTGGCTGCCGACGTACACCCGGGAGACTTCGAAATCACGTCTGTAAACGTCGATGTAAAAGATGTCGTTGAAGTGTGAACCGAGGATAAAAAAAAAGAGAAAAAAAAAAACAACTCCCCAAGCAGCCTGTCGGGAAGCCTTACGATTCACCCACCCCCGAACAGTCACGAACATTTCCGATCTCATGCAACTTCGCGGTCGGAATTAAAAAAAAAACACCATTTTGTGGTGTCATACACATTTGAATGATTTTAGAGGTTTTTTTAAACATGACTGAACTTACCGAAATAACCTTTCAGTTTAATTTAGATCACCTAGACTTGCGAAAAACTACCCTCCCCACCAAAAAACAATTCACAAGAATATTATTTATGTAACTTCACCTAATTTATCTTTACTTTTACGACAGCAAGTTGTCCGAATACGGTTTGAGGAACATTGACAGCCTTGACGGTGGTGTAACACCAGGCGGACTAACGCAGAGAGGATGAAGGGGACAAGGTCACTGCCACAAAGAGTTTTGTTTTTTTTTTTTTCAAAATTTTTTACTTCACTGTAAAACTACTTAAATAATGCTAGTTAAAGTAGTTCAAGTCGGCGTTTAGATACTTTTAAAAGTTACGTTCATGTTTTTAGCTGCTTCGTGACATTTACGTCACTGGTGGCTTTACTGGTGACATTTACGTCAATCCTTCTTCTCTCTGCCATCGAGCTCGTAAGACGCGCGAGGTGGAATAATTCGTATAAAACTGCAACTAATTCAAGCAGAACGGCAGTTTATCCTACTCAAGAGTACGTTTCGCACTAGGAGCGTAATTCGGACAAATAGCAATCTATGGTTTCTGGCCGCTATGCTTTCTCTTTCTCTCCGTGAAAGGAAGTAGGTCTTAAAATGGAACGGGCAGATATCTTTCAACTTATCTTGTTACCGTCCGAGACACACCGTTTGCTTAGTCTTCTGCACCAAAACTTTCACGCGAGTTAGTAGCTGAATCCCTGGTACAAAGTTTCCGAAAATAAAGTTGAGAATGGGACTTATTTTTTCATTTGCTAACGGGTGGCTTCGAAGAAAAATTTTTTTTTCTACGACATCTTCGTGCGGTGAAGTGAAACTTCATCAGGAATGATGTCTGCGTCGGTTATAATTTCTATTCTTCTACCAAATATGAATACCTATAGACGTCTGCTCAAGAAAAGAGTTAAGGTTTATGCTGAAAATGAAATATCGCCTGATTAAAGTTAATTTATAGGGTTTTGAGAGACCGTTCAGCATTAGTTGGGAACATTTATAAAGTTTTCTTTGTCAGAGGAAGATATCCAAGAAAATAAAAAAATAAAAAAATATTGCAATAAAAATAAAACCAAAAAAAGTTATTTTGTTCAAAAATAATTGTACGAGAAATTTTAAATAAATACATCGTTTAAAGGCCCAGTTTCTTAAAAGTTCGAGCACAGAGAAATTTTGTTAAAAGAGAATAACGATTTTGGACTAAAGTTTTCAGATGTCATACTCCGTATTATTTTTAAAAATTAACAGTTCATTGCATGTAAGTTTATAATGTTTTGTTAATGTTAATATCATGATTTGTAATGTTTTGTATGGCTTAAAATCATATTAAAAACGCAATAGTTTATAAAATTTGTATATTGTATGGTGGATGATAATATAATTACGAAAAAGAAAACTAGTCAAATATTGGTCAAAATAAAATATTTATAAAATAATTAAATCAAAATTTAAAAAACACACTAAAATATTTTTGGAATAGCTACACACAGAACACGTTACTTTCCATAGCAATTCGAACAAGAATTTTGTTGATTTGAAAACTCTTTTGACGTTATTTTTTTTTAATAAAATATATTTAAAAATATTTAATTAACTATAGACAAAAATATAAACCTTATTTAAAAAGAATATCTCACGCTTTCATGGAAATATTTTATGGCTTTCCGTCTTATGGCTTTTCACGTTGTTATGCTGAAGATGCCGACTGCAAGGTGCAGCGAAACGTCGGCGAACTTCTACATCATGACGTGGCTTCAACTCAGAAGCCAAGAAAACTGCGATCTTTAAACCTCGATATAAAACAAAAAAATGTCAAACGTACTTGTGGCGTAAGTAACGTTATTCGGAATTTTTGTCTTTCATTTTAAACAAGAGCACTAAGTTCTGAAGAAACGATCGCACTGAAAAATCAATTTCGTCACCGACATGCAATTTTTCTCCTCTATGTAGATACAACAAAATAGTTGAAGCTCAAAAATAATTCTATTAGTGAAAACATCTGGTCACTTATAAGTAAAGACATACCAATTCGCGTTTTCTTCTGGTGCCAGGCTAGACTCAACGCTTTTGTACACAAAAAAGTTATTATTTTTTGTTAGTTTGCTGCTAAAAAAGAATAAAACTTCTGTTTATAATGGAATATGATAGGATCATAAGAATATCGGTAATTTTTGTTTTTTATTTGGTAAGTAAAAGGCTATGGAACGGGTGCCTCGGCCATAGACATCATGAACTTCGAATACGCAATGCATGTAGCCTAAGTACAGGCGCTCAGTAAATATATTCGGAAGAAGTTTAAACAATTTTCATACTCGAGTCGAAAAATGATGGCTACTTTTTTTTTTTTGGACGGAAAGGGCTTAATTTCGGTTGATTTAATGAAACGTGAGTAAACAATTGCAGCAAAATGTACAAAATTACTACTGTCAACTGGTTCAATTTCCAGGTGGCGAAATTGTATGCAGAGGGGTTAAATAAACTGGTAGAGCATTGATAAAAGTGCTTGGAACTAAATCGCGACTATGTGAAAATGTGATATAGATATGTCGTGAACTAAAACATTCAATACAACCTTTTATCATGAGTTTATTATTTTTAATGATCAAACGGTAGTACTTACTTTTCGGACACGTATCCATGTTTCCAAAAAAACAAATTTGGCAGGTTTCTACTCATAAGTCCCCCCCCCTCCCCCCGAGAGAGGAAACAAGGAAGTTAACTAGAGCGAACAAACAAAAAACCGTGTTGTATGCGACGCAAGTTTTATTAACATGAAATTGCAATAAAACAATATACATGATAATATTATCGAACACGCATGTGGTTTTGAGATATTGTGCATTTTTCATCTTAGCACACTACGTCGTACACAGCTCAAGGCTACAAACAAACAAAATCAAAAAATGTTTAAGGGCTTTCTACATGAGCATAATAATTTTAAACAAAATTAATTAATACAACTAAATTACTCTACTGGAGCTCCTTGCGAAAAATACGGGTACCAGCTCAGTATTTTAAAACTACAAATTAATTAATTTAACCAATTGTAAAGAACTCGCTTTAAGATAATCACTGGCTAACAACAATAAACAACTCTCAATTGAGTCTCAGAATTATTTTACAGGAGCCTCTACCAAAAATACATCAAAACTCGCCTCAACTCAACGATGTGTTTAAAAACCACGACTTATCATTTAATTACAAAATTACCTAGAAGATTAAGTCTTTAAGGAAAACATTAACAAAATATTTTATGCTTATTTTACAAATTACCGTACACCAGAGACACTTATGATTATAGAAATATTAGACTTTACGTCTCGTAAAGTATATCGACACAACATTCTTGTATACCATTGTGATTAGAACAAAAATAATTCAAAACCCCATGATGGATTTGCTTCGTAACCAGCAGGATACTCGGCTTAAAAGTCCTTCAGAGGTCGTCCAGTCAAGGACCCCTGCCACAAGTTGCCTAGTAGTGTAAGCCTGCCGACTAGTCGTCTCCTTCCCCAGAAGCACTCAAGCCGGACTTGGACGGCGCGAAAGAAGATAGGAACTGGAAGTCCCGACGACGTCTCTGACTGCTTGGGCGAGAGACTGGCCCCAACCCTCTTCCGCAGCTCGTGGGATGTGCACCCCTGTTACACTCGTTCCAAGTCGTTTATCAACACGTTGCCAGTGCTGCAGGTACTCGAGAAACGGCATAGGTATGTCGCGCCACCGACGTCAGTGATTGGTCGGCAAAGCCAAAATCGGGTTGTCGTTTACACACTGCCTCATGAAGCCTGCCGCCGACTCACCACCCGCATATTCCTCCTTGTCACCTACTGCCTAAAAATGGCCCTTCTTGCTTCAATGCTAATTCTTACTCGCTCACTCGCACTCGCTCGGCGAGTAAATTCGGTAACGTCGACGGCGAGTATTTTCTGTCCGCAGGTGCTGTCAGCACAAACCAAAAAGGTCCTTAATCTCCGCAGAGCGAGTTTTCACTAAATACTCGCTCGGCGAGTCCCAACTCGCTGCACTAGTTGTCACCACTGGCCGCTGAGCGAGTTTACTCACGTCATCTCGGCGCTATCGCCACGTCGACAGCAACGGCTTCCTCGGCGCTGACTGTGCTGAGTCCGAATTCAGGAACAAATTTTTAAAGCCCTTATTACCAACTTCTGGGGCTAGGTCCGGTTTGGTGTTCGCTGCTCGGTCGGGCAGAGTGACGTGGCAATGGCGGCTTCCAGGTCTTCATTGAGAGCTTCCCACACTCTGATCCCACTAGGCCGGAGCAGGCCTATTCGACCCCTTTGGCTCGTTATCCACCCCATTCTCGAACGGCCGAGAAGCCCTGAGAAACTTCCCCTTCCTCAAGGACGGAAGGGAGGGGCGAGCTAGTCATGTGACCGATCACGTGGCCACCCCCTCCATTCACGCGATAGCAGCAGGCGAGTCTTGCTGGAAAGTTAGGCAGCCGGTAATACGTCAAAGTCCGGAGGTATGACGACGATCAGGGATAAATTTCGTACACATCCGAGAATTCTTCTACTCGTTGCCGACAGTAAATTACAACCACTAAAAAGCCAACAACTGGAAATTTCACTGCTATTTAGTTATCGACACAAAATATTTCGTTGAGTTTTGTGTTGACTGAAAATATTTTTGTAACCTCAGACTTGTTTTTTATAATTATTATTTGTCCATAAACCATGCCTAACCGCGGTCCAAGGACAATTTATTCGTTTCCCAACTCCAGGAATCCGCTGACGTGTGCGTCTCTCGGACTATTCTCCAAGTCTGTCCGCGGCGGACGTCTGAGTCATCTATATGCAAATTGTTTTTAGACAGGAGACCCATTACGCTATGCAGATGGGGAGTGCCGCTCAGACTGCGTTAAGAGTGCAGGTCGACTGGCAATATCCCATCGCGTGTTGACATTTTTTTTAGTTATTGAGCAGGGTGCGTTCGTAATCACAAGTCAGTGAGCAGGGTGCATTTATAAATACAAGATAGTGAGCAGGGTGCGTTCATTAATACAAGTCAGTTAACAGGATACGTTCGTGAACCCAAGCTACTGAGCAAGCAGGGTGCGTTTATAAACAAAGTTAGTGAGAAGGGTGCGTTTCTAAACAAAGTTAAGTAAATAGGGTTGGTTTGTAAATAAAGTTAGTGAAAAAGGTGCGTTTATAAACACAAGTCAGTGAATATCATGCAAACATAGATGCAAGTTAGTTAGCAGTGAGCAGAGTGCGAAAACGATATCACATATTAGTAATCAGGGTACGTTTATAAATACAAGTTAGTGAGCAGAGTTTTTTTTCTCTCGTAAAAACTAGGTCGAGAACACGATGCGTTCGTAAATTAATGCCAGTGAGCATTTTAAAAACAAGTTAATGAGCAGAGTGCGTTTATAAATACAAGACAGCGAGAAGGGTGAGTTAGTAAACACAAGATAGTGAGCAGGATGCATTCATAAAAACAATTAAGTGAGCATGTTGCGCTCGTACACACTGCAGGCATAAATATTTCGTGTTTAAGTTCTTACTAGAGACAATTATTATAGCTAATCCAGGCATTTTGTAATTGGCTTCTGACACAATCATTTCTATCCAAATCTTAAAAAAAAAATCTGAACTTAAAACGAGCGAACTAACTTTTTTTTTAATCGATGCTTAACATTTCGTTAACAGAGAGGTCTTAAATAACTGGAAACTTTTGGATATTGAATAAAATATTCATAACCCTGGGAGCATTACGTAAACCAGGTGGTGTAGGTACCTCGCACGCACTATCAAGCGTACAGTCGAAAGGAAAATCCCACAAGTCTCTCATTTACGAGTAATGACAAGTTTTTATTTTTTTCAATCTTTAGGTTAATTGTATTTTTCAAACCGGAAATTAAGGTGTGTGTGTTTGTATTCATACAAAATTCCTTTAATCAATTAAAAGTGTATTATGAAATAAATATGAAACTGAAATATTTGTAATGCTATTTTACTAAAATAATATTGGTAAATTTGACTGATACACAATGAATAATTATAATAAAATAATTTGTAATGGACATATCTATGAAAGAATCACTCAGAACAATAAAAAAAATAAATAAATTCCCCATGCATTCGTGCATTAAAATAATTCTGCAAACATCAGTAAATAAAAATAAATTATAAGAGACTTGTGATCAAATAACATAAACTATAATTTTACCCCTCAATTAGTTCTTTATATGAGTAAAAAATTGTATTTATTAAATATACATAAAAACACTACATTTTCATAGTTTTTAGGTAAATTTTTTAAAGTGTTGATAATTTGTATGATTTTAGTGGCATTTCGGTGATATATGGTGTATTATAGAGTATCCAAGTGTTTTTTTTATCGCAATTTACCATAAAATATTGTCCCTTTTTAAAAGTTTTTACGAGTCAATATGAGCGTAGGTCCGAAGAGAGAGATGTAGATTAAGGGGGATGGGAGCGGCGCAGCTCAGGTCCCCAAAGAAAGTAACGATTTCTTTGAGACGGGAAGGAGCTCTGCAGTGTTATCGCAGAAGGAGATATCCCCTTTAGGCTGGGGAATAGGAATAAATGATTTACTGCCTCGCGCGAGGCTGCTGTAAAGCGAAGATGGAAGCTTTATAGGCCTTGGCGGCGGCGCGTCTGTTAATGGCGCCTTCTCATTTTATTGACAAAAATTTTTATTGCTGGCGTGAATTTATATAAATTTTTTTTTCTCTGAGTCATCACTTTTAAAAAAATTTCTAGTGCAAAATTAAGTCACCGTAAGTGTCTTTTGAGTTATGATGAAGGCAGTGATATTTCAACTGAAGTAATGGCTGAAATTTCCGCCGAGAAGACTAGGCACTTTACTGGCAAGAGTCCAGCATTCAGCGTGACCCCATAATTTATTAATCAATAATTCTGTGTCAGAATAAATTTGGACCCGTTATTAACTCGACAATCACGTTGTACCGAACATTTGAACTTTATTTCATTTGCTGATTGTTGTCTCCTGTGCTTTGATTTTTTTTTTGAAATCCACATATTTACGTAGATTTTTTTTGATGTGCTAAAATTATTCATATTGGCTTATAAACGTTTTCTCTGATTTCTTAACGTAAAGTTAATTATTTTGCTACCATACGTTTTTATAGATTAGGAACGTCTAAAGATTTCTTAATTTCTTCCAACGACTTTATTTGTGCGATTATTGTTCGTTATTCATCTGTAGATTTCATATGCTGTTGTGAAGTGATATCTTTTGGTGTCTCAATCTTTCAATGTAAAATAATGGGTGGGAAAAAAGTTTTTTTTCGTATTACACATGGAAATTACTATCACTCAAGTTACACTTTAGCCCAATATTTAGTATTACTGAAATCATACCATTCTGACACAATAACTTTAAAATCGACTTAAGATGTTTATAGCCGTAACTAACTATTAGATAATCAAATGGTCGTTAGTACATTTGCATATTTCATATGTACATTTATCCATAATTTCAACACACGTTCCAAAAACAGAGTTATCATCACATACCAAACAGACAACGCATTTCACATGAACCACAACGACATCCTTGGCAACACTGCACTACACATAAATACATTTTCTGTGCTTTTACAAAAATTTCCTTTGGAAACCATTTGCCAAGAATTAGTTTGTAATACTTACAAAACATTTTTTTAAATACTGAGTGTTTCTTATGAAAATTGGCGAATGACTTTATATTTAATTGATGTAACATTTAACCGTAATTTTTTTTAAACCAAAGGAAAATATAATTGAATATTCAATAATTTAAATTGATTTTGTATTATTATGCCTATTAATGTTCGCAGTGAAACCTATTCAGGGAAGGTTTACAAATAACGAACTGTTGGAGGTACTGTCACAACAAAAAGTATAAATGCCCGGGTAAGAATCCTAACCCAGTATCACTTCGACCGCTATTTTGTAAATGTAAGTGTTCAAATTTACAAACATCTGTAATTTTAATGAATAATTCTGTTCCATTAAAAAAAACCCCACAGTTAGGTCGATTTTACCAGGGCCAGCGTGAAATGTTTGGACGCCAGCTCAATAGGTTACCATTTTCCGAGCCGCGGTGTTTTCAAAAACCCGCGGAACTCTTCCATCCACTGACCCAGCTGATTCAGCAAGGACCTGCGCATCCGCGCGGACACGCGGACAGGATGCGCGAGGCTCGGAACTCGCTTGATTCATCCACCGAGGAGGACCTTTTTGCCCGGCCCGCGGAAAGGCGAGTTCTCAGAGAGCGCTGACAAGCCTATCGCATCGTCACACGCACGACTCCGGATTCAGGGTTTGAAAGCTCTTCACGTCGTTCTATTGGAAAGAAGAAAAAAAAAAGAGTTTGTAACGTGGAAGAAAGTGGGCAGCGAGGCTTTACGTAAGTGAAAGGATTTTCTGCAGGTGGTATTTTCTCTAGAGAATTAAGTTCTGGTTTTGTCCGAACACTTTTTTTATTTTCACATAAATTAAGTATCTTTTCAAGATATATTTCGCACAGATAATTAACTAAAAAAAGATTAATAGTCTTTTGAAATAAATGTTTTACGTGATTTGAAAAATTAAAAAAATAGTTTAATAAAATATTTATACCAAGTACTTAATACAACGAAATGAGAATTGAATAAATGTTAATTGCTCTAAACTTTCTTAAAAGTAACATTAATTATCTTTTACTAACTTATATCAAAACAAATTGGCCATACCATTAACACTGAAATGAAATTAAAATTACATTACACGAAGCTTATATTTTTGTGGAGTTGTAAATTAATTTTTTTATAGCATAGATTTGAATTCTTCATGTGAACCATTTCCTGATGTTACTGACCTTGATGCTTATGAAATGATGTAAAAATGACCAAAACTGTAATATTAAATGATTGTAACAATCATTAGATGTTCAATTCTTAGGGCAAGCGTAACTACATTTATAAAAGCTAGTTAATCATTTTTCTTGAAGGTGTTGGTCTGTGCGGTTAATCGAAGGCGCTATTGGCGATATAATTAAGAAATGCGAGTTTTGTGAGGGTCCCTCCAGCAGCAAGGGACTATCGGGCAAAGACAGTATCCACTGGTATTGAAACACTCTCTTAGATCTGTGGCGTCTCCTATACCAATTAAGGATTTCAGACGCCACCGTGGATTACAACTCAACAGGCGCAAAGCTGAAAATAAATTAAAAAGTTAGTAAACGAAAGAATGTCTCAACTTTACTGAATTGCTCGAGAAATTTATAAAAGCTACAATTATGGCACAGTATAGGAGGTTACACGCACTTGATTACCAATTATAATTAGGCACCACGTTAAAATAAAAGTTATTAACTGTAAAGCACTTGGCTGGTCTTTGTTTGTTGGCAGAAACTATAGTGCGCCATAGCTTAGGCAAGCCATTGCGGACGACTTTTAAGGAATATTTACATGTCGTTTCAGGACTTTGGCCCATTTCAGGAATTGCCCTGAGCTGTGGTAAAGTATGGACAAGTCACATTTACCAATGGATTTTTTTTAGTGCATCGGAAACGCTACTCAAACGTCGCACGCGTGAACTGGGTGTGGATGCAATAGTTTTAAGTTGCCAGTCTCCCGTGTGCTTTTATTGAGCAAGTCCGCTTCCGAGACCGGCGCGAAGTTACGACTGCAGTTCTGCGTGCGTGGAATGTACAGCTCTTTGTAGGAGAAAGACACGTTTACTGCTAACAACTTGGTATTGAGCTCGGAGCAGCATTTAAAATACAAGAGAAGTCTTGTTTGCTGCAATACTGGCCCTGGATTTTGCAACACATGCTGGTCTGAACTTTTGAGGGATTGATTTCAGGCTGAAGTATTTTCTACGCACCAGTACTGTACCTGTTAGCCCGTTCCGCCCAGGGAACTTATTTTAGTTATCTAATATTTTAATGCAATTTTTGTTGACGGGCTAACTTCATCTTTAGAGCCCAACATTAATCAAGCAAGAAAGACATCTACTTGGTCTGCTTGTTTATGATATGGTTTTTGAAAGTATTTGTAAAATATACGTAGACTTATAAATTTAATGTAATCATTTAATAAAGGTATTTTATAATCATAAGGTGGCTTTGATAAACATAAGCCTATTGCTATTTTTTTGAATTAATGTGCGTATAATTTTTTTATGTTAGCGTAGTGAGGCTCGCCAGCACAAAGAGTCGCAACTCAATGCTGTAACTAAAGCTCTCGTTTTCTTTGGAAATCATCCAACTGTGCGGTATCCACAGGAAACCTAACAACCTGAAAGTCATTAACGTTTCGAAAGTAAATGTTGGCAACTTAGATTTTTTTTTGGTCGTTCTTTGCTGGGAATATTCACCACGAAAGTTCAATTTTTTTTTGCAATATACAAAACAACCGAAACACTTAGGTTAAAATGTTTTATATTTTGTTTCAAAATTAAAAAAAAAACTGCATACCGTAGTCGAAAATTATGAGTGTTGAAAAACATAACCTCATTAAAAAAAAAAAAAAAAACACACAGACGAGAACACGCCTGAAAATGTGCACATGGCAGTCATACTTGTTCCATTGCTACCAAGATAATTCAACATTATCAATAAATATTCTGAAGTATAATAATTTGTCTTTATACTCAATACGCCATTCCGTTAATACAACATACCATTCATTCTGAACTAAGAATGTTTTGCAAAATTACTTTTTATTATTTAAGTTATTATTTTTTAAGAAATTTCTATTTTTTTTCTTTATATTTAAAACTTAATTTTGGATGTTGGCATATCTCAACCGCACAGATTTTTTAGTGACTTTATTCCGCCTATTCAGTTGTGTCTCTTGCTCGCCAGTAGGAGACTCGCATGCGATGGCAGCGCCGCACAGCGCCAGCGAAACAAATCTAAAGCTGTGCCACAGTTTTGGTACCCCGCATAATAGCGTACAAAAGAGGGAGCGGGACCAAGCTTAAACAGTACCCTGAAAAATAATTTCTAATGCAAGCTAAAGTTGTGACTAAAAATAAAAGTGCAATATAAGTGCCAATAAGGAAAAAATAAAATTAAGCATCTCAAAAGAATCTCGGTTTGAGGAAATGTTGAAGTGGGAAACACGCCTCAGATCTTTAAGGAGGCCTTGTTTCAAAACCCCACACGGGTTTGTATGTATATTTAAAGTACATTATTTCCAACCACTTGCAATCAGATAGGATAATTATTTTGACAGGCATATTGACACATATAACATGCACAAAACTGACGACTCTACATACCCTATAAAAATACTAAAAAAATAGTGCGGAAAACGTACAATAAATCTAAGTCCAGCGCTAAATATAAGGTTTAGCAAATTGTGATACGACAAAACGTCAAATAACCAAAATTTTATACTTTACCAAATTATATACTTCGGTGCAATCTATGTTTTTAAATGTTGTACCATTCCACTATGATGCTCCAAAAATTTAGGTGTGCATCTGCTTTCAAGCTGCGTCCATTATTTATCGGGAAGGAGTATAAATTGTTATTTTTAATAGTAAATGGGTAAATTCTATTATCTTGCAAAATTTCAAGATTCTGGCTCATCTGAAAGTAGGTTAGAGTTTACGTGGATCAGTCAGTGAGCCAGTAAGTGAGTTGAACGTAAGATTATACATAAATTAGAAGATTCTCGTTATTACTTATTCTTCTTGTTCCATACCATCCTTTTATTCTAATTTAAAGTTTTTCCCCGCGTGGTTGCAGCAATCTTATCTCACCCTCGTACCACTTTCCCAGTTTGTGCGGTAACATCTGGAAACAAACTACAACCGTCCTTCACCAGAATTCAGGAATTTCTCTTCGGAACTCGCAACATCCCCATGACGTGAAAAACGATCAAAGTTTTCTCGGCCAATTTTGCACTTCCTCGCCCCTCCTCCCCGGCGCTACCGTCATTCGGAATCTCTTCACCAAACAACTGCTCAGTTGTAAGCCCCCACGAAACCAGAAGTTACGCCGCACGTAAGGCGATAATATTTGTTTGGCTTACGAGGATTTATTGCAGGCCTTGCTTTCCGATACTGGGGTACCAGAATGTACTCAGGAGCGCACGATAAAAACCGCAAACGGATTTGTTACCTGCCACAATTTCTCAGACGCTTCCTTTTTTTTTTTTTGGGTCTCATAATACGAATTCTGTGATAGTTCAGGTACACGATCGTCGCAGGATGAAATCATTTTATTTGCCAGCCAGAACAATGTTTTATTTTCGTGCCAATATCAAGTAAGGTATTGTTCTGCAATGTAACATTAGAAATCATGTTTTATTTGCGTGTTTTTTATCGTGTTTGGGATAAAATAATTTTATATCGATTTAATTGTCAGCAAAGTTATATGCTATAATATCATTGCATATTTGATTCACCAATTGCTAAATTAGAATTGATAAAATTATTTTTTTATTATGTATAAAAATTAAATTAAACTATTTATTCAATTCAATGTTGGAAATTGACATACAATTTTACATCCAAATCATAAACTTATATTTTATGGTACCGTTTACCAAATTTTGACTTAAGGTAACCTAATATTATAAACACAGGGTAATAATTAATTCAAGTGCTAAGCAGATAAATATTTAATTTGCCATATCAGGATTATATTCTTATATCTTGTACGCCAAATGTTACCAGGGTTTAAACATATATTTTGTTAAAAAAATCCTATCCACATTGTACTTTTAAATACTAGTCGTGGTTGTGCATATTACACATAAATAGATGTGTAGATAGTTAACGTAAATATAAAACCTGAGGCGGACAATATTAAGCACCTGGAATGTACTGATTCTGAAACGCCTAATTTGCTTTGATAATTAACAAGTGATAATATTGTGACTTAAAAACGGCCGTGCGTACTCTCACCCCTTTTTAAGACAAAACGTAAGGACAATCAATTCAATATTTTATATTATAATATAATGATAAAAAGGTTTTTATAATTTTATAAGGAGAACCAAAAGGATTAAAAAATCTGAAAATATTTGGGGTTAAAGGCAATTCTGGTAGCTACTGATTGGAATGTCTCAAATTTCTTGCAGAAAGTTTAGGTAATTTTATTTAACCACTAAAAATCATTATGATCATGATAATTTTTAAAGGCTAGCTAAAATTAAATAATATTTTTTTTTCTGAAAGAAATTAAACCATATCACATAGTAACCAGTAAAATTGGCTTTAAACTTCAAAAATGTACCAGTTTTATAATCCATTTCATTCTCCTTATCCACACATTCAAAAAAACGTTAAACATGCAACTTTTCCAGCTAAATATGCAAAAAAAGAATGCGATATACATTTTTTTTTATTTTGTGAAAGTTCAGCTACTCAGTAAAGTCGGCAAGTTTAACCAAGTGGAAAGTAAACATAAAGTAATGACCTAGAATGGAACTTCACCCTTAAGTACGGGACGATAGAGGATGCTGCAGGAGAAGAGTTAGGCCGGGCAGAAATGTGCGTTGTTTGGGTTGGTGGTCCGCATTAGGTTCGTATCTGCATTTGGATTTGGTATAACCTCTGGTGGTGGATGAATGAGCTTCCGTCACCCACCCAAATGCCAGTCAGCTCCTGGAAATAGACCAATAAAGAAAATAATTATTGTGTACAGAAATTTTAAACATACTTAATTTTGGTTTCCCGAGATTTGTTTGACGTATAATCGCGAGGCTTGTGCGTTGGGCTACACTCCAGAAAGGATAGAGCGGCTGGATTGTCGGCATTTGACGTGACGGAATTGTTCTCAAGGTCGTCTGTTCGTCCTGCGGAGAAGAAGGGGGGGGGGAAACAACCATGGACGACAGCGGGACAAGGTCGGATGGTCCAGACGAGGAACGGTCGGGAGGAAAGGAAACAACAGTTATTTTTTGTTGAGACAGTGGCCTTTGTCGGGGTAGAGGAGGGCGCGAGAAGGGAGGGAGGTGGTAAAGGGTCCTCCAGGGGGTTGACAACTGGATGATGCAGAAAGCCACTCAGCCAAATGGGGCCCGCGGGAGCCCCCGCGAGTATTCATGGAGCGGGCGGGAGCGGCGAGGCAGGGAGAGTTACAGTCTTCCTTGCAGGAGCGAGGCCCGGTGCAGCCCCGCCGTGCATCCCTCCGCGCTTACCCCCCCCCTTCCCCCCCGCCAGAAGCACACTGTCAACAACTGCAGCGTCACCGGTGGGCTTAAGGGGGGTGGTTTCCTCAATTATTTCGCTTCTAATATTTCCTTTTTTTCTTCCACACGATTTTGAATAGTTGTTTACTGTTCTATTTAATACTTGAATTTACATTTTTTAAGGCGCGTTATGAAAAAAAAAAATTATGTGTGGATTTTTACGAAGCGCGCGCACCATCCAATGAAATTTTCACAGGATGAAAAATAATATAATATATGTGTGTGCGTTTAAATCTTTTACTTTAGTGATTCATATTGAATACTGGTCCTTGCAATTAAATATATATTTGTTGTAAATATTAGTGATAGAAATTGTGTTTATAGACGTTTTCAAGCGTATTATTAAAGTGAGGTTATGTTACCGCGTGTATAATTTATTGGCATTATAAAATATTACATTATTATTCAATAAAGAATTAAACTTAACAAATTAAAATAAATAGTCAGCAAATTTATTGACTATTAATATTTCAAAGTTATTTCAATTATTCTACTTAATTAAATAATTAATTTTATACATATGTATATATTTACATTGAATACTGAATACAAATTTAATTTAATTTTTATGACAGTAAATTACAAAAAAGTCCCGTTGTTTGAATCAAAGAAGAAGTATTACTTCTATTGCGCGTGCATACGTACATGCAAACTTTTTTGATGTGACAACGTCTAATAAATCGATGAACGCCGGCTGCACGCACGAAAAAGTGTCCCGTAAAGCACATTGTCCCACTACGGATGTCCCACTACGGATGCTCATTGTACGCATGCGTGGCATCTCTCTTCCACTCGATTGGAACAACCATCGATTTGACTTTTCAATAATGTTTTCGTCGTTCGAATTATTAATATTATGTAATTTAAATTTCGTCCACCGATTTTCAGCACAATCGGTTCGGTTATTTAAAAGTTTTTAACAAACAATGGTGTTTTACTGTTACACATAATAATTAAAATTACACCCGGGATCTTTTGCAAAATGTTTTAAAAATATTGTAACACATTATAAATAAGTTTGGTGTATTTGGGATGCGTATTTGTTATACAATCGTGTTATAAAAACGAAATAATATTATTCCCCTACTGTGCTGTCATCTACGGTGACGGACGCGAACCGAATGAATCGCGTTATCTATCCTCTATCGCGGGAACCAGGCACTCCTTAATACCTATTTTCCTTTGTTTATCGCGAGGGGCGTTATTATTAATGAATTGTAATAAAATTTCGTGGCCGGGGCCACAATTGCATATAATTTTGAGCATTGGAAGACATAAAAAAAAATATTCTCGACGGATTTTAATCTCTGTTTTTCATTGCTTATTCCAAAAACAATTTCGGCAATTAAGGTAAGTTATTTTTGCCTTTGAAAAATCTGATTACTAGTATAATTTCAAGTATTTATTCTTTTATTATTTAAAAAAGTAGCATCTGTCGGCGAGTGCAGTAATAATAGGTTATGTTAGATATTTGATTACACTTTATTTATATGAAAACTTGTTCATAAATATATTTAAACGAAAAGTTAATATTGTTTCCATTGCTTATTACAACAATGAATTATTCTTGCATTTTTAAAATCTGATTACTAGTATAATTTTAAGTATTTATTCTTTTATTATTAAAAAAAGTAGCATGTGTCGGCGAGTGCAGTAATAATAGGTTATGTTACAATTGACTAAAGAATTATGGTGATTCATATAATTTATGACAGATATTTGATTACATTTATTTATATGAAAACTTGTTCATAATTATATTTAAACTTTATAGCTAAACGCCAGTTTTTAAAATTAATTACAAATTTTCTACACGTGAACTGTTTCGTCGACTGTTTATAAAGTGAAGTGAAAAGTTAATGTGGTTTTCATTGCTTATTACAACAACAATTTCGGCAATAAAGGTTAATTATTCTTGTATTTTAAAAATCAGATTACTAGTGAAGTGAAGTGAAGTGAAAAGTTAATGTGGTTTTCATTGCTTATTACAACAACAATTTCGGCAATAAAGGTTAATTATTCTTGTATTTTAAAAATCAGATTACTAGTATGATTCAAGTATTTATTATTTTATTATTAAAATAAAAATGATTCAATTTAATTCATAAAAGTATGCAATCATTTCATAAATGTTTTGTTATGACGTTGTCACGTTTAACTATCGTTCGTAAACCGACTTTACAGACAACCAATTTTTTTTCTTCAGGTGGAATAGGTGGAATATTATTTATTAAATATTAAAGAGTAGTTGAAATAAACTACTACTTTGCGGAACTCCTAATACCATGAAATTGCATTTGCAAATTAGTAAGATTATAAAATATATTTTTAATTATCTTACTAATTTGCAAATGCAATTTCATGGTATATATACCACGCATTGCTTGACGAGGCCTAAAATTGATAATATTTTAATCTTAAGATTGTGTTGGAAAGTATCAAATTTTGAAATATATGTAATATTTTAGGTATATCTCAATGTTATACCTACTCACACACGAGCGCACACCAACACGCGCGTGTGTTAAAGACGATCCAGATTGATAACTATTTGGTTTTTCAGTAATAAAATTCATGTGCTTATAAATATTTTTTCGTCAAAATTTTCTAAAATACTACATAACAAATATTCAATAGAGTGTGACTAAAAATTTAACTGTCAATAACAATGGAAGAAAATATATACCCATAAATGGTTGAACACACACAATCGGTATACAACCACTTACTGACTAATACACACTTAATTCAAATATTTTTTATACTAAATAAAAAAAATATATATGATTATTTGAGCTTTGATTATAACATGTTGGAATGATAATGCTACAGTTACTAAAAATTAAAAGGCTTCAAAACTAAAAATATTTTTGCAAAACTCCGTTCCCCCGGAGAAACCCCCGGAATGGCCACCGCATGGGGAGCCCAAGAAAAGAAACGGGCTCCCCATTGGAAGCCACCTGGAAGGTTTTTTTCTGTTCCACCCACCGTTTCTTTGGTAGCCTGACTTGTTACAAGGGATTGTATTCCTACCAGAGAAAATGCCACCATTTTGTCTGGGCAATCCACCTTGGAGGAGCCGGGGCGCGAACCCGGGTCCTACAAGTCACAAGGCAGGCGCTCTACCCCAGAACCAGAGTGGTAGAGCGGATACTTGCAGTCTTCTTAACACTGATATGATGTTATTTCACGAGTGTGTCCTTAACACGTGCAGTAACATCTAACCTCGGTATCGAACAAATTTATGTGTTCTTATGTTGTTCGTTCAGCATTAATTATGTAATTTCATAACAGTGAAATAGAATTTGTATAACTAGTCTGACAATTTTTAGTTGATTTCCTGAAAAACAAATTTACAGTCCCGTTGTACAATAATTACATAGTAAAAAATTATGTAAGAGCTTGCAATGTCGATGGTAAAGTTATTTTGAAATAGATGATAGACATTAAAAGAGTGTGTTTAGTTAAAATATGGGTGTGCTTACAAACATGAAGTTATTATACAAACATTTTATTTATTTGGTTTTAAAGCCACAGAGAAGTTAACTTTTTTACATTACTTTTTTGTTTTGTTTTACCGTGCTTAATATGTGCAGCTAATACTGGAAAACTATTCAAACAACTGTTTGCAAATAGGCGTTTTCAAAATCTTAAATCAACTACTAAATCTATGATAGTGTTAGAGATGTCAAATTAAAAGATACATTTTCATACTGACATCGCCGGAATTTCAGGTAATGATAGTACTGACCTTAAATCGATCAGTTTGTGAAGACTAATAATTTAGATGACACTAATTTTGTGAGATTTGCTTACTTATTTATAAATATTCACATTATTTGAATACAACCATATTTTATTGGAACTTGCAGTATTTCTGAGTACAGAATTCTTGGTAATAGCTTACCCCAGGGTTAAGCAGGAGCATAAATCAGTGTTTAGCAGGAGCATAATTGTTTTATTTCATACAATGAAACCATCAATTACTTAATTAAATTATCGGGATTATTAAACATGAACTTTTTTGAGTACACAACGACAGAAAGTTTTTTTTTAATGTTTGTGCACATCGCAGTGGATCACTATTTAATTATTTGTAGTTTTAGTTGTAACAAAAGTTGGAATACTGGTTTAAATATTTTGGATGTGTAATATTTTTACGTGTTATAGTATAAAACATGAATTATGTTTTAATTGTTACAGTATCAAAAGTTCATTCAATGGATGTGTATGTTTATTTCAATCGAAAAAAAAATATTTTGTACAAAGTAAAATATCCTTCTTATAATTTTATTTGTTTTAAATTATTATGTTCAAACCTTACCTTCAGTTTATTAACTTAAGTAGATATAATAATTTCGTTATGAAAATAAATACTCCATACATACTACACTTGATATTTTAAAATTATTTAGAAAAAATAATGTAATTTTATTTTGCAAACGTACGGGTTTCAAATACCAAACAAATAAATTATTATTTTTTCTTTTTTAACTATTCTTGTAATAGAAGATATTGATTATGTATACAGGGTAATTATAAAGTCTGTGAAACATTTCAAAAAATCGGTACAAGGAAATGGCAAGAATTATGTAACAAATTATATACCACGTGAAAGAAAAACTCTCAAATTTTTTTTCACTAGTTATAAATGTTCTATGTGTCCACTTTGCGTCACACGACACACATCTAATCGATAGTCCAATTCTGCTCATACCCGACCCAGGATATCAGGAGTGAGGGTAAGAGCAGCTGCTACGATGCGGTGTCTCAATTCGTCAAGGTTCTGTGGTAGAGGTGGAACATAAACACTATCCTTGATGTATCCCCACAAGAAAAAATCGCAAGGTGTCAAGTCCGGTGATCGTGGTGGCCACGGGAGTAGCACTTGGTCAGCGGCCGTCCCACGGCCCATCCAGCGATGTGGCAACGTCTCATTCAGATAATCTCGTACCACATTGTGGTAATGAGGAGGAGCACCATCTTGTTGGACGATGAAGTCCCTGCTATCAGCTTCAAGTTGTGGCATAAGCCACAATTGCAGCATGTCGAGGTAGGTGATACCAGTGACAGTTCTCTCAGCGAAGAAGAAGGGGCCATAAACTGTCTTGTTTTACATGGCACAGAACACGTTAACTTTTGGCGTATATCGGACGTGTTCGAGAGTTGCATGTGGACTCTCTGTCCCCCATATGCGTGTGTTGTGTCGGTTGACTCTTCCTGAGAGATGAAAAGTGTCTTCGTCAATGAAGATTAATTTGCTTGCAAAGTCATCGTCTTCAAGACGGTTCTGCATGGCAATGCAGAACTGCAGTCGGAGCAATTTGTCATCGTGGCTGATGGCTTGCAGAAGCTGCAATTTGTACGGCTTTAGCCCGATAAGTTGACTTCTTGGGACTCCGCACCATCACGTCCCGTACACAATCCACTGTCTGTAGTGACACGCCTGGCCGACCCGACCGTTTTGCGTCGCACAAACAGCAGTCTTCCTCGAATTTATTCTACCACTTCATTATGCTATTGTAAACTGGTGGTTTTTTGTTAAACTTGCCACGGAAAGCTCTTTGGACACTCAATACCGATTCGCTACGGGCGTATTCAAGCACACAAAAGGCTTTCTCTGCCTGGTTCGCAGCCACTTTCAGCAACTACATGCACTAGCGCCCCTGTTGGTTGTTTTTTAAAATAGCTTTTTGGTGCTACATTAAAAAAAAACTTTGAGAGTTCTTCTTTCACGCGGTATATAATTTGTTACGTTATTCTTATTCCATTTCGCTCTACCGATATTATGAAATGTTTAACGGATTTTATAATTATATATATATATATATGTATATGGGCTTGCAGAGACTCGAAGTCTTTAAAAAAAACTCTGCTAAAATTGAAGTTTTTTTTATATTATGAAATAAAAATATTACTATACGTAGCATATTATTCTACTTCATTAAAACTGTCAGATCTATTTTTTTAAATTTGAATTTGTTGTGCCTTAAAGCACCTATTAACGAATTATGACACATAAAATAACCACAAAAAACACATTAACACAAGACATACACTAATACTTATCAATAACCTTGAGACAAAACACAAAACAACACAACGCAAAGATAGATAAAGTTCATGTTACTTTAGTTTTCACAAAAATCTTAAACAGAAACTAAAATTTTACATATGAATGTTTCTTGAGTATCCAAAAAGGAATTCTTTACTCGTTTTATCGTTACTAATGGTTTTAAAAGAGTTTCAAGTTGGAATTCTTAATCCAAACCGAGATATTATGTCTGAAACAACAAAAAATGTAACAAAATGTATATAATAAAAAAAGCATCACTGATTGAACGTCTCATAAACATAAAATGCAAATAGGTTATACCCATAGGAATGTAGATTATTCAAAATAATTTAAATGCCTGAAATTTTTAAATATTAATTTAAGAACTGTTTTCTGCATACTTTCAAACCTTTTCCAATTAAAATCATTTGATGCAGAGAAAGTTTTAAATATAATAAGACCTACAGATCTTCATGTGTTGCTTATAGTATTATCTACATGTTGGTGAATTAAAACTTGGCATCAATATAACTCGAAGGTCTTAAAAGAGGACACCACGTTTAATTTCATTACTTACTATGTGATAATTCTGATTAATTAAATTAGGTTTTTGACTTAAGGTTATACAATAAATGCTATCGTAATTCAGAGATGTTTGTTAACTTGAAAATCATATCCGGACAACTGAAATATCTTGCTGAATAGTTTCACAAAAATATTTCCCAATTATTTTTTGACGTGACAACGTCTAATAAATCGATGAACGCCGGCTGCACGCACGAAAAAGTGTCCCGTAACGCACATTATCCCACTAGGGATGTCCTACTACGGATGTGTCTGGTTATGCTAATTGTACGCATGCGTGGCATCTCTCTTCCACTCGATTGGAACAACCATCGATTGGACTTTTCAATCATGTTTTCGTCGTTTGAATTAATAATATTATGTAATTTAACGATCGTCCACCGATTTTCAGCACAATCGGTACGGTTATTTAAAAGTAATGTTAAATATTCAAATACGTTTTTAACGAACAATGGTTTTTACAGTTAATTAATTATTAATAATTAATTAATTAAAATTACACCCGGGATCGTTTGCACAATCTTTAAAAAAATTGTAACACATTATAAATAAGTTTGGTGTATTTGGGATGCGTATTTGTTATAAAATCGTGTTTCGAAAACGAAATAATATTATTCCCCTACCGTGCTGTCATCTACGGTGACGGACGCGAACCGAATGAATCGCGTTAACTATCCGCTATCGCGGGACCCAGGCACTCCTTAATACATATTTTCCTTTGTTCATCGCGAGGGGCGTTATTATTAATGAATTATAAATAAAATTTCGAGGCATATCATTTTGAGCATTGGAAGACATAAAAACAAAAATATTCTCGACGGATTTTAATCTCTGGTTTTCATTGCTTATTAAAACAAAAATTTCGGCAATAAAGGTAATTTATTTTTGCATTTTAAAAATCTGATTACTAGTATACTTTCAAGTATTTATTCTTATTATTAAAAAAAAGTAGCATCTGTCGGCGAGTGCAGTAATAATAGGTTATGTTACAATTGACTAAAGAATTATGGTGATTCATATAATTGATGATATATATTTGATTACATTTTATTTATATGAAAACTTGTTCATAATTATATTTAAACTTTATAGCTAAACGCCAGTTTTTAAAATTAATTACAAGTCTTCTACACGTGAACTGTTTCGACGACTGTTTATAAAGTGGAGTGAAAAGTTAATGTGATTTTCTTTGCTTATTACAACAACAAATTGTGAAATAAAGGTTAATTATTCTTGCATTTTATAAGTCTGATTACTAGTATTATTTCAAGCAATTATTATTTTATTATTAAAATAAAAATGATTCAAATTTATTCATAAAAGTATGCAATCATTTCATCAATGTTTTGTTATGACGTCACTTTAAACTATCGACCGTAAACCGACTTTACAGACAACCAATTTTTTTTATACTAAGTAATGGCTTATTTAATATTTCTTGTCAACTTAAATGCAATTTTTTATGTCAGTTGTAGATTGTACTGAAATCATGTGAGTTTCAATTTTGGGTTAACAGTCCATAAGTATCATTCGCCTTAAAACTCTATTTTATAATATTTTATATATTTTATCAATACAATTTGTGACATCATTTCATTCGTCACGACATGGTTTCAATTTATTATAGAGTAAAGTTATTTCATTTTACTTAGCTGTAAAAATGTTCCCAAATTTTATATTTGAAAAAAATACATGAATATGAATTCAAGCTAATCAAAATGTGTATAAAATTAACTGTGTTCACAGTCACTTGAGACGGGACGCAATTCCCGCGCACGCTCGCGCTATTCTTCAGGAAAGCGAACGAGAACTTGGCCAAGTAAACGAACGAGACTTCAATAGGTTTCTTTCCATCACGTCACGTCGGACGCGACGTGAATAGACGGTTTACTAAACGATCACGTTCGGCACATCTGTGACGTCTACGCGACAAAATCACGGATGCGACAGACTTTACATAGTGTAACGTTTTATTATTATTATTTTTTTTATTTCCATCACGTTCGCGGACGCGACGACGTTGAAATGCGCATCGGAATTTTATTTTCGAGCGTTGTTTGAACAGTTGAATCGTTAATAAAAATTCTTGTTCGCGTGTTTTTTTTTCTCTTCAGGCTTTGTTGGTTGAATTCGTTAATCGAATTTTCAGAAATTCTCTTAAGTTCCGAAGAAAAAGTTAAATTTGTTCGAAACAATTTTTTTTTCAAACAGGACCGTTAAAAAAAAATCATAAACATCTATTGATGTCCTATAGTTAGTGCAAATATAATGGTTGGAAATTTTTTAATATAGTTTTTGGTTGTTTGTCGGGTGATTACAAACACCGTATGTTCACAACAATGTGATAGGTGATAAAAGAGGTGATATAGGTGAAATAACTTAATTATTATTAATATAAATGTCATGTGCGAAATAATTTGAAGTCTGAATAGGAAATTGTGTCTATAAATTAAAAAAAAATTACTGATCTGTTATTATGTAACGGGTATTATTGTGGGTTGGATTTATAGAATTTTTAAAAATTGTAAACTGCTCAGAAAGTTCAAAAATTCCATCCAGCACTGTAATTCATGATTTAATTTCAAAATAATATTAAAATGGATAATTTTGAGATGACTGAAACCAAAATAAACTTTGATAATGTAACATGATTTAAAACATGTTTAAGGTGATTTGTCCGAATTTTTTATATTGGAGAAAATTGGAAGCCATTTTTCCGGTGAATACTACCCCTCCGACTCTATTGTCAAATGTAGTTGGAGACAAAGTTTGAGGGCATCACCGGAACATATATTTGTATGGCACCATAAACATTCGGCCATGCTCGTTTGAAAGTTTCACTTGAAGCTTTGGAGACGAATATCATTTCTCTTCCTCCATCGATGGAAATAAAGTACCTACTGCCTGATCGCGCACATAACCTCAAAGTGGCGACGCAGTAATTTTTTTTATAAGGGGAACAGACGGCGATGAGTTTCGTGCGGACAACGCCCGTATATTGACGACCCCCTGTGCTGTGATGAAAGTACGGAGGTAGGTGTATTGCCAGGGTGTATAGAGGGTTGGTTATGACGTGCGAAGGTACACAAAGGGGCTCGTGCTCGTGGGAGAATATTGCGAAGCCGTATCACCGACCCGCTTCCGGTATGAAATGAACAACTCCCTCCCGGGCAGGGCCGCAACTAGGGAGGGGGGGGGGGGGGGCAAGCGGGGCATACGCCCCGGGCGCAAAGCTGTGGGGGCGCCGAAATCGCTTGCATTTTAATTCCTAATACAACTGGTAACTGGTAAAAGGTTTTTTTAACTTGCATGCCAGGAATGTCTAATCTGATCTACAATATAACGTCTCAACATATTTATTTTAAAATACTCTGAGAAAAATGTTAAGTTCATCATTGACAACGGACCCCACGCTTTAGTGGTGTGTAATGTGCAAAAAATGAGGGGGGGGGGGGCGCATTAATCCATTCATGCCCCGGGTGCCAGAGAATCTAGTTGCGGCCCTGCTCCCGGGCTCAGGGTGAGCTAGCCCGCAGAGACAATTGATCCCAACCAAAAACTTTATCCTTCTTTTTTTTTTCCTTTTAGTCGAAAAAGACACCAGCGGTCATTAAGTTTGAGACAAGCGTTTATAGCTTCTTCCAAATGGCCTGGTGATCAACTCGGACCGGGAGTCTTTGCAAGGTTCGGACGCTTTAACGATGACTGGTTCAACATCCACATCTTGGGCCATTTAGTTAAATTTAACTTTCACGTAAAAAAAATACTTTGACAATTACATATATAATTAAGTTTTGCCCAGCTGCGTGCTAAAATTCCTTTTTATTCTAAGATTTTTTTTCCCTTTTTCACATCCCTTGGGCACATAGATAAGAATGTGTTTTTATTGCAAGAGTTTTGAATATTAGTTTTTGCTTTATTCACGTTGACGCAATTTTAAATTCACGAAGCACATTATCTAGCTAAATAAGTGATGTAATGAAGCATAAAATAAATATATAGTAGAAAGTAAGCTTATTTATGGACTGCTATGCACTGTCTGATAGCAGACCTTAGTGCAGAAATCCGCTGTAAATCAGAGGTAGTGATTGTTAAAAACGTATAATTTATGCCTGGAGAGATGACCAGGATTTCAATCGCTGAAGTAAATAATTGTTCACTATTATTTGGTAATATTTAAATGACAAAGAGCAAATTTCTATGCTCCATCTTCGGGAATGATGTATTGATGGCTTAACGTTTCGTCTAAATAGAGGTAATCAGAGAATGGATTGGTGGGGGAAACGGGAGTGCCACGGAAAAAGCCACAGGCCACAGCAACGTCCACCACGTTTCCCAGTAGCGAAAAAAAAAACGTGTTGAGACCCCCGGGAATTAAAACCCGTTTCGTCTTGATTGTAGGCGAATGATCTGAGCATTCAGACCTTTGCGCCCTTTCCCCCCTTAAAAATACAAAAAACAGTTTTTGAAGTGAAACTTCTTTGGTTGCGATGGGAGTAAAATTTCAAGGCCGAATTTTAAGGCAACCTTTTCGTGAACCATTGTTGTATAACGTTTCTGAACGGAGAATAGGTTACAGAGAATAGGACGGGGAATAGGTTGCAGAGAATAGGATGGAGAATAGGTTTCAGAGAATAGGATGTAGAATAGGTTGCGGACGGTGCAGAGAACTTGTCGGGCCCCAATGCCTCGGACGGGCTCCACGTGGCGGCGTGCGGCTCAGGTTGAACCCCGCCATGCTGCAGGGATAGGCGGGTCGCGGCGGTAGGGACCCGCCTGCGCCTGACGCCACCCCGACTTGCTGGCATCTAGTAAGGGAGTATCTGGGCTGAGGGCAACACAACGGAGTTTGAGCTCATTGTTGTGCACCGCGCCACGGGCCATATTCGCAAGGAAATTGTTTTCTTTCAAGTACGTATTATTTTATTTACTTGTGTAAATCAGTATTGTTAAACAGTGTTATATTAGTATTGAAGTGAAACTTCTTTGGGTGCGTTGAGAGTAAAATTTCAAAAACAATTTCAACGACGTATTTTAATGCAACGTTTTCGTTAAACTTGTTTTCAAACGTTTCTGAGGCCAAAGAGATATGAAGAGAGCACTTAAGAGTCGAGGATTGAATTGCCAAAGAAGTATGACTTCTATCACGTTTACCGAGTTACACGCGCTCTTTTTTTAAAATCCAAACTTACGTGCCGAAACCTTGGGTAAGCTATCGGCAGGTAAGTGCCGAATTCGCGTTAATTCTTGGTGCCCAGCTGGACTTCATAAACATGGACACAGTTCATTGACTGCTGCAACATTTCATGTTCACGTAATTCGGTCAGATGTTACTTAGAAGCGCGGAGTTAGGAATTGTCAGGAAACAGCATGGTGTGACGTAGTTTAAGTTACTTTTTTTTAACCTCCCCGTCGCCATACTGTTCCGCCCAAACCTATGCGGAAATCGTGTTTGATAAAGTCTGACGATGGTTATTACGTTTGAATTAGAATCTCCGACGTCACATTCATAAAAACAAGTAATTTAAAATTGTTTCTACAAAATACTACACTCGGTGGCAGCCGTAGACTTTACGGGACCGTGGGCTTTTTATTTTCTTGGAGGCCATCCACTGGAAAATGAAAAAAAATTACTCTTCCAAAAAAATTTTTAAGCCAACCTGGAATTTACATTTAGACGATTGTAGATTAAAAATTCTTAAATATTCTATCCTGATAAATTATCTTCCGGCCAGTTATATAAATGCTTACGATCAACTTCCGCAGTTACACGTGGCAATACAATTTTTAAAAGTTTTTTTTCTAATACGATATCATGAATTGAAATTGGTTTCAACCAGAACTTTAGTTTACATGCTATAAAATTTTGATTTTCCTTTTCCCATTGATTTTCATGTTTTTAACAGAAAACCAATCTAGTAAAATAAAACATATTTTTCGGGCACCTGACCAAACATGGCACAACAACTTACTGGAGGATAAAAAATCAATGGCTTCACACGCCTACCATGTAATCAGGCAGAGGTGGCCACCCCCTGCTTAGAAGTTCGTCACTGCCGGGTTCTAGCCCTTCAGAGTGTAGTAAAGAACTCATGATCTCAGCGAAAATGAGGCCCCCTTCAAAGAGTATAAGCAGTTTCAATCTAGGCTGTCACCGAATTAAAAACTCGAAAATTTTCTGATCTCGTAGCTATCGTTTGCTAAGTTAGCGTACTTTCGACAGCTGGTAGCTCGAATCTGAAACAAAGCTGCAACTTCTCCTAGCAGGATTGGAATTCACCTTCCGAACGATATCTCCCACGAGTGTAGTTTGCATTCTCCGAAACAAGCACCTGGAAACAATCTCACCGGCTGGGCGCAGGAGGTTCCCGGAGCTCGAATAATTTCCACCAGAATCACAATGGGGAGCTGCGTCCTCGAAAGTTTCGCAATAATAACCCCCTTCTCCCTCCTACACCACTTTCTTTCCGCCATAAGGAGCGGGTTTCAGAAGGTCGTGCCTTAACTTCGTCCATATTGCTCTTCGTGGTGGCAGCCCTGACGAGTTCGTCTTTTGTTTCCAGCCGTCTGATATCTTATTAACTCCTCAACTCTGCTTACGTATTTTACCTGCCTCCTTTTATCGTTCGAAACTCCCCCTTTGAAGCGATGCCCAACTATTATAACGCGAGCTACAAAATGAAAAAAATATAAAAAAAACTGTTCACCTAAAGCTTAATTTAATGAAATTGTGAAAAGTAAGTTTATCATTTAACTTCTTCTTCATGAACTGCAAATTTCACGAAAAGAACACGCTTGAAGTTTCAGTTTACAGACAGTTCAGGGAAACTAACTACATATATACGAAAAAAAAGACGTGAAAATTTAATTCACAGCTTTTCATGATTAACTTAAAAGCGGGAAGCAGTTTAGAAACTGATTTGCGTAGCCTCGGCTCTCAAAAGTTGGCAAGAACTTTGGCACAAGGAAGGGAGAGGAACATTTTCGAAGCACAAAGCGCTGCACAAAATTGCACTGGTGGAAGCAATTTTCATCAAAGTCCTTTGATATGTTTTAATGAGATCTGTACTACCTCAACGGTGTCACAAAGATGATAATTCAAAGCTGCTGGTACGATACAACAACGTCAATATTTAAATTTATTTGAAGTTCGACAGCATGCTCACAAATTAAACACTGTGATGAATAGTACAGTTAAATATGACAAAGCAGTCTTAAGTTAAAACTTAATTGTGAAAGGCTGTGTTTTTTCTTTGGATCTTATAATTTTCTAAATTGAAAATTAAAAATAAAATAGCGAATGGTAATGCATCAAACAAAATTTAAAAATAGAAACCAAATGGTTCTAAAACCAAATGCTATTGAGGTCTATCTTATATATTATTTCTCTGGCTTGTTTTTCTGTCGGTCTGCGAGATCATCCTTATTCCTTAATCAAATTCCATGATTTAACCCTCATTTTAAAGCTTATCGTGCCGGCTAATGACAAAAACTAGATCCACGGTCTAAAATTGTACCGCTTCTCTTAAATTTGAGATTTAAAATCATCTAAGAAGAGGTCCTTTAATGGATGCGTCGATTTTTCGATAGATATCGAATCGGATTCGATAAACATCGAATCGGATATCCACTTGAAACATGAGCGTTTACATATTTTTTTTTAAATTGCACTTCCGTCATAATAAACAGAACTTATGGTAAATAAATCTTAGAGGATCCTTCAACTTAACCAAAAAATTACACTAAAAACAACTTAACCAAAACTTTTGTCACGTCTGACTTTTATTATAAGTAAGTACTTTTGAAATTACTATTGATATTTTGTATCACCAACATAACCTACAAACATAACCTCTTACATTTACTTCTCATAGCATCGGTTAGTATTGAACATACGTACAACAAAAAGCGAACGATTATTACATCATCACTTCCAACATTGTATTTAAAGAGGTTTAGTAAACGCTTACTATATTATTGCTATGTTTGAATATAATACTTCTGTAAAAAACAGTATAACAGCTATTTGTACTGATGCGTTCAATTACATGTCTTCTTTTGTACCAACACCCGTTTACTTTTTTTCTATTCTTCTTCGAAATGTAATTTCTTCCAAATTTTTAAAGAACACAAAACGATTTGGTGCGCACTGTGGAATTCCATACGGGTCGCCTAGTTAATAATATTTTACACGTGTATCAAAACTACAGCTTTTCCTCTTTTAGTTTTAATATATTATTCTCTTAATTTTGTGGTCATTGTGATTTCTTTGTGTTCACGAAGATATGATTTCTTTTTCTCATCGCAGTATCGCGTTGACTAAGAAGGCTAATTTGAAAATTTTTGTAGTTAGGGTTATAATTTATTTTATTTATTTTATTATATCTATCCAAGAAAACGAAATTTATAGGTATGCTTACAAATACAATAAAATAAACACAAAATAAAAAAACACTAGTTAGTATAAAAATAATAATTAATTACTTCTTAATATACTAAATACGATTTAACTTACAAGATATTAAAAACTCCATTTAAAAATGATTTTTAAAAATTTACCTCGTGCTAGAATTTAAACGAAATTAAAAATATTTTGTGAAAAAATACTTTCTAAAAATTAATCAAGACACATTGTCTTATATTTGTAAAAACGTCCGACCAATATTAATGATTAGAGTCATGGCCATTCACTGAAAATTTACCTTATTTTTTTGACAGTTGGACAGTGTATTAAAAATTTCTCAGTAAGTCCCATTTTCTGAATATTTCTTCATAAATATCTGGAATCAGGAAGAAAAAAGACACCCAGTTGTGTAGCCACCTTGAGCGTTAGAAGGGAAACTTCACAGATAGAGATATAAGCAATTATAAGGGATGTGTGCAAGGAATGATTATGCCAGAGAGCGAGTATTAGAGAACGCAAACATGGATTTTACTATATTGCAAAAACTATATTGAGCGCCCAACTCTCCACATCGAGTATCCCACTCCCGTAGTTTTCGTTATCCTCTGAGAGTAACACTTTTCGTTACGCTCTGATGAAGTCAATCGCCTCGACTTACCGACTGTAAAGTAGTTTGACTTCATAAACCTAACTCGGTGGAAGCAGCTGCGTCTAAAAGCAGATAATAATGCACTACAATTTGTTTAAAAAAAGGAAAGGAAATAGTCATGCAAAATTAAAGTTATTTGTAAATATCTTAATTTAGACGAACACAACTATATCACTATAAAATAATGTTCAAATTTTTAACGGGGAATTTATGCTTTGTGTTGTCCAAGTGCCTCCAATAGTTGAAGTTATTTGTAAACCGCCCCCCAAATATATAGCTTTCCAGTATTAACTCCGCACATAATAAGTATGATACAACAAAATTAAGTCCAAATTTTGAATATTAGATTATTTTTTTCCATTGTTTATAAAAAAAATTAATTGAAACAAAAATTAAAATTTAATGTTATGCGCTGATTTCCGTACGAAATACTCAGGAATATCTCTAAAAAGAACGTATTTCATATGTGCTAAAATAACCATAGCCGTGAGTTGTACAAAGAGACAGTATCTTTCTTGTAGTATTATAAACTATTTATTGGCAATTGGCTTCCAAAGGAATCTTTTGCAAAAGCACAGGATTTGTTTTCATCATGTTTGTCGGAATGACAACAGGATGACGTCACGGCTACAGCGTGTTCCGGACTTGGAACACCGGCCCATAAATCTCACCCTCGACGCCCGATCTCGCTAGGCTCACGAGAGACATGCAGACTGCGGCGGCTGCGGGTGGCGTGCATGCACGTCCCTGGTGAAGTGGGGGAAGGGAGAGGGAAGATGACATGGGTCCAGGGATAACCTGGAGTTGATCCGCGATCGGAAACGCTTGAAGCGAGAGGAGGAGGAATCACGGGAGGGAAGGGAGACGATGTTTATGCTGGGCGGGGGTGAGGATGTAAGGATTATAGTCGCCTGTCACTCTATGTTGCCCCGAGGCTCTTCTGAGTCGTGCGCGCAGCGGGTGGGGGGGGGGGGGGGGGAAATCTGCCTGGAATTACAATAGCCCGCGTGACACGCGGCCAATCAGAGGGCCCGAAAAAAAAAAAAAAATTCATCCGTCCATCGGTCAAAAATTCGGCAAGCTCATAATTTTGAAGGAATTACGCACGGATTACATCCATGGTTTGGTTGCGCCAGTCAATTTTCACAATAATACAGGCCTATGAAGGATGTTTTTTTTTTCTTTGCGTAAAAAAATATGCGGTTGTGAAAAACCACGCCAAAGCGACTTCAATTTTTTTTCTCGAGGAAATGCGAATAAAATACGTACAGGAACACCACATAAATAGCAAAAAAATATCGATATAAATTCCCGAGGGGAAAAAAACCATGGATTTTAGGCAGCACTCATTTGGGACATTTATTTTGTCCTAAGACAGTACACGGGACACAAAATTTAATCGTTTCCTTATCTTCTCCCGCCTGCCTCTCCTTAGGCGAAGGTAACCTGGATTCGAATGACCCCTGGAGGGCAGTTGCTGCGTGCAGGGAAGGGGGGGGGGGTAACCTATATATCCCCTCCCTTCCTGACTTGCAACCCCGCCCCCCTCCACCCAACCACCGCACCACGAAGGAGCAGAGAGTGGCTGCAGTGCCGAGCAGAGCCGCTGTGTGCGCTTCCTTCCCAGGAGTCTCCAGGGACCCCACACTCTTGGTCCCGACTCCAGAGCGAGTCTCACCGCGCCCGCCAGGAACACGTCGCTCGGAATGTGCCTTGTCTGACGAGCCCCAGCGCGAACGAGAAGCTTTATTTATTTTTTTTATTTTGACATCCCGCTTTTACAGTCAACACTGCGTGGGAAACATCCAACGCATATTTTATTTTTCAGAAACTCTTTCTCCTTATTTCAGATTTACGTTTAAATAATAATAAAAAAAAACAAAGACATGACACCTTGCCTCTTCAGTTTGTTTTCAATTTTTTTTTTTTACTGAAATAATAATTTTTTTTACGTGGAAAGTTATTTTATTTATTCATATCGTCCGCGTTCAAAACACCCATGTTTATTCATCCGTTTACGAACCGTATATGGTTACAAACTATATGTAAATTTGGAGGTTGCTTGGCTTCTGGGTTGTGTCCGTGCCGACGTTTTGGTCAACCTTACAGTCGCCATCTTCAGAGTAGTAGGTCTGACGATGGATGCGAAAGTTTGCGATCTTTATTGTTATAGATTTTACATTTTAAAATAAACAATACGCTTGATTCAGAACTACGCAAAAAAATACTGCACAAAAAGTTTTATAACTAAAAAAAAGTGATCGAGTCTTTTAGAACTTCCTAACAGATGTGTAACATCTAACATCGGTATTGAGCAAATTCGTGTGTTCTCATGTTGCAAACACACGTACAAAACGAAACTCGGGTTTCGGACACGACATTAACTTAGACTTCCTTAAATATAATGCCGTGCGTGATAAGTACATGAAAAGCGTGTTTTAAAGTACATTTTTGGATGCGAATCACACGTTATTTCCGCTAGAATTCGCTTTCGGAGCAGCTTCGTCGACTATCAAACCATTCGATTGCAGACAGAAGTTTTAAACTATGATAAGAGCGAAAAAAAAAGAGACTTGAAAAAAAAAAATGGGTTTGGACTTTATTTTCGACAAGGAACTGAATAACCAAATACTGCTCATATTTTTAAAATTCATTAAACAGATAATACGATAAAGTTTCCCTTTGTTATTTGTGACCATTGGCTTGAGCCATGCGCCATAGTTAGCAGCGCCGTCGACAACAACTAACTGTTACATATTGTCGTCGTGAACACGAAATTACTCCTACCAAAAAGGCGTATACCGAGAGGTGAGATTTCATCGATAAGTTGTACAAAAACCTGAAGAATAATTGAAAACTAAGTCATTAGATATTAACATTAATATATATATATATATATATATATATATATATATATATATAGAGAGAGAGAGAGAGAGAGAGAGAGAGAGAGCTATTTCGGAAAGGATAGGCTATCGTCTGTATAGAGTTACCTACCCGGGATTTGTCTGGAGTGATTTCTATTTCAGGATGGCTGCTCCTGAACTCGAATCAGTGGCCTACGGAACGTGAAACAGGGCCAGTAAGAGTCAAGAGATAAGAGATTAAAATGGTTTGCTGTATATCCTCTGTTAGATTAATACAGTTTTGCTTCAGCTAGAACGTTCGTGTAAAATGTTGATAAATGAAAAGGCCTATTGAAATCACAGAAAATCCTGAAAGAAAAATAATATTACTACAAGTTTTGTTGAATAATTCATTACACAGACACATTTAGCTCTCATTTATTTAACTTCGCAAAAAAAAACAACAAAAAAAAACAGACGGTGTTACAAATAAACTAAGAGTTGAATGCCGCACTTATTTAATTAACGTTTGTGAGGAATATCACGTTGCTTGATATGAATACGGTAGGTTACAGCTTTTGTAAAAAAAGCTTTTTATTTATTTTTATCTTGCAGATCCTAATAATGAATGGGTTTTTAAATTCCCAAATGGGTTTTTAAAATCACACGTATCGCAATAAACATTATATTCTTCTTAACGTCCTCTCGTGTTCCACGAGATTTTTTTAAATGAAACGTGGTCAAGTGACGTAAATTAAAAATGAAATGTCGATGACATCTATGGAGATGTCGCAAGCCGCCAACTGCGAATAATGAAAAAAAATGAAAAAGATTTCTCGCGTGTTCTCGATGGAGCGTAATTTAAGCTGACGGTCCTAGCCGCTACGCGACGGGTCGATCCCATTACGGCGTGTTTCGCAATTACGCCGCGCGATGCGATGTGCGCGACGCCGACAGTCGACCGCGATTTTTTTTTTTTTTTTTTTCCCCCAGGCTTTGAAACGGATAGCATAAGATTCACTGAAATTGAGTCAGACCACCGAACAGTTCGAAATGTACATCCATATTCGAAGCTCACCGTTCGCTCGTGAAACTTCATGAACCGAGAAAAAAAAAAGGGGGGGGGGGGGGAACTCACCATTTTGAGAGACTTCGTGTTTTAAATATCACCAACATAACCCAGCCAACCTTTTAATATTTGTTACGATCACTTAGACGTGCGAAAAAACTACTGTCACGAAAAATTAATTAAGAACATAATAGATATATTTTTTAAAGTTACACAACTTATTTCTCCTACCTTAAAAATTTCAACACTAAAAATTAAAAAAATCAATATATCACAATATATAAATATAAAGATGAAGAAAATCCAGGTAAAAAAATATATACTATGAGTACTATTTTACTACATTTTTTTATGGTTCAGGAAAAATAGAGGAAACATATCCCTTTACTTACAGACTAAATCCTATGTAGCAGATGTCTTTTCCAAATTTTCTGCGGAGAGAATCGCTAACGAAGTATCGCGCTGGCCGGCCCAGCGACAAAAGCCTCCCGTGTGTTGTAACAGCACGTAGATCTCCGAGTGTGTCCTAAAGGACCCGGTAGGGAGGGGGTTGTAGTTCTTAGTTCTCGTCAAAGGAGGGGCACACTGGACGGTCAAGGGGGAAAAGGGGGGGGGGAGGGAGTAGTGACCGGCGGAATAATACAACATGGCCATGGCTGGGCACGGACTGATTTCGCATGCGGAGGTGGACCGAGTTACGTCGCACCCTGGGTGGAGGTATGTGAAGCACGTGTTATCCGGAAGGGGGAGGGGGAGGGGGAGAAAATAGCCGAGGGGCTGGGAGCGACGACCATACATACATCATTAAGACTGGAGACTCTACGTTGTTTTTCTTTTTTCCTGGTATATAATCGCCGATAACACTGCCATCTATGATTCGATAAATGAAGTGACGTGATCGAAAGTGTGTGACGATAGAATGTATTGAAAAAAAATCGATTGTCAATTTTTTTTAAAACTTGAAGTGAGGTTTTAGATAAATATAGATAACTATAGTCTGGCATAGTAGATTATTAATAATAATAAGCGCCTCAAGAATTGTTTATTGTCAGGATGCTCGCTACAATTTCAGAACGCAGAAATGTGTTTTTTTTAATATAAAAACATACTTATTTACGTTATAGACTATATTTTACCTGAAAATTTAATTTCCTAAAGTTATTAAAGAAGCGATCAGTTGTTACCACATTACCTAAAAAACCAACATTTAACAAACAATATTACTAAAAATAATTTGCTTTTACGTTTTCCATAGATTATATTTCGTCAAAATATTTTATATTTATATTTTATTAAATGTATTAACGCCCTCTATGAAATTATAAAAAAAACTAGCTAGCTATAGTAGCGCTATCTATCGTGCTGATGTATATTTAAACGAATGTTTTTTTACAAAAAAAAAAAAAGTTGGTGCCATGTCCATAACGTGCATTTTTCGCTCTGTACAGTGTTACTGTGGCTCTCCTGTAAAATTACAATTTCGTAACATGGCATCCTTTACCTCCGGGTTAGAGAGGTAATTCCCTACACAAGGTAACAAGAACAAATGACGTTAAATCTGCAAATGGCGAGCAGGCAGGCAAAGTGGGCAGTAGAGGAAAGTGCCGAGACGCCATTTGTGAAGTGTTCTCTGCCGATGGCTCCAGGTAGACATGGCTGTGACCTCTGTGACCTCCTGGCATCTCCGAGTCGCGGTGCTTGATTAAATATTCTCTCCCCGCAGAAAAGTAAAAAAATAAAAAGAGCCAACTTGGGAGCTTCGGAGGAACTAAAACACGAGAAGAATGAAATTTTCGGGTAATTTATGTGAGGCTGAAGATTTCAAGATAAATCCCCCCTTCCCCCTACCAAAATTTTGTGCATCAGCATTTACATCTTAAATGAATAACCAAGTAGTGAGATGCCTTGAAACCGCAAGACAAAAACCGAATTATTACAGCATCTATGAATACGCTACTTTTAAACTTATTTTCAAAGATTGCAGGGAATAAAAATAAATAAAATATTTAAATAGCTTATTTATTGTAGAACAGGCTTTTGTGTACTTTAAGAGAAACGAACGCACATACATAACTTTGTTCAACGTTTTAAGTTTGACAGTTAAATACCACGCTACTCAACCAATCACGAAACACAAACGATGCTACAGTGTTTAAAAACACAACTAGTCTCCAAATCGTTCCGCAAAAAATACACGAACCTACGAATCTGCGGTATTGGTATAATGTAAATAATTAACGACTTTTTAATTTTTTTGATTTAACTTTTACTCAACCTCGTCTTTTCCTTCTCTCCGGGACCCGCGAGTAATTCATCTTTTTTTTCTTCTAGAGTTCGTCATTTAATCCGTGTTCCAAGAACACGGGTCTTCACATGTACAAACGAAGGCAATTTGAACTGTAGTCAAAATGCGGATAACGCGTAATTACGCAGATTACTGTCGACAAGTCTTAAACACAATTTGCCCACAGGGCAATCAAAATCAGATGACGCTTCGTATATGGTGAGCCTGAATTCGAGTGATAAATTGAAATTGAGGCTGGAGGTTAATCACGACCAAATAAGATGAAATAATCTATACGAATTATAGTCTAAAGCGCTTTGATATGTCTGAATGAAGTTATATAATTCCCACAATTTGTTTTAATGTTGCAATATTATTTCTGTAAAATGATTAGATGTGGCAAAAAGTAAAAAAAAAGAATGTAAAAAATAAAGGTGTTACCCTCAAATTATGTCAATGAAATAATTTCGGAACAGTGACAAAATTTGCTGTGGTTGTAAAACTTGATTCAGTTAAACATAATCCACATGCCCAGGAGTTCTATCTTAAATACATTATCTATTATTCACAGTAGACTGTTGATCAGCTCTAAATTCAAAGGGGACGCAGAAGACTACCATAATGACGGTATTCCGCCTGGCCTCATCAAAAAAGGCGGAAAAGTACCATAAGGGAAAACTGCCATAATTTCAAAGGACGAGACGGAATTCTGCCATACTTTCTTAAACACTCCATGGAAAGAGTACAGCGGCATTGCTCTCGAAGTAGTGTATAGAATACTTGGTAGATAGCACTGTCAAACCTCTAGCTGTTTCTCAGGTTAAATTTAAAGCTTACATATAGCGCTTCTGACGGCGATTGTTGCAATAACAAATCATTTCCAGATCGCGGACGAGAAGAAAGAAATGTTTCCACAAATGTATTATAGAAAACAGCACTGTATTCTTATTACGACGATTAAAAAAAAATACATATGGTATTTTTCCATTCCATCCGTCGCCTTCATCAAAACAGGAGGAAAATCACCATAATGGAAAACTGCCATAACAAAAATGTACGAAGGTGAATTCTGCCAACATTTCTTATACATTCCACGGAATGAGGAAAACGGCCTTACTCATAAAATCGTAATGTAACTAGCTTCATAGAATTTACATTTTTGCACACTGGAATAATTTAAGTAATTGTAGATCATTATTTAATGAGTGCAAATCCAACGCAAATATTAAAGGGTTTTCTTATGTAATGTTTTCATTTTTAATGTCTATATTAAATTATTTAAAGTCCACAAAATGTGTTTTTAAGATGCAAAAATGCGAGGGAAATATTTTTGTGTAGTGTAGTTTGTTGGCACAGGGCAAGCAGCACAGGCGCTCTAGGGGAGACATAGGCTCGCACATAGAATGTTGGTGAGCTTTGCACAGGCTTGAAGTTTTCAAAAAGAAACTCTGCTGAAATTTAAGTATTTTTTTTATTAGGAAATAAAAAATTTATGTTATGCGTAGCATATTATTCTGATTCTTTAAAATTGTCAGATCAAATTTAAATTCAGTTTTTCGTGCCTTACAACACTTATAAACGAATTATGACACATGCATAAAAAAGTGTGTACCATATTATAATAATAATAGAATAACAACCAAAAACACATTAACACAATACATACACTGATACATATCAATAACTTTACGGCAAAACACGAAACAACACAACACACAAATAAAGATTGATAAAGTTCATATTAACTAATTTCAAAAAATCTTAAACTGAAACTAAAATCGAGCATACAAAATACATATGTAGATTATAAGAGTTTTAAATAACGTTTTGCTTAAGTTTTTTACCAATGAATGTTTCTAGATTATTCAAAAAGAGTTATTTTTTTACAAATTTTATAGTTTCTAATGGTTTTAACTAATGGTTTTCACCAATTCTATAATTCCAAGTTGAAATTCTTAATCCAAACCGAGATATTATGTCTGAAGCATCAAAAATAGCAATAAAACGTTTATAATAAAATTTGAATCACTGCTTGAACGTCTAGTAAATAGGACATTAAATTAAATTTATATAGGAATGTAGCATATTTAAAAGGAATTTTAAACCCAGAAATTTAATAATATTAATTTATATATATATATATATATACATACATATATATACTGTGTGTGTATCCTAATTGAAAACTGCGTGGTTTTTTAGAAATAAAAATTTTACGAATAAAAATCATGTGCCTATAAATATTTTTTTCATAGAAAACGTCTAAAATAGTACATAACAAAGGTATTGAACAGTATTTTGTGACTAAAATTTAACAGTCAATAATACTTCAAGAAAATATATACTGATAAATGGTAAAACAAACAACAAATACTCACTGACTGATACACACTTAATTCAAATATTTTATGTACAAAAGCAAAATTTTTTAATGTTGGAATGATAATGCTACAGTTACTAAAAACTAAAACGCTACAAAACTAAAAAAAAAAATATTTTTGCAAAACTCCGTTCCCCCGGAAAAACCCCCGGAATGGCCACCGCATGGAGAGCCCAAGAAAAGAAACGGGCTCCCCATTTGGAAGCCACCTGGTAGGTTGTTTTCTGTTCCACCCACCGTTTCTTTGGTAGCCTGACTTGTTACAAGTGATTGTATTCCTACCAGAGTAAATGCAACCATTTTGTCTGGGCAATCCGCCTTGGAGGAGCCGGGGCGCGAACCCGGGTCCTACAAGTCACAAGGTAGGCGCTCTACCCCAGAACCAGAGTGGTAGAGCGGATACTTGGAGTCTTCTTAGCACTGATATGATGTTATTTCACGACGTTACTGTAGTTTCGTGTGTCCTTAACACGTGCAGTACGTGCAGTAACATCTAACCTCGGTAACGAACAAATTTATGTGTTCTCATGTTGTTCGTTCAGCATGAATTATGTAATTTCGTAACAGTGAAATATAATTGGTAAAACTAGTCTGGCTATTTGTTGTTGATTTTCTGCAAACACACTTAAAGTCCCGCTGTACAATAATTAATTTGAACTATATACTAGTAAATAAATATGTAAAGAGCTTGCACTGTCGATGGTAAAGTTATTTTAAAATAAATGTTAGATATTAAAAGAGTGTTTAGTTAAAATATGTTTGTACTTATAAGCATGAAGTATTGTATAAAATTTTATTTATTTGGTTTTAAAGGCACAGAAAAGTTAACCTTTTTATATCACTTTTGGTTTTTGTTTGGTTTAACCGTGCTTAATATGCGCAGCTAATACTGGAAAGCTATTCATACAACTGTTTGCAAATAGATAATGTTAGTACTGACCTTAAATCGGTTAGTTTTTGAAGACTAAGAATTAAGTAAGATTTGCTTACTTATTTATAAAAATTCACATTATTTGAGTACAACTATATTTTATTGGAACTTGCGGTACTCCTGAATACAGAATTCTTGGTAATAGCTTACCTCAAGGTTAAGCAGAAGCATAAATGTTTTATTTTTTACAATGAAACCCTCAGAAACTTAATTAAATCATCGGGATTATCAAATATGAATTTCTTTGAGTACACAAATACAGAAAGTTTTTTTTTAAAGTACATCGCAGTGACATCGCTATTTAATTATTTGTAATTTCAATTGTAACAAAAAATGGAAATCTGTGTTTTTATTTTGGATGTGTAATATTTCTACGTGTAATAATATAAAACACGTATTATGTTTTAACTGTTACAGTATCAAAATTTCATTTAATGGTTGTGTATGTTTATTTTCGCCCAACAAAAAATATTTTGTACAAAAAAATATCCTACAAGAGATTTCACTTTTCTTATAATTTTGTTGTTTTAAATTATTATGTCCGAACCTTTCCTTTCGTTCAACAACTTAAACAGATATATAAATGTCGTTATGGAATTAAATTCTCTATACATACTACACTTGATATTTTGAGATTATTACGAAATACTATATAATTTTTTTTAAATACATTTTTTGCAAACGTACGGGTTTAAAATATCAAATAAATACTTTAATTTTTTTTAAAATGGTTCTTGCAATTGGGGAGATTGATTATATATAATTTAGGACATACACCATTGCTGATTATAATGTATGTCATAAGAAACCTTAATAATAGACAAGAAAGATAAATGTGTAAACATACAGAAAACAAGCGAAACTCAGGGAACAGCAAAACATTTAAAACATAGACAGAAAATTAAGTAGAAAGAATTGGTAAAAAAAAACGATGGACACAGTGGGCTAACAACGACGAAAAATACTTTGGACAACTCAGAGAATTGATTTTTAGGTACCTTAAGAAAATATTCTATTAGAAAACAGTTGACAAGGAATAGTTTGCAATACTAAAAGAAAGATATTATAACTTTGTACACCACATAGCTTTGGTTATTTTTGCACATCTGAAATACGGTTTATCGAGTTATAACAGAGTATTTCTTAAAAAAATTGGCTAATAATTTTATACTTCAATCGATGTGTACATTCGACAATTTTTTTTAACCATGGAAAAGACAATCGATCAAATATTCAACAATCTGGGTATCTTATGTTTTACCGTGCTTAATATGCGCAGTTAATAATGGAGAGCTATTTAAACAAGGGTTTACAAATAACTTTTAAATATTGGAGGTACTGGGGCAACACAAAGCATAAATGGTAACACTATTTTGTAGTGATACAGTTATTTTAATTTAAATGTACAAATGAACAAAAATGTAACTTTACATGAATATTTCTGTTACATTCAAAAAGAAAATTTACGGTGCACAACGGCAAACAGAATAACCTAACGATTAAATTTAAAAGATAAAAATTAAAAAAAAAAAAAACCGTGGCTATACAGAGACGCACAGGTGAACCCAGCCATGTTACAAAACAGCGATGACAGCACAGACGAACAGCGTAAGCCACAGTTGAGCGACAAAACAGGTATTTTAAAAACCACAACGATGGTAGCACAGAATTACACCGTATGTTTTTTCCAAGACAATAGTTGCGACATTTCGGGAGAGAGATACCTATATTCCTTTCTTAGGGCACAAACAGACTGAGGTTTGTCATGACATACAGTTTAATGAGCAATAATGTACGTCCGAAACTACATCTTGAATTTATTTACCTATTATTTAAAATGTAGTGTATCGGTTGAAATTTTATTCAAAGAACTACACCGTTTTTGAAATTCACTTAGATACTGACATTCCTTAAACAGATTTGTATTTTGTTTTGTGTTATGTGTATATTTGTTTACACTTCTATTAACAAGGCACAGGTATAAGTGCAGAGAAGCTTACTTAAAATAGGAACCTGTTTCTGTAACAATAAGTGTCAAAAATGTAGTTAAAAAAAAAAGGGGGGGGTAGTTAGGTTGGCCAGATTTGTTTAGACAAAAAAAAAGTTTTTACAAAAATTACAATGGCAGGAGTTTCAAAAGTACTTAAGGGATCGTCAATTAGCCTCATTATGTATTTTCAAGCATTATCTTTGTAAAAAAGTTTCCGGAGGAGTGACAGGCTTCTGTTCTTCCATTCCACAAATACTGTTTACACCCATGGTAAATGTGTAAACAAAATCACATGTAGTTACACGCACTACAAGACGATATACTCAAAATACGTGAATTAAAATTTTAGTGAGTGTAATTTTTTAAAGTTGTACTTATAATATTAGATGTAAATCATTTTTCAAGACATGTGATGATAGCCTACATGGAGTACTATAGTCTGAAACTACTGAAACTATGTATGTGTAATGTTATGCAATGATCGTACACTCACGCCTGTAGCATGAGGCATCACTACAAGGCAATCTGAAGATGAGAAAAAATACATTATCGAAGTTTATGGACAGAGTCGTAAGACACTAGATTAGTATCCCAGAGAACATTAGTTAAAATCCCTGCTGACCATTGTCATATCGTCTTAAAGTTTTAAAATTATCAGCGAAACATATGGGTACCAGAACAGGAGAAAAAGTCTGTATCATCTTTCTTTAACATTTTCCTAACTATATAGGCTTCGGCCTGAGACGCATTTAAGTCTTCTCTACCTAGACCTTCCAAATAGATACACTTAATTTTAATTTAGTTTAGGAAACAAATTCTGTTCAGTGTAGCTCACGACTGAGACCTGTTAGTGCGGTAATTAGTGTGTTTGTGAATAGAGAGCCGACAACACTGGGCAATACAGATTGTACGTTCACCAAAAACTATTATATATGCTTTCGGTATCTCATTTATCATATCACAGGCCAAAGTTAAACATTTACGTTGAATACTAATTGAAATTAATAGTAAGATACCATTTAGTGTCTGTTTTGAATTAAAATATTTAGTACGTAGACAATGTCTCGTTTTTATTATTTTTATTTTAAACCATTACACTAAAAGCAACTCACTGACATAGAAGTTTCACGTGAAACCAACGGCCGTGAGTCTCGATACAGCCCAATCGATTTTTTCTAGAAAATTGGTGGGATGGTTCTTTACTGTAGGTCATGGCTAATTCCATTCATATTGTCGCTCTACTGTGGCGTTGTGTTTTGTTGTCTGCATTGGCCTCGTTATTAATATGTTTACAGACAAGCAAGCATTTAAGAAGAAACATAATATCGTAAATAGGATATTCTCCTGGTAAACAAATATAAAAATGATTTAAGACTTTCATAAATTAATATTCTGAAATGATTTCGTTGTCGTTGACGCAGTTAAAATATATGCCTAATGTCACAACTACTTAATCAATAAAACTTGAACAGCAAACATGAATTGCTCTCACTATTCCGTATTCACATTTGTAATTTTTTTGATCTATTATTAATGACAATTTTTTTCTGTAAACCTATATGTTAAAATACTTTTCTAATGGTTTTCACAGCACATGCTAAAAACATAATGCTGAAATCACAATACCCTGTAACAGCCTCGAGATGACAAAAACAACACCACGGCCATTAAGAAGTAAGGCCATAGTGAAGTCAGCCCACGAAAAGTGAACCCGAACAGCCCATCAGAAACATAATGTGGATATTATTAAAAATGTAGTACCGGAAATTTTTTTTGTGAAATAATTCATGCTTAAGTTTAGTTTATCGTTCTTTTGATAGACATGACGTAAAATAAACTCAATTGAATTGCCACCTCAGTACTATAGATGACTATACACCTGATAGTGATAATCCGTCGTAGAATTTCAAAAATACGATATAAATAATGCAATATTTTACTTACTTAACCGTCGGTTGTCAAGTAATTGTGATTTTCGGTCACTAGAATGCATTTCATTTCAACTAGTGACCTGGAGTTAAAACATTAATTAGAATCACAATAAATTATATGCTGCTTATTTATAGAAATTATTTCTTAGATAATAGACATAATTTAATCATGTTGTTCGAGTATTAGGACTGTTTGGTCGCGTTTTATCTTATGATAGTTTTACATTATGGCACTTTTCCGTTAGCCCCCCCCCCCCCCCCCCCCCTGGTGGAATTAATTGATAATGGTAGTCTTCCATTATGATAGTCTATCAGTATGGCAGTCTTCCATTATGGTAGTATTACAGTATGGCAGTCTTCCAGTATGGCAGTCTTCCGTCGACCCCCGTCAAAACAGGAGTAAATGTGCCATAATGGAAAACTACCATATTTTAATTTTTACAGATTGCGGTTATAAATATACAGTGCTGCTTCCTACAACCCATTTTTGGAAACTTTTGTTACTATTAGTGCGCGATCTGTTGAGTTTATTTATGACTGGAACTACAGAAAGTCACCATCAGAAGCGCTCTCTGTAACCTTTTAAGTTAACCTAAGGAACAACTAGGGGGTTAACAGCGCTACCTAGCGATGTATTCTTCACACAACTTCGAGAGAAAAGCAGCTGTACTCATTCCATGGAGTGTATAAGAAAATATGGCCGAATTCCATCTCGTCCTTTTTAAATTATGGCAGTTTTACATTATGGTACCTTTCCGCCTTTTTCGAAGAGGCCAGGCGGAATACTGACATTATGGTAGTTTTCCAGTATGGAAGTCTTCCGTTGCCCCAATTCAAAGACATATATACCACACCATCCCTGGGAAGCACTTCAGACCACAAGTCTGCAGACGAAGTTTTCCCGGTAGAACACAGACTCACTCTGAGTTACTTCAAACAGCGGGGATAGGAATGTCCGCGTTTTGTGGGGTGAGGCGCGAATACGTTCCACGCACCGTGGGGAATATTTCTTCTCGCGGTTGTGTTATCAGGATTTGGAATCGCCGGCTCAGCCACACGCTGTGTTCTCTGCGACGCAGCCACAGATAGCGGCTCGTGGATAAGGGATGCTGGAGTGTTGGTCGAGAAAGGGGTGGAGAAGGGGGCGGTAGATAAAGAGACAGACCAGCGTGGATATCCCCGGGGAAAATGGCGCACGGGAAGAAAGGATTGTACCCGGGGGCGGAGGCAGTGGAAAGGCTTCATTGTGCGATGTTTGTTGTTCCGTCGAGCCGAACTGTTCCGCCCCCCCGGATGCTATCAAAAAAAAAAATATTTCCCTTCCCCACTTCCCCTTTTTCCACGAAAACGCTTCTTAAAACCGAGCACGCACGGTTTACTGTCTACCAATCCTCATTTCTCTCAACCCCTTAACTCCCCTTCACCCTCTCCTCCTTTTCACCCGCGGCTTTATCTTCTCGTCGCTTTCGCCTGGCGCAGAATGCGCATCGGTATAAAGAAAATAAATATTTTTTTTTTTGTTATCGAAGCCATTGTTTTATTTATTTTTATTTTACCCTGCTGCAGAGCACCTTCGCCCCTGCTACACGAGTTAAGTAGGTGCCTTTGTCGGCAAGCGTGGAGTGTATATTTTCCATTCTTTTTTATTCCCAGAATTATGTTTTTGTTAATTCAAAAGAAATACCTTTAGAGGAATTCGCGTTCACAGCTAGTAGGCTATGTTGCGGGAAAGTAATTAAAGTATCGAGTAAAAGTTTCACTCGCAGATTTTTTTTGTGTTCTTGTTTTTTTTTCGTCCGATATCTTTTATCCAGCAGGAGAAAATGCAAATTAAGTTTACTATCACAGTATATTATAGTTCGTGTTTTGTATCCGGGACAAGATTTTCGTTTCACACACCTGACAGTAGGTGTACAAACCTTAAGAAGCATCGTTAACCTATGCGTATTGGTGAAAATACAATAATTAATATTTTTTTAACGTTCAAATATCTTAAAAGAATATTCAGAATATCATTTGTAAGTCAGTAACAAGGGATGGAAGATTGAAGGGGTAAGAGAGATTTTTATAGTAGTAATTAATAAACTTTTCTCTCTGGTAATCCAAGATGCGGGATATTATTCCAATTATATTCCTACAAGTAAATTTGGACCGACTAAGTTTTAAATTCAATTATATGAATGTCATTGTCAACAAGTGCCCTTTTTTTTCTAAATTTAATTCCACGCACCGTTTTTTGTGTGTGATTTTAGGTGTTCTGGTTCGAAAGTAGTAGAGTGTTTATACTTAACTTTAATTTCTCAACATAGTTAAAAGGTGGAATGTTTGTCGACTTGATCATAATTTGGGTTGAAAAAAATTTATAACACAGCGGAGTATATTGTTTGTTTGTTTTATAAACGTTTTATTGCTGATATTTACATAGCACGTACACTATTGATTAACCAACAAAACTAAAACTGAGGAATAAAGTGCTCCATCAGACATTTTGTCATTTTCAATAATGCTGGGAGTTAAGTCTTTTCATTAACTGAGTCAGTCACCTTAGATTTTTGCTACGTAACGACTCTGATAGTTTGTAGAGTAAATTCATTTATAGAACTCTTACATTTTTATTTTTTAGTTAGTACAATAAGTTTCTGAGGTTTAACAGTATTCATATGTTTTTATTTCCTAGTCTAATAAATATTTCTTACTTGTTTAAAAAATAAGGTTTTGATGCACGCAAATAGCATATGAATGGGGGTACTGGCCCAGGCTTCAATACTTGGATCCTGTGGCGCCTACCACCATTTTGAATTGTGACGTCACGACGGCCATATCGGACTCAAAATTCCTCAAAAATGACTCAAAATTAATTCTAAAAAATTCCCTATTTCGAGGAAAAATGACCGTTTTGTAGAATATTCCTCAAAAATTCAACATTTCTGAATTCTAAACACCACAAAAGACTTTTGCCTTCGAAAGAACCACAATCCCATAAGAGGCTTAAAATCCACAACTACAAGCCACCCTAAGCTTCTGACGATCATCTTGGATGACCTTGACTTTGTACATGAAATTCAAATTCTTTAATTATCAACCAAAAATTCCAAAAAAATTCTATAAAATAGAAAAAAATGGTTTACTTCAACTTTTTAGTTACTTAATCGATTCTTTATAAAAATTAAAAAATAATAATTTCTTACGTCACACCCACCTTCTTCAATTTTGACGTAATCGCTGCAATTATCATTATGACCGCCATCTTGGAAATCCGTAATTATTTAGTTATAAATTTGAGAATAAAAGCCACAATTCATCGAAAAAATCTTTCATTAAATTACTGATCGATTCGATTGATTCCCGTCCTTTGGTTGGAGACTTGGTCAATGTAAAAAAAAAAAAATACTTAAATAAAACATAAATTTAACATAAAAGTGACAGGTTCGATAAAAAACACATACCTTTACAAATACAATTTATCACATAATTTATATTCTAGTACAGGAACACTCGCTTAAGTTAGAAATCTTATAAACATTAGTTCTGCATCGGCTGGAACTGACTAATTCATAGCTCCAATCGGTTTACTGAAGACAGAAACCAGTTATATCCTTTGCCTACATAGTCCTTTTCTTCCCGACAGAGTTTCTCGATATTTTGTATAACAGGCTGCCTCACATCATTGGTATTGTAAAATGGGATCATTCACTGTCTTGAATGCGCACCGTTCAGCAGCGAGAGTTATTTTATTTCTTGCAAAACAAAATCTTGTCACAAAGTAGTTTCAATTCTTGTCAACGCCTGTTTCCTCGTGTTGTGCCGAGGTAACGCTCAAAATTGAAATCATGGCAAATAATAAACTAAAAGTATGTGCGTTAAGTCCGCGCGTGGCAAGAGTGAAACCTCTCGCTTATTAGCTATGGAAAAAGTTAAATTATTTACATTTTCAATCACACTATTCACATAAAAATTAATTATACTTAAAAAAGTTATTTTCACAAAAAATAACTCTTTTTTTGCACACGAATAAATAAATTGTAGATACTTGAAATGAAATAAAATAAATATGTTAGCTTAAATAGTTAACCGTTACGAAAACTGAGGAGTAGACAAGCACAAGCAGCGTTTGCGAGAGTTCCGTAGCATCACTCCCCTGCCATTTATGCTTTGTACATGATTTCCCCCCCCCCATACACTTTTTAGTTGTCTCCCATTCGACCGCTAGTGCATGCGTTGGGGTGGTGTCGTCGCTGACGCACGAAAATTGTAGCCTCCTCAGCAAAGACGCTTCACTTAAAAAAAAAAAATCAATATGGTGGTCACCAATTCCACTTTGGAGGAACGAGATGCGAACTTTGAGGGGAGGAAACCCCCCCCCTCCCCTCTTCCATTGAAGTGCATGGACATGAATTATTTTCAAGGACCTGCAGATGCTTCAGCGATTTTATTTTTTATTATTGGTGGGTCGCCGGCTCCACGCTCTGACCACGTCGTCGGAGATGCGGGAGTCTCCGGCGCCGAGAGCATCACTTAAGCCCGCGGGCAGCGCCGAGCCGCATTACCTATTTACGCGGGAGCCCGCCTGGCCTCGGAAACGGTTAAAATGGTTTAAGTGGGTTTGCCGGGGAATGGAAGGGGGGGGGGGGTAGGGCTGTACGGAGACCTCCATCCGCGATGGCGCATCTGCTAGCCCTCTCCCTGTCCTAACTGCCCCCTTTTCAACCCAACACCCACAGGAAGTGTAATATTCATTGAACCCCGATCAGTCCCGAAAATATATCTGAATTAATGTTACCCACCTAAATATACTAAAAACATGTTGTAAGTACTTCGACACAAACAAGCACACACTTCGTGGGTCGGGGTAGAAAAATCAAACCACAATTGTTTTTTGTGAATGCATATAATTTTTTTAACATAAAAAAGTGCGTGCTTGGAGTCCATGCGCGACAGAAGTGAAACTTATTGCTTATTGAGTGAAGTTGATATTGAAGTCAAACACAAGCAGTGTCACGAGAATTCCGTAGAATCACTGCTGTGTCAATCCTACCTCTCCCCTGCCGTTTACCCTTCCGACAGTTACAACTAGCTACGACACGTACTTATCCTCCCTTCCCTTTTACGTATTCCCATTCGACCGCTAGTGCATGCTTTGTAGTGGCGTCGCCGCTGACGCACTCTCCTCCTTCACCGGTTCCCCCCACCACGTACATAACTACGCCCCTCATGTGATCGGAATTTTCGTAACGGTAAAAAAATATAGCCCCCCTCAGGAAAGAAGTTTTACTTCAAATAACATTTTGTGAATTATCGCTATTTGGGTTGGAAGTGAAATTTCACAGGTAGAGGTATACGATTATACGAGTATGAAAATGCGCAAGTACGCAGATGCACAAATATACAATTGTGTTGCAATGCAAACATGACTGGGCCTCCAAACCCCTCCCCTAAAACCAACGACTCACTCCTGATCGTTGCACTTTTAGTTGCCCCTCCTCATTCTCCTCCCATTAGCGATACATTTTTGTGACGTCATGTCATCTTCTCGACTCCTCGCCTTACGGTTGTGAAGAAATTTCACTAAAAAAAAAAATTAATAAGATGCACGATAGCGGATTACTCTGGCGTCCGACTCCATGTCTGTGAATCCTAGGTCTCCCCATCTCCGGCCTGTGCGGCAGCCAGGAGAGCTTGTTTTTCCTCCGGCAGTCCGCAACTTTACGGCAGGGATAGACCCTTTCCTCCCCTACCACCCCCCCTAACCCCCAGTGCCCCAAGGCCAGGCTGAACGACGTCGCAAATCTCTCCCTATTCCGCCACTCCTGCCGGGCTTTGACCCTCTTATCGGGGCACGACTGCGAAAACACGTACCAACACGGCAGAAAAAAAATATTCTCCGTCGCTGTGGGGAAAAAAATAGAACTCTCGCTCGGGAAGAGGCTCGAATTAATAAAGATTCATCTTTGTTCGGAGAGGAATTACGGTCGTGCACCATCGCCATCGTAGGGCGTCATTTGTCCGTTGCAGAAAACCAACATTTTAAAAATGAAATATTTTTAAAATGTACAAAAAATATTGGTTTTCTGTAAAGTCGGTTCACGGACGATAGTTTAACGTGACAACGTCATAACAAAACATTCGTGAAATGATTGCATACTTTTATGAATAAAATTGAATAATTGTTATTCAATAATCACTATTTTGTATGATTATAAAGAAGGAGTGAAATGATATCTACAATTTAATTGATAAATTTACTTGTATTTGCACTCATTAATTCAAATATGTTTATTACTTTAACGAAAATATTATTTTAACTATAACTTTTATACATGTTTTCTATTTAACTTCTTCCCATCTGTGTTATTCTGTTAAGGATAGGACGATGATAGGAAAAGTAGGAAACGAATGGGAGTGTTTCAAGGATGATGTGAAGGAAAAAGGCTTACCCAACACCAAAATGCAGTCAAAGATAATATATTTGCGCCACGGACTCTGCAGCAATGCTAGGAGGAACGGGTTAGCAAAGAGAAATGAAAATGTTACATGAAAACAGAAATACGCCACAGACTCGGTCGCAATGCTAGGAGGTTCAGATTAACAAAGAACAATATAAAATGAGCGTAACGGGACACAGCGAAACGGGACAATGTGCGTAACGGGACACTTTTTCGTGCGTGCAGCTGGCGTTCATCGATTTATTAGACGTTGTCACGTCAAAAGGAACTGAGAATAGTTATTTAAAAGGAGCAATAAACTCATACTTAGGGATGGTAACTGATAACGAGAAATTTCGACTGTTTGCTGGGCTTTGATACACACTGTCCAATACGTCAACATATTTTTTTGCGTTTACAGAACGGGAACATATCTCAGTCCACTGATCTTCAAAAATGTCACTGATCTTCACAAATGTCACTGATCTTCACAAATGTCACTGATCTTCACAAATGTCACTGATCTTCACAAATGTCACTGATCTTCACAAATGTCTTGTCTTGGGAAGTATATTGTGTTCGTCTGCGCTGTCGTCGTTGTAGTTTAGAAAATACATAGTTTCATAGCTGGGTTCGCCTTTGCGTCTATGCGTTGTCCTTGTGTTGGGTTCGTCTGTTTGTCGCTGTGCACCATGGTTACACATTTATGTTCCAAGTGACTTCCGTCGTATTCACGAAACTAATGCTGTCAAATACCGTACACCGAGAGCTAAAGGCCCTATCACGTGATGTCAGCTTCTTTGGGAAGGTCTTCCATGGAAGCAGGTGTTGATGGTTCCGTCGAAGAATCAGCAGAGCGTTGGCTATTTTCATGGAAGGTTTTTTTTTTTTTAAATAAAATATCCTGTGCGAATTTCTGTGAAAGGTTTCGTAAAAGGTGAAAATTTAATTGAAATCAGAATGAAGCTGTAGTGCGCCGCTGTGTTAAAAATGGTAACTCGTGTGAACACGTGATCTGCTGAAGCAGTTACATCAGTATGCGACAATTATGAGAAACATACATGTTTACAACAATACACATAAATGGTTAACTATCATAAAAATGCACATTCCGCCTCGTACGATCGGAATTGTCGTAACGCTCGAAAATTTGTATTCCCCCTCGGTAAAGAAGTTTCACTTCGAAAAAAAAAAAACACCCATTCACACAGACTAGTCCGACACCAGTCACAGTTTCTTACACGGAAACAACATCCACACCGGCTGCCGTGCAGTCCGGCATTCTCAAGGGTCCCCTCCCACATGTGCGCCCCATCAGGGTAGGGTGGGAGAAACTTCCAGAGCTTATTTAAAACAGGAACTGTTAGGCCGGCCGCACACCGGATACGGCGCGGCACGGCACGGCGCGGCGAGACGTTTTGCCTTGCCGCGCCGCGCCCGATGGTTAAGAGCAGCACGCGGCGCGGCACGGCGCGGGAAAGCAATTTGAGCAGACGCTCAGTGGATTGAAGAATTCAGACAAGTGAACTTGTGTGTTTGATAGATTGATACATATTTCGTGAAATCAGTTTTCAGTCTGTGACACGTGAAAATGAACGCAGAAGAAGAAGAGGCGACTGTAATAGCGTTGTGGTACTTCCTAAAGTCAATAGATGATTCCCCCAAGAGACAAATCTGGGTGCATCCTATCAATGAAAGACGTAACATAAAACTGTTTATTGCTGAGCTAAGAGCAGATCCGGAAAAGTTTTATAATTATTGTCGTATGAAACCGGCAACGTTTGATTTCATTCTTGGATTAATTTCTCCATCCATCCAAAAACAAAACACCAACTATAGGCTGAGCATAACTCCAGAAGAACGACTACTGATCACATTAAGGTAAGATTATTTTTATTAACTGCACATTATTCAATTTGTTAACTATAATTCGTTCATGTAGTATCCCCTAAAAAACAAATAATTACTTAAAATGTATAAAATAACCTGTGACAACCTCGGGTAGTAAAATGCCAGGTTTCAAACGTTACAAATGCTATTTTTATTGAGAAAACAATACAAAATATTTGTGGTCAATCATGGAAATTGATGATATTGTTCACCGTGAGTTGTACCATCATTATAGTTTACGCCATGCAACTGGTTAATCAGAGGAAAGAACTGATGGTTCAACGTTGAGCTTGAGGACGAAGCCACTGAAGCAGGGGACGGAGTGTAGCGACTCTGCTCACTATCTTGATCCTCCAACAGGCTATGCAATTTTGCCATGACCGATGATTTGAAGAGGCGTTGTCTTTTTGGAGAAAGCGTTTCGGCTTCGGACACTAAACTTTTAAAAAATGTTAACATTGCACTATCAGATTTTTCCTCTCCAGCTTTACGTTTTTCTGTGACAGTTTTTAGGTATTCCACCATTGGTGCAGCCACTATATCTGCTGTAGTTCTTCTTTGTTTTTTTGAGGGGTTAAAGTTGTTTTGCTTTTCAATAAGTGGTTGAGGATCGTCTTCAACCTCTCCCTGTTCTTGTGATTCGTTTAATATGTCTTGAGTCACATCGGTGTTATTTTGCAAAAAGTCATCTAAACTACCTGTCATTTTCCGCGTAGTACCAATCCAAGGTTGGAGGAAGCTCATAGCATCAAATAAGTGCCACTTTTTCTTTTGTTGCTTGGAACCACTGGGTGTCTTTTTCAACTCCTTTACGTATCTAACGTATGAGCCACGTAGATTGGTCCACTTTTTCTTGCATGTGTTACCTAAAAAGAAACCAGAAGTTACGAAAGAGCACTAAATAAAATAAAAGTGGTAAACTTATTTTCCATACTGAAACAAATCAATTCCACATCTTAACAATATTATTTGTAATATTTAATTGTGGGAAAAATTGTAAGCAACTCTATTATCTTGTCCTTTTTTACAGATTTCTTGCAACCGGTGATCGGTTCCAGTATATGCATTTCAACCATCGAGTTGGCGCTACTACTGCAGGAAAGATTGTAGCAGAAACATGTACTGCCATTTGGTCCGTAATGTCTCCAATGTTCCTAATGACTGATCCATCACCAGAGAAGTGGAAGGAAATATCAGTGAGGTTTGAAGAGCTATGGAATTTTCCAAATTGTTGCGGTGCTATTGATGGCAAGCACGTACGCATTGAAGCCCCATGGAATAGTGGCTCATTATTCTTTAATTACAAATCATACCACTCTATTATTCTACAAGCTATTGTTGACGCGGAAGGTAAATTTGTAGCAGTCGATGTTGGAGAAGCTGGAAAACACAGTGATGGAGGTGTATTTAATTCTTCAACATTTGGTCGTTTGTTTAACGATAAAAAACTGAACTTACCAAAGCCCAAAACTTTATTTAAGACAAAGACAACTGATTTTCCCTATGTCTTTGTTGCGGATGAAGCCTATGCCCTCAGCAGACACATGATGACCCCCTTCAACAAGAATTCTTTGACACGAGAACGAAGGATATACAACTATAGACAATCTAGAGCACGTAGAATTGTTGAATGTGCTTTCGGTATGATGGCGAAGAAATTTCGTGTTTTCGAATTGGCTATGTTAACTCATCCAGATAAGACAAAAATCATTGTGTTAGCGTGTTGCGTTCTCCACAATGTAATTAGAGTAAAAGAGGGTACTATGAGTCAGGTGTATGACGAAATGATGAACATTGAAGTTGAGTGTGACAATAAACAAGAGACTTCGAGGGCAAGAGCAGCTAAAGCTGCTTACAACATCAGAGAGAACTTTAAAGAATACTTCAACACTGAAGGTTCAGTACCATGGCAAGACCAAATGGCTTTTGTATAAACAACATGATTTGTTATTGACTGTATTATGTATAGAAGATGTGTTAAATAAAGTATGACTATTTCTGAATGAATTAATGTTGCTGTTATTTTATTCTTAATGTCTTACAATATGCAGTAAGTTTCATCAATATCGGTCAATAAACATACTTAAATTTTGAATTTCGGTAGCCACAATCGATTTTCGGCCGTTATTTTGGATTTTGGCAGATTGAATTTTGAAATTTCAAAAGAAATTACATCATATTCGTTTTAGCGACCAAAAATACAGCGTGAAACATAGTTTCATCAAAATCGGTCAACAAACAACAAATATTGTTTTTTTTGCCGCCATATTGGTTTTTTGAAAACTAGGGTCACTAAAAAAGATATTGTTTTATGTCGTAAATAAGTGTTAGGGTTTACAAGTGTGAGCGCTCAGTTTGGTAAAATTTTGCCGCTTTATTTATTGAGGAACCTAAAACTCACAGTAGTATCAAAATTAACATGTAATCTTAAGGATGCAAGGGTATTTTCAGCCCCACATAACAGCCCGCACTATAAAAATGTTCAATTTTGTGATTTTTTTTCCAGTCCAAATATAGAGGAGAACCCACATTTCAAATTTCAAGTTTCTACGATATCGGGAAGTGGGTTATTTTTAATTGTTTCAGTGATTTTAAGGTGATGTTTTCTTGTAGTGACGTCATAAAACTGGCCGCTATCTTAAAACGGACGAGAGAAAGTAAAAGTCTTATATCTACATCGATCCGCTTAGGTATAAGGAACATACATGCAACAAAATATAAAAATCGGTCAACGCGTTTAGCCGTTATCGTAGGACAAAGAGACAGACAGACAGACAGACAGACAGAAGTTTCTTGTAGCCATTTTTGGCCTATGCAACAATAACAAGTGCTAATATTAGGCCTAGCTTAAAACTTACAGGGAAAATTCTTAGCTTATTTCGTTGTTGAACTATCTTACTATTAAAATACTCGCACAACAGATAGTACTAAAGACAGGCGTATAACAACATTTACCTGGTACACTCAGCTCTTTGCCAATGTCGTTCCAAATTTGTGAGATGACGTCCACATTATGGTGTTCCTTTAACGATGTATTGTAAATTGGTGGGTTGTTTTGTACATAAAACAACAACCTGTCAACATCAACACTAGTAACTGCATCAACATCATCCTCCTGGCTTGCCATTTTCGTTTGACAGACAAACAACTGCTACACGCCACTACCACTGCCTCTCAACTACGATTCTCGCGCATGCGCAGAACGCTTTGCATCAAGCCTCTTGCCCGAAAGACGAAACTTGACAAGGCAGTACAAGGCGCCTTGCGGCGCCGCCTCGCCGCGCCATGCCGTGCACGATGCAGTGTGCGGCACCTCCATTGATAGCAATACAAACCACATCGCATGCGGCGCCTTACGGCAAAACGCCGCGCCGCGCCGTGCCGTGCCGCGCCGTATCCGGTGTGCGGCCGGCCTTAGGGATCGCTCCCTGTTGTTTGATCGGGAGTGTGTTAGGGCTTTCGGCAATGACCAGCGGCTGGGGCCACCAATCCAGCATAGTCAGCGCCTCAGCCCTGTAACCTCGCTCAGCTGACCATACAGTTGGCTGTGTCCTGAGCCGTGCAGGCTGGCAGTTGGGCCCGAAGCCTCCAGCGGGGTCTGTGCGGAGGGGGGGGGGGGGGGCTGAATTGTATCCCCTTGGAAAGGGTACATTTCAGACTTATGGTGGCGGTAGTGTAGCTGGGTAGAAACTGGAAAGGTATCCTTTCCGATTTCTTAAAATGTTTCGGTTTTAATGCAAATATGCACTGAAAATGTATCCCCTCGGAAAAGGGTATACCTTTCAGGATTTTCTGTACAATGACACAGCAGAAAATACACTGGAAAGGTACCCTTTCCGAGGGGATACCTTTCCAGTGCATATTTGCATTAAAACTAAAACATTTTGAGAAATCGGAAAGGGTACCTTTCCAGTTTCTATACCCAGCTACACTACAGCCACCATAAGTCTGAAAGGTACCCTTTCCGAGGGGGATACAATTCTGTCGTCCCTGCGCGGAGCTGTGCCATGTGTATCTGTGAGACGCAGGCTGTGTGATGACGCCCACGCCCCAGAGACTCGCGGCTCGAGAGGAGGCCTGGTGTGGATGTGGACGGAGCCAGGCGCCGACACCCGGGGGTCGGCGGGGAGGGACCGAGTCACCGCAGGTCCAGGAGCGGTCGATCGAACCATCCTGTCCAGGACCTGCCCTGCGCCGCGGCGCCCCTAGGGGGGGGGGGGACCCGGCCCGCGACACTCTCACACGCTCAACCCTTACAATCACGGCTCGCCATTCACCAGCACAGCGTCTCAATTATTTCAACTAATATATGTATATAATGTATATGTAATATTAAGCCCAATTTATAATACATATTATTATAAAAAATAAACGTGTAAATGTTCATTCAAAATCTTACATCCCAGGAAGTCCTTCACCGATTGTTCTCAAATTTTGACAAAACGTTTCATTTGAATACTCTCGTGTTTATACACCTATATCACGTCTGTGACTGGTAAAAAGATGGATAAAAACCTGGATAGGTAAAAAAAAAAAACATATGTTTAATTTTCATTGCTATAGAATGACATTTGTATATAGGTATATATGGATATAGGTATAAAGAAGAGAGAGATAGCGAGATAAATAAAGAGACTATTTATATATATAGATAGATGGATAGAGAATTAGAGAGAGACAGAGAGATGCTTTGTATATGTATAAGTGCATACTTCAAAATAAAATACAAAAAAAAAATATCGATTCAGGCATGACCACGCATGCCGAGTATTAGCTAGTTAATATATATAATTTTTATATTGTAACATATAACTCATTATAATATGATTTTCCATAGCACTAAATAATGAGATCGACTAGAATGTTAGGCTTCACCATGTCCCACAAATTCAAAGCTTAATTAATCCATGTATCATTAAGATCTTAATTGTCCACTTCAGTTGACGAATAAATTGAATAGATTAAAAACAGGACGCGCTCGGAAAGACGGCCATGCCGGATAAGCAATTTTGCCGGATTATCGAACTTTAATGTACACAGATAATTTTCCTTTGGAAAAAAGTTGCCAAACATTATTCGCAACACTACCAGAAATTTATTATAACTTTGTACAACACATGGCTATGATTATTTTTACACATATGACGGATTTTTTTCAAGCTAACACTAAGTATTTCTTAAGAAAATTAACGCTTAGTTTTATATTTTAATTCATGTCTCATTTAATATATTTAAAAATAATAGAAAGGATGATTCGATATTCAATCAGGTAACGATTATAAATAACTTTATCTATTAGAGGTAAATGCCCGAGTAACCAAATTTTATTAATCAAAACTATATTCGTTCACATAACTAAATATACAGTTGAGTTGAGGAGTTCAATTTTTTTTAACGACGAAATGTTTCCTTGTACACAATATTAGTTTGTTTATATTTAGCCATATACAAATAAATCTTTTGTTCGAGTAAAAAAAAAAGTAAAACAGATATGATAAAGTTTGTACAAGACTATACAAATTACTGAGTACTACAAACTTAAACTAACATATAGAAAACGAATACTAAATAAGGATTTACTTGTTTTATGATGAGAAGTTTAGTTTGTTATAAGATATTCTGCCTTGGAGAAGTAACATTTTTGAATCTCAGAGTTAAATCGTTGAGACGATTGAATAAGTTTATTTACTCTTCTACCATAAATTGCATTAGAAGTGGTGGCATAGCTCACCGGTCTGATGTGCACATTTTGCACGAAATACAACGGTACGCTAAAGTGCAAACTGTTATTATTTTTATCGACAGTGTTGAAGCCACTGACGTTTCGAGGCCTGCTGAAGGTTTTTTGTTTTGTTTTCAGCACACACGCATATTGCACAGCCAGCTAACCACCCGCTAGTCAGCTGTTGCGGACGTATCCGCACGCACGGTCCTTTAAGAGCCGTGGACCGAACTGCGCTGGAATGGCTGTGCTGGTTTTTTAACGACTGCAAGGTGCGCTGGCGGTGTTTTATTTTTTTTTCTGATGGTCGTTTTCGCAGCTGACGCGCCATTACTCACTCGAAGCGCTGTTCCCGGCTGACGGCGCGTGGAACGTCGAAAGTCTGCTTTTTAGCAGCCAATCGCATTTCTCTCTTTCTCTTTCTCTTCCCCCTCCCTCTTTAATGCAACATGCGTTAAAAAGTGAACATTCACAGATAGTGGAATAAGAAACTCGTGGGGTACACAAACATTTGAAACAAATGTGATTAGGCACTGAAAAAAATTGTCTTTATTCGCCAATGTCCATGCCTACAGTAAAATCTAACAGTGAAAAGATTGGTTTATATTAAATAGGTTAACTGTGATACATTACACCATTGGAAATGCCCACACAAATTTTCTACGATTTTTTTTTTTTTTAAAAAAAAGCCCTTTGTTTTTTTCCAGCGTAACGACAAATGCAGCACTGTACCGTCACTTCATAGATCGCCTCTCTACTGAGCGTGGCACTTTTCGTTACGCTTTGTAGAGTCATCGCCGTGACATAGCCTAACGGCTTCAAAGAAGTTTCACCTAAAAAAAATCAAACCGCGTTTCGCAGTTTTTTGTGCATCGATGGCAAAGGAAGTCGTCTCTATCGTGATGTGCAGGAGGTTGAACACGACACACCCTTAATTTCCTTTGTCCCAGCTACAAATGCTTAACGTCGACAGAGCGTGACGATGACTATATGTGGTTCATAGGTTGTCGCTAGCTCGTTGTTCTCACGTGGCTAGGTGTACACAGGTTGACCCAAAAAAATCTTCCGACATTTTAAAATACAACAAAATAAAAAGTTTTGCAGAGAGAAACTTGTTTATATATATAAAAAATGACAACAGGTTTTAATGACTATGTTTTAAAAATGACCTGATCAAACCATTTTGACGAATGAACACGACATGAGAGAGGAGAGCGAATGTTCCGAATGCAATAATTCTCGGGCTCCCCCACATACCATTAATCCTCTCCCTCACCCACTGTTAGCGCTACAGCCGATCGAAACGTGAGAAACATCATGTTAAATTTATTGATGGTCTTAAACTTTTGGTGGGACCTATGTATCACTGTCAACGAAACTGTTAAATAAAAGAGTGGTCAGATGTCTCGCATTCCAACTATGAGAACACAGGAGTCCGTTTCTCCGACGAGAGACCAGCATTAATTACTTTTTTCTCTCTCACAGATTTGAAACGAGGTGGACGTTGCCACGATCCTGTGGTTTTATCGTGATCGTCAAACTTACCGCTTCACCCTTCATACGTTTTTTAAGTACTTCGATGACGACGAGAAGCATGCATTCATTGATTCCTCGTAGTTCTATCACGGAACAAGACGTGTCTTGTTGGTGCGACGATGGACTCGCAGTTTCAAAGGAACCGAGTTCCTATCTTGGCCCAATCACTCCGATCTGTATAGCCTACAGTTCACAGGGATGCAAGCCACAACCACAAACCCAGGTTCCGAAGTTAACTGAAGTAAAAGGTTATGTTAGGTTAGTTTCCGTCAGTGTAATAAATTATAAGTTCTTTATTTTTTCTGGGAGGTAGGTGATGTTAGGTCATCGTAACTATAATGAAACGTTGGTTGTGTTAGGTTAGCGTTATTTAAAATACTCTATGACCGTAAAACATACAAAAACCTGGCAATAGGTCTTTTTTTCTCATGAGCGATCCGCAAACTTCGGAGAACTTCGGAACTGTTCGGGTGTGGCTTTCATTACCTGTGAACTGTAGTCTTCCCCCGCTTGAGATTTTCCATAGTTTTCATAGTAGATACATTCCTCGATATTCTTAATCTGTGTGGTTGTGTGAGGCTGCCCCTAGTAAAATTGCTGTCAACTAGACGTGTAGCGGGTAGTCTCTTAAATTATTACTCCGCTTCAATGATTTAGTATTTTTCCGGTGATTTAAATTGCTACAGTAATATGACTGTGGTAAATAGTTCATAAAGCATTTTGCAAATTTAAAAGTGGTATTCTGATGATTTCGAGAGCCTTAAAAGGTAATTTATATTTAAATCAGCAAGAATTGCGAGCATAAAATAGTTTAGTATTTAATTTTTTTAATTAACCAGCCCTTGTCACAAATCAACAAAAAATTTAGTTTTCCTAAAATCCTCAATTATTGACACATCCAGAATTTTTCGGATACCGAAACCAGAACTTTTATTAAGATTAATGATAAGAGTCACACACAACGAATTATTCAAACCTGTATATCGCGCGATAATAATGCACTTAGTTCGTGCTAGCGTTGGGATAAATATAATCTTTAGTTTATTGAAAACATACGAATCCCTTGTTAATCTGATAATACCATTTGTATTCAATAAATAAGATTATATTTTGTAATCCTTTTAAATTAATGAAAAAAAGTCCAATATTATAAATGTGAATATTTTACGATGATGATTTTTTCTTAATGTTCCCACCTACCTGGGCACACATACGGTAAGCAGAGCTTAAGAAAAAACCACGTGCTTTAAAACCTGCTCAAGATACCCGAGTGATGTCTCTTCAGGAAATACATTTAAGAATGCGCTAAATGCGGATGAGTAGTTCCGTTTTCATGTTTCGTTTTTAAACGGTATTTTTAGAAGAGTGAAAATAGCTAAAAAGCGTGTTTAAAAAATATGTTTTTGGCATGTAAACACCCGGTACATAATCTTGGAAGCACTCAAGGGATTTTCACTATACCTTTAACTTCATTTCTACGCCATATAATGTTATGATCAACACTCAACTGCCTTAGTGTTGTCCTACGCACGACGAGCAGACTGCGCCGCCAGTTCAGGGCCTGGCTCTTAGAGGCGATGCCGCGCTAGGAGCACCAGCGAGCGTCGCACATAACTAACACAGATGCACCCCCTTGACCGGTCGAGCCGCTTGGAAATTTTTTTTTCGCCTGTCCACGAAGAGGCCGCCACCCGCCCGACTCCGCAGTAGCGCGTGAAGCATGCACGCTCAGGGGCAAAAAGCGTGGCCGCGCGGCGCAGCGGCTCCAGTTAAGCCAATCGACCGGCCCCCAGGGCGGCGTTAAGCATCGCCCAAACCTCCCGGTTAATGGGCACAACTTACTGCTCCTCCGGGACCCGCGAGCTGCTGTATATAACCCTCGGCTGCCAGCCTCTCCCGTCTCGTCTGGGGCGCGTGACTGAGATTCACAGACCCCCGATCAGGACCACAACATATCCGCTAGTTTCCACCTCACTACACATTCTTTTTTTTTCTTCTTTTTTTTGACGTTACAACGTCTAATAAATCGATGAACGCCGGCTGCACGCACGAAAAAGTGTCCCGTTACGCGCACATTGTTCCGTTACGCTGTGTCCCGTTACGCTAATTGTACGCTTGCGCAGCATCTATCTATCTTCCACTCGACTATTTATAAAGTGAAGTGAAAAGTTAATGTGGTTTTCATTGCTTATTACAACAAAAATAATTTCGGCAATAAAGGTTAATTATTCTTGCATTTTAAAAATCTGATTACTAGTATAATTTCAAGGATTTAATCTTTTATTATTAAAATAAAAATGATTAAATTTTATTCATAAAGTATGCAATCATTTCATCAATGTTTTGTTATGACGTTACGTTAAACTATCGTCCGTAAACCGACTTTACAGACAACCAATTTTTTTTTTGTAAATGGAACAGATATATTCATGTAAACTTACAGATATTTGTAAATGTTTGCATTTACGTGGAATCAACTGAATAAGTACGAAATAGTGTTCGCATTAATACTGGGTTCGGATACTTACCCTGACATTTATGTTTTATGTTATCCCAGCACTTCCAATAGTTGAAGTTATTTGTAAACCGATCTCTGAATAGCTTTCCTGCTTTAACTGAGCACGTTAATAACAATTGAACAAAATTAAGTCCAATTATTGAATAGTCGATTTTCTTTTCCATGGTTTAAAAAAAATATATGCTTGAATGAAACATTAATGAAATATACAACTATGTGCCAATTTTCGTAATAAATACTCAGTATTATCTCAAAAAAAAATCATATATGCAAAAATGACCAAGCGTTTAACAAAGATTTTTGTTTTGACGCTGCTAGTGTTTGTCTGCTCTATCTACTACACTAAATAAGCAATAAGTTTCACTTCTGTCGCGCATGGACTCTACACATACACACAGTTTTTTATGTTAAAAAAATGTATTCACAAGATTTTAATTTTGAGCGTTACCTCGGCATAACAAGTGGAGACAGGCATTGACAAGCACAGCATTCCTATATGCTAGTTGTAACGGCTGAAAGGGTAAATAGCAGGGGAGTGATGCTAACGCCTTGTCGTTAGAGACTGGAAGAGAAGTTGAGATGAGAATAAGGCAATGGTGGTGATAAGATATAACTGTATCGGCTTACATCCTGGAGCTGTGGGCGCGGGGAACAGCTGTTGTCGGGCAAACGATTAAGCGGACGTCAGGCTTAGTACACTCACGCCGAGTTGTTTACTTCATTTTCATGCTATTACCATATTTCGAGGGTTTTTAATGCAAAGTTAACGCAAATTCTTTCTTTCAGTTTGGGTTAGGTGCAAGTTTTATCACCAGATATTTATCTCAACCTTATTTTCATGCGGTAGACTAGACACTCCAGTGACCACATGATAAATATCTGGTTTGAAAATAAAATATTAAATCATAAACATAAAATATAGGTAAAACTAAAGAAAATTAAATTTTTAAACACAAAAATATTTTATTTTTTTATTTGAAGTAATTAAATTTTTTTATTTATGCAAGCCAGAAAACAAAATGTGTTATTTTTTTCATTGTTTCGTTTTGTTTACTAGCTAGACTCCATAGACGGAAACTCCTGTGTGTGTGCCCTTGTATGTGAAGGAGAGTGATGCGTACCTCGAGAGACGATCCCGAGACGATCTTCAGTGAAGGCCGATAATAGCTAAAGGATGCCGAGGAATCAATTGGAAGAAAAACCAAAAATTCAAAGCAGAAATGTTGCGACATCTGTAAAGTCTGGCGAATTAAAACGGGCGGGAGACCGAAATCCGGCACGGAATCTCACAAAGAGGTTGGTTCCATGGAGGATTTTAGTTTATGCAGGGTGTGGTTCACAATAATTTTAACCCTCATTCTTTCTCGCATGACGGCAATCGATACTGACGTTTACTTTAGCGTAAATGGTGAGAGGAGTGTTTATGTGGTAACCAGTTATTGAAAATTCTGGGTCCTGGCGGCACGTTTCGGAAGAGCCACTGTTGTTTTTTCTTTTACGGAGGGATTAATTTTTGAAAGGATGTTACTGTTTAAACGCAGTGCCAGAGCTCCCTGGCGACTGGTAACGTAGTTAGTTGCGAGGGACGGTACTTTGGAAGACGTGCGGGCCTCAGAATAGCGACGGAGTCATGGGGGGGGGGGGGGAGTAGAGTTAGGTTTCACAGGGAAAGTTGATAGGATCGGTCAAAAGGGGAAGGGTTGAAATCCCACGGGGAGGGGAGGAGGTTGGAAGGCAAGCCACGCTAGGAGCATGCCGCTGGGGTCACCAACGAAATGTTTACTCACAACGGCATGGCACCTACATAAAACATGGGCGCACCGTCTTCCTGTAGTTCTCTCGGTTTTCGACCGCCCTACCCTTCAAACTCGATGATTTCTTTATTTACCTTTCACCCGCCCACCTCAGATCCACCACATCGCCAATATAATTTTTTTTTTTTTTCATTCGAGTGGTGCACAGAAATGAAATTCAAAACGCGAGGAAATATAAAAAACAAACAAAAAACGGACCAGGTAGATGGAATTCGTTCGCGATGCTTGACGGAAAATTAAACCGGGAGCAATTTTACCATGCCATAGTTTTGTGCACTGAATAAAAAATGGTGGATTGATATTTTTAGAATAAAAAATACTCTTTTATCCTGTTGAAAGTATTGAGAAAAATTTTCCGTTTGAGTTTGTGGCCTTTTCATGGAATTCAATGAAATTACAGAGAATAAAGGCACAAGAAAAACCTTTATCGAATACATCTGGGCTTGAACTTAAAATATACTCATAAGAGTGGTTAATTATATGACAAAATAATACTGATGAACACAGTCGTTCCCATGGGATCAATAACGTTTTATTATTGTATATGTGGAGGTTTTTATTTTTAATTCTGCTGATGCTATAAATGTGAAAGTTTGAAAGTGTATATGTTAAAAATTTTAAATACTCAATCAAGTATTTACTTATATACCGTATAATTGATTAAGGTAAAAGTTATATGCCATTATGAAATTCTAAGCTTAAAGGGATAAAAGTGGGGAAAATTTGTTTTTAAATAAAAATTTATGTCTCCACAGCAAATATAGTAAACATTTATATATTTCATGTGAATAATAAACATCAGAAAACAATCAGCGCCTGTTAAGGACTTTCATAATTTTCAACCCATAGGAAGTGACAACAAGGATGTAAGTTTGGTTTTATCATAAAACTAATATTTTCAAAACTAATCATATTGGTATAAATAATAAACACATTAAAACAAAAAACTTATCTTCATATTTTTCCAAAATTATATTAGTAAAATTGGTAATATATAAGTAAATGAGAAGTCTTATCTACAAAGTTTAAGTTGATTTTAAGAAACTGAGCATAAATTACACAAATAAAGAGTCAAAAAGTCATTTCCATTTTTTGTTTTCGAAATTCAACCACCCCGGAGTTGAAATAATATATATCTCCGAAGATAATGAATAGATATGTTACATATTGGACATTAAATTTTTACCCAACTATTCGTTCTTTCAGTTCAAAAAATAGTTCCTATTCAAATTAGCATTTTAAGGACGATAAATGATTCACACAGGATTAAATTAGAAGTGGTTGGGTTAAATCCAAGAAAATCATGTTTATATTACGGCCAGCTTGCTATATGTTGTCGACTCACAAACTATCGAGTGATCAATATTAACATGTTTTCGCGGAACATAACAAGTCATTTAATACATTCTATACATATGTATTGCAGTAAATCATCAACAACTAGCAATACCACGGCGAAAAATAAGGGCATGCTGCATACCTCGGATAATAAGTCACGGGGTACAGTTGGTTACACATAAAAATGATCTATCACTTAAGCGTGTAAATAAGACATTTTGAAAAAAAAAAATTAAGATTTATTTTGAAATATTTGTTTTCTATCTCTTATTTTATTATTTTAAACACAATGATATTTAAAAAATGTAAAACATTCAAAGCGTGAAATATTGTTTTGAAATTTAAAACTCATATTTATGTTCTGCAAGCTAGGGAGAAGATGTGTTTTTGTCGGCGCAAACAGCTGGTTTGTGTTTTATTATCATCCCCGCGAACCACATGAAGCACATACAATACGAAGTGAACTAAGGCCCTTCATACAATTACAACGTCCTGCTATGAACATACATGGTGGGGTGTAATAAAAACACTCGGTATTATTGGAATTATTCTCGAATATCAGGAGTTCTAAATAAACAGCTTCATTAACAGTGGAACGCTGGACTAAAACAAAATGCCATATGTTTTCTCACTGCGCACAATTTCATAAAAAAAACAAAACAACAACAGTAAGCAGCTATTGTTTAAACGCCAATTTTCAAGGTTTAATAGCATTTAGGCAATTCTTTTGCTAAAAAAATTACAAATTTTTATAATGAGATAATAAAAATTTCAGCTTAATACATCCCAGCCTATTATATATTTAAATATTACATAACACAGAAATATATAAATTATCGCGCACTTAAGCATTTGAAAAACATCCAGAGCGTATAAATAGTAGGGGTAAGTTGCTATCAATTAGCTATTTAAATAAAAACAACCTATCCTTTAAAAATTGTCAACAAAGCCAGTTTTTTTTATAAACATGTGAACTTTATTTGATTGTATATATGTTGTAAATAAAATTAGTCCGCAAGTAGTAAATAATAGCCGGTACAAGCCCAGGAGTATGCTTGATGTGCCTAAGTTCCAACCGCCATCTGGGATTGAGACGTCACGGCCACACCACTTGGATGATATTAACATTGACCTTTGACCTTGACATTAAAATTTTGCCAAGATTGACTCAAAATTCACCCAAATTGACCCAGATTCACCAACGTGCTCATTTCATTCGTTTTTTGTAATAACAATTTTTCCGAAAATCCCCAAAAAATTTAAAATTCAATAAATTACAGTTTGAACTAAAGATTTTACATAAATAATCAAAAAATGAAAATTCTAAACTCCTCAAGTGTTTCTGCCTTAAATAAAGTAGTCATAGCGGCTTACAAACCCCGTTTACCAACTGCCAGTAAGCAACTGGGAACTTCTGACCTTGAGTTTTTTTTACCTTGGACTTGAACCTGTCCGCCAACTTGGATTTTGTTGAAACACCCACCAGTTTTAACACCAGATTTTCCCTGCATCTGGGATTTTGCCAAACAATTATTCAAAAAGAAGTCAAAAATAAACGAGAGTGGTTGTTGTTTTGACTGACGTACAACACCAGTCGCCGCGAGTAGCCTATATAAGTGGTGGTCATACGGTAGGGTTCCCAGTTTGCTTGTGGCTTTGGTAGAGTGAATATTGACTCTCTCGTCTAAGTATCCCGTGATTTAGTCCCCATTTGTACGTTTCCAATATCGACTTCGTCGGAAAGCGTACCATCGTCAACGGAGATCTCGATGGAAGCGATGCCGATGACCTCTGAGATCCCGATGGAGAGTGTACCATTGTAACCGACAACGCTATAGGAGACTTCAATACATGAAGTGCCGTCAGCTGATGAAACTTCCATGTAGGTTGTATGATCAAATAGATTTTCTGTGGTTAACTTAGCAACGGTGACTACTTCAGGTACAGCAGCGTCGTCTGTGCATCGATGCCACCACTACGGGAAATATGTTCTCGAACAAACATGTTCTCTCTTCTCGTCGACACGAGAAGAGAGAATGTGCTGATAATCCACCTCGAAAAACGTCTAGCTGTAAAAAAAAATGTCACAAGCAAAGTGGGAATGTCGCAAGCAATTTTGCAAAAAATTGATACATTGAAAATACACTTGAAGACATGCAATATTCCTGCTGTACGGCAGAAAGTAAAGGTTTCGCTAAAACAGCGATGCATTTATGCGCTCAAGAGTACACGGGGAATTGGTATAACAGCAGTAAAATAAGTATCTTGTTCGGGCTTGAAAGGTTCTTTGGCCACGACTAGACACCCTTTCAGCTACTGTGATATGTCGTCATGCAAGAAGAAACGAGAGGAGTAAATGCAAAAAGAATCCGCCTCGTATGAAGTTTCGCTGAGATAACAGTCATGTTTTGTTTACAAGAGTTGAAATTATGAGAAAACATGCAAATAATTGCAAAGATTTATTTAGTTTGCCTACTGTGAATATACCTGCAGACACTTTGTCACCTTATATTAGGTTGCAGACTAGAGTTCGTAAAAGCAGACTAACATATGTTTAGGAACCTATATTATCAATACCTGGACATGCATTTACATATAATACTCATCTTGGTGCATTACAGAAGAATGATAATGGACTGCTGGATTTTGGAGGAACTGCATAACTTAAAGGCTTCACGTCTTTTGTTTATACAGAAAGCCATATTTTTTTATTAATTATATATTTACATTAGTTCATATTATATAATCCTACTTTGCTCAATACGATTGTTTGTTTTATGTAATAAATTCTTATTGTGTGCAATTATTATATTTAATATGTTAGTTTCAATATTTTGAATTCTTATTAAAATAAAAATAACATTTTCAATATTTTATTACTTTATCAATAATTGTTTGATTAAGTAAACAAATTTTTAATCTAAGGGCTAAAATTATGTTTGCAGACCACTTATTTACCGAATTTTATTGAAATCGGTTAAGTAGTAAATACGCAATTGAGCGACGAACTCACGAACTTCCACATTTACATTTTGTTATGATAATAGGCTTACAACCAATTATTTTTAAAAATTAACCACACATTGATAGAAAATTTTTAGCCATATAAAAATGGTAAATTACATTGGTATTAAATATATTAAATACTAAGAAAATAATATATTTAAAAATGTTCGTAAACTTTACGGCCAAGCGTCTATGTTTTTTTACATTGTGTGAAATTCTCAACATGGCAACTGGAACTGTTGTCGTTATAACGGCAATTATCTGCACGTGATGCCCGAGAAGCCGGCGCAAAGCTACGGCGTCGGCGGCTAGCGTCTCGGCTCGTGTGTATTGCGGGCTTGTACGACATCCAGGGGGCCGGGAAGCTGCCCGGGCGGACGAGATAGAGTGCGCCGTATTTTACGGGACCCGCAATACGCCGCCGCGCGCACGTACACTCGCCCTCGCCAGGCGCTCGAGTAAGTGGACCTCCCTTTACCCGTCACGTGGAGTGAGGGTTCTGCGACGGCTGAGGGGAAGATGAGAGGTTAAGGACAGGAGGAAGGAGAAACGGTAAGTGTTATTTGCAGTGCCGGATACTGTATCTCCAACCGGCGTGGCGGGGCGACACAACACGACAGAAGCGCAATATCAAGAAGTGTAAGTTTAAATTTTTGTCACGCTATCATGTTTTTACTACTGAACCAACATCTTTAAAATTTGGCAATTTTAGCTGAGTTAACACATGCTCTGTACAAAAGCTTATTCAGCTCAACGTCTCAGAAATTTAAAATGAAGATACTTTAGATTTATTACTAAGAAACCTAAATGGTAAAACACTATAAACATTAAAAAAAAACTGGTTTACGTTATAACAAATTGAAATTTTAAAATAAATAACTTAATGTTTTATACTTACGTTACGCATAATTATAATTTAATGCATTTAAATTAAACCTATTGTATATATTAACGGTTTGTGATTCGCGAACGCAGAAATATTACACTCGGAACGGAAAATATTTCTACTCATCCAGAGAATCATTGAGAAATAAACCAATAAGTGAACTGATAGTAACATAAACTTTTTAATTTGGAATATGACGTTCAAATTTAAATGAATTACGTATAATCTCTACAATTAAATTAAAACAAAGCTAATAAAAATGAACAAAAGATGCGTTAAATATACACATTTATATAAATATCTAAAAGAACTACAAAAATGAATAACAAAACCAAACATAAATAAATTATTTATGCAATCATAAAGTTTATTTTTCACCAACTCCAAAGAATAGAAAAGAGACAATTCTTTCCATGTACGAGCATGATATTGGATTTTTAATTAATTACACGAATAGTTAAATTAAATAAGTTGGTAATTTCCATCAAATATGAAGTGGTTTGACTGGATATCTATACAACAATAATCGCAGTAATGAGTTTCTGGTGGGAAAAAATTATATATAATGAAATTAGAGAAGCTTGGCACTTCGCTGTTAAAAGCGTTTACGTGCATCACAGAATATATATCTTTTTTTACAGAAATAAAGACTGTGCACTAGAAGAAACAAATGAATTTATCGTGTGCTGTATTGGACTTTTTCCAATACGCAAAACGAGGAACTAGGATTGGCTGTAAAAAAAGAAATAATTTCGTTCCACTGCTTGCAAAGGTCGTCCATCTTCTTGATGCATACCCTGGTGTGGAACAAACAAGGTAATATCCGTGCCGACATTTACGCCATGATGTTTTTTTTTGTTTCACCGATCCGTGGTTTAAGCGCCACGGGTACATAAATCTACACTCCAGTAGTTTCCGTTTTACGAGTAGCGTCTTCTGTTTCCTTCTCGCAAGCTTCACGTAGATATTCAACTTGTTTCTGTTTCTACTGTGGAGTAGAGTCCATTCAAGCGTTTCCTCAAGAGAGATATGTGTGAACGACATTAATGAAACGTTATGAATTTTCATTTCACACGAAGAAATGGTATTCAGTTTAGAAATGTACTAGAGTAGATATAACATCCATTTTAACAGTGTGATAAATAAATAAAATAACCAAATTTTAGACATTTATTAGGGTAGATATAATTTCCATGTTACAGTGTACATAATAAATAAAACACCCTTAACACTTTAAAAACCTAGTATAGTAGATATGATATCCATGTTAGAGTGAGATAACCAAATATAAACCTAAACGCTTTAGAAATATACTGGAGCAGATATAATATACAAGTTATAGTGTACTAAATAAATAAAACACCCAAGCACTTAAGAAATGTACAAGCAGGGGCGCAACAACTAAATTTCCAAAGGGGGGGCAATATACCTTTTTATAAAGAATCATCGATCCCCCCTATTGAAGCGGGGGGTCCGGGGGTCCTCCCCCGGGATAATTTGTATTTCAAGGTGGAAATGGTGCTATTTAAGCAGTTTTATTATCTAAAAATTGATTACACAGCACTTTCTTTGCCCCCGTTTGCCCCCACTTCAAGGTTTCAGAGGGAAGGGGGGGATACCCTTGCCCCTCCCTGTTGTTGCGCCCCTGTGTACAAGTACATTGTACATAATATTGTACCGGTTTGATATTTCATTATAACTACTTTTAAATATGTTCTGTGTCACATTACTGCTTAAACAATTTTTAACTAAAACACGTGTGTTTTGGTGTACCGTTAGTTAACACTACTAAACGGCCACGCCACAGAAGCAAAAGACTAAATTTATTTTATAAAATCGAAAGACAAAGATAGTCTACTGTGAGGAAAACAAGAATAGCCTAATATATTAAGTCATGCTATTATCACAGTTCATTAGACAGACTACTATTCACTAACCCACAGTCAGTCGTCCTAATAAAGATCGTTCAATGCTCTTCAGATTTCTTTTTTCCTCAATTTTAAATGTGTAAGGCAGGTTAGGTAAGTGTTTTACATCAAACATGCATAAAATAGTTTTTAAATATCAAAATGCTCGCCAAAATTCGTTTTTAAATAATTTATTGAAGTTATTCTTCTTTAGGTGCGTTGTGGATGATATTTTAATATGTGACGGAAATGCAACGAAGTGCGGCACACAATGTAGCGGAAGTTAACAGATCGAAAAGTCCAATGAGCATCCGCTAAAACATCAAGAGACGAATCATGTTTCAGATTCTCCTGTCGTCTCAGATCAACGTCGCTGCGTGGATGCGCGGTAACCATCCTGCAAACTTGTAAGTCTCTGTTCATCTAGAATACATATAAGTGTATCATAATGAACACACATTAATGCCTTTATGGTTATATCTAACTGCCATAATTTGTTTGATTATTTTTCCCTAAGAGGATGTTTATTGTTGAAGTTATAATTATTTAGGTGCGATATTAAAAAAAAAATAGAATGAATTTTTATGATACGCGCGCAACATACAAAAAATTGACAGAATGAAAAAGGGTACATATAAATAACAATTATATATGTGCAATTAAATCATCTACTTTTGTGATTAATATTTGATACTGGTCCACATAATTAAAACATTTAGCTATTGTGAATATTAGTGATATAAATCCTTACTAATATTATAAATGCGAAAGTAACTCTGTCTGTCTGTCTGTCTGTTTGTTACCTTTTCCCGGCTGAACGGCTGAACGGATCGTAATGAAATTCGGCAAGGAGATAGATTATATCCTGGGGATGGACATAGGCTATCTTTTGTCTAAAAAAATAAATTTTAAACGGGTTAAAAATATATATCTTAATTTTATGTAATGTGTGTCATAGATATACAAACTGTTAGTGTCATTCCTCTATGTCTGCCGAGCAATAGCTTTCAAGCCATTACGTTACGTTTTTCAATTGTAAGGAACTAAGTAGAGAGTAAGAAAAAAAAAGATCTTGACAGTTTGTAGTGTCGCCATATTTGTTTCAATTTTCAATACCGTTTTTGTATATTACAATTTAAATTGCAGAAAAAAATAATGTTTCATAGACACATAAATAGTGTGTGTGTGTCATTTCTTTATGTCCACGAGGTCTCGCCGCGTCAATTTTCTCCTTGGGGCGAACCCGTCCGCTTAATTAAATAAACAGCTTTTATCGTTGAATGATTTCATGATTTATTTCATGAAAATCTGCTCTCATAAAAAAGTTAGTTTTATAGACATTCAATAGGTCTCTCTCTCTCTCTCTCTCTCTGATAATCAATCTATGAATCGTTACAAATTTATTTCCTTTATTTTTTTAATTTGATTTGATTCAATATGATTTCACTAAAAATCAATTTCTACCCCTTCCTATTTTCATTTCCACATTACGAAGTTTCACTTCTTCCACGCGGAGGGACTCCACGCAATATTTTTGCATGCAATAAAAAAACTATTTTTTAATGATGCCAAAGAAGTATAACTTCTCACACGCACCCATTTTTTTAAATTTAATTTATTCTATATATATTTTTTCTCCCTACCTAGGGCACTCATAATTCTTTTCAATTTCACGTGTATGTTTTCAATGTCATTAGAGTTTTGTCAAATTGGTCATTATTTATACTTTGTTTCATTTTGGAAACATACGTATTTTAGGTATTATGACAAATAAAAAAAATTAGTTTCACTAACATTCTTAGGTTTTTATTGTGTGGGTAGTTTCAAGTTTAATATTATGTAGGTACATAAATTCTTAAATTTATAAATTTCTTCGAAATTTATTCATAGGTTGGTAGACTAATATTTTCTATTTGTCAATATTGTTATTTTTTTTACAGTACCTACTTATTTGCAAGGAGTTTGGTTTAGTGTTTATAATTTATCTGCTGAGCGTCAAGAGTCTTAGGGCTGCTGAGACCGATGTCCAGAAATATTTATCAATTATGTAATATATTGGTGAAAAATTTGAATTTTACTATTTCAGGAAAGTTGATTTTTTTTATTAATTAGAATAGTTACGTGTAATTGCCATCTTCCTTTATTTCATATTAAACATTATGTTTGGTTGAGTGTGAGATAATTTTATTTATGTATGTTTTAATATCATTTAATTTCTTATATGTATATTCTTACCTACCTACTTCTATTAAATTTCAGGCGGATGCTTACATTGTCATTCCAGTTATATAATTTTTTTGTCAAATTAGTTGTTATTTATACTTTGTTTCATTTTGGACTAAGTTTTTTTTTTTTTTTTTTTTTTACTTAATTCAAAGATTTGTGGTGTGTACAGGGAGTGATATCTCTATTAATTTCAATACTCCTTTGGATAAGCGGAATATTGCCACCACAGTTTTACATATATAAACAAATCCTACAAATGTTTTAAACATTATGACAAATAAAAAATTGTTTCACAAACATCCTTAGTTTTTTTGGTGTGTATAGTTTGAAGTTTAATATTATGTATGTACGTAAATTCTTAAACATACAGTTATTTATTAATTAATTTAGATAATTATTCATAGGTAGGTAATAAGCTTTCTATTTGTCAATATTGTTATTATGGTAGATAGGAGTACAGTTAATGCCTACATTCTTATATTCCTTTATATCTCTTTCGATTTGGAGTGTTTCCGAGCCATTCTGGGTCCTCAACATAACCCCCCCCCCCCCCAGGTTGTTAAAGCCCCAAAATTTCGAAAGTTTAAAAAATTAAAAAAATCTATCTCTTTCGATTTTAAGTGTTATCGGTCCATTCAGGGTCCTCGAACCCCCCGCCCCCCTCTGGGAACAAAGCCCCAAAATTTCGACAATTTCAGGAATTTCAAATATCTATTCTTTCGAGATGGAGTGTTACAAACCATTCGAGGTCCTGAACATCCACTTTCCGCAAAAGTGAAAGCCTCAAAATTTCAAAATATAAGAATATATATAATTGGATGTTGGCATGTATGACGTCGATAAACTCTTACACCGTTTGACCGATCGCCATGAAAGTTGGCATCGAAGTGTTTTTATCACGGAGAAGGTTTTCATGCTAACTATTTTTTTTGTAACTTGCCGCTAGATGGCGCTGTAGCTCATCAACTTCTAATCCTTTCAACCGATCGCCATGGGTAAACAGAAAACCATAGGTCACAGATACACAAACAGTAATTATGTGTCATTTCTTAATGTCCACCACACTGGACATATCGCTATCCATTTTGCTGTAACTCGCGGACAATATATTACCCGGTGTTCAGCCCGGGCAAAGCCGGGTACTGCAGCTAGTTGTTTATAAACTTATTAAAGTGTATTTATTCAAGCGAGGTTATATCTGGGTATTTATATATTTTAATCATTATAAATTATTACATTATGATTTAAAAACTCATTAAAATTAATAAATTAGAATAAAAATTAATAATGTTTAATAATTTTCATTATTAATTAAAATTAATCTCGATTATGTTACTAAATTAAATAATAAATATTATATACGTGTTTGCAGTAATATTGAATACTGAATATTTATTTAATTTCTTTTATTTTTTCTTAATCTATACTTCACAAACGTTATTTATAATATAACTTCAGTCCTTTTATTATTTTGTGTCTATTATTTATTTGAATGAAAAATTAAAGTTATATTTTTATATCATGACAAGTATGTATAAATAAAAAGCCCGTACATAAGTAGGCTTAGAAGCACACAATTTTTAGTTCTTTATGATCGTCTAAGTGATTGTAACTAAACTGAAAGATTGTTTAGCTTCAAGTAAGCGACATTTTAAAATACGGCAAAATCGTAAAAAAAAAAGAAATACGAAAACTCTCGCAAATGGTGTTTTGTATTCGAACCGAGAAGTCGCACGAGCGAGCGGCGAACCTCGGGCAGGTTCGGGAGCGCTCGGTCGACCGCCTCCATCGCGGGCTATACGGGGGTGTCCCGCACCAAGGCGGGAGGGATCGCTTACACTTGCGAGTCACGAGCGGCGCCCGGAGAACTGGGAGCGCCCGAGTGGTTGTTATCGGGACTAGCCCACGGAACAAAGGACGGGAGAATCGTCGCTCCGGGCTGCCGACCTCAGGGCGGTTGAGGGGGGGGGGGAGAGGGGGGAAGAGGGATGACAATGCACAGCGCCCGCGGGGCCTTATTCTGCCAGTTGCCATGCATGCAAATAGCTCTTAAAACCACGGCTTCACTTGGAGTGTAGTCAGAGAAATAAAACACGTGAATGAGTATTTTAGTTCTCTCGCCAGAGATGTGTAACCTCTAACCTCGGTAAACGAGCAAATTATTGTGTTCTCATGTTCCAAATACACTTATAGTATTGTTACTAACGTTTGAGGCAAAGGCGCGAGTCTGCGCGGCCACTGTGACGTCACGCGCATACCTTCGGGGATTACAGGGGCCTGGCCTAACCACCCCCCTCCCTTTTTGCCCTACATGCCCCCTCATTACTGGGTGCTGTAATCTATGCCTTAGCGGCCTGGGAATTCCCACGGCTCACTGCGTGGAGTGGCCAGAATGATGCGAATTTTTTCTGGATGCTTCGAGCGTCGGGTCGGCCTAGGATGACGCGACACGTCACAACCACTCCAGTCGGTTCCAGAATGACTGCCAAAGGTATAAAAGCAGGAACGTTGGCCTTCGCGGGAGTTACGGGAGTTCCAACAGGCGAGTTGAGTGAAGTGCGAGTGCGACAGAGTGGCGCGAGTCTGTGTGTGCTGACAGGTGCGAGGTAAGGGGCGAACCACTCGTTTGCGTGCCTGCTTTTGAAGTGAAACTTCTAATGCGACTTCCAACAAGGTTACGTTAAACGTTTAACGCTACCATGGAGAAAGCACTGTTGCGTTTAACGTTCAACGCTCCTGGGGAGGGGGAATAGAAAGAGACAGAGCGAGAGTGAATGCGTGGCACTCGAACGCATGCGCGTAGTATACCTGTTACAGGCCAGCGCGAGCGTTAGCAACGAGTAGCGTCCAATATTCCAACGCAAGAGAGAGAGAGAGAGAGAGAAAGAAAGATACACAAAGATAGAAAATAGGAGAGAGAAAGAGAGTGAGTCGGTAGATCCCAAGCACATGCGCATGGTATTCTTGCTATGCAGCGAAGTAAACAGTGAAGTTTCACTTCTTCCGCGCGGAGGGACTCCAGGCACTATTTTTTTTGGGACTGTTTGCGGGTGGTGCTACCTGCACTGTTAAAAAATTGCAGTAAATTTACCGACTTTTCAACGAAGAATTCACCTCAGATAAACGGAGATTGCTCCGTGATTTCAGATTATTGTATCTTCGTATATACCACGCCGTGTTGAAACTTCTGAATTATTTTATTTTCGGAATAAACAGAGTAAACGCACACGTTGAAGAAAGACGTGTGGTTTTGCGTGTGTTATAACTAGATTTTAATTTTTTTTTGACGTGACAACGTCTAATAAATCGATGAACGCCGGCTGCACGCACGAAAAAGTGTCACGTTATGCACATTGTTCCGTTACGCTGTGTCCCGTTACGCTCATTGCACGCTTGCACCGCATCTATCTCTCTTCCACTCGACTGTTTATAAAGTGAAGTGAAAAGTTAATGTGGTTTTCATTGCTTATTACACCAATTTCGGCAATAAAGGTTAATTATTCTTACATTTTAAAAATCTGATTACTAGTATAATTTCAAGTATTTATTCTTTTATTATTATTACAAAAATGATTAAATTTTATTCTTAAAGTATGAAATCATTTCATCAATGTTTTGTTATGACGTTGTCACGTTAAACTATCGTCCGTAAACCGACTTTACAGACAACCATTTTTTTTTCCCTATACCAAAGATTTTTGTAGTAGATGACATTTATAGTAAGTGAATTTTGTAACCATACATTTACAAATATAACAATAAATTTACGAGGATTCCTTGATAATTTGTAAACAGCGTTCTTCTTAAATTTAAGGTGGTAATTTTTAACAGCATGCAAGGATTTTTTTCCTTGTTGGTGGTTCGCGCCTTCGAGCATTGTCTACATGCTTTTAGTGCCTGACCACGTGCCGGGACTGCATATTTTTTGGCGTCTTCTGTGTGTTTGTATGTTCGTGTCTACCATTACGGTTTCTCAGCTTTCGGTGGGAATGTCACAAATAGTGATAATAAACGAGCCTTAATTACTTCAGTGTATTTTAATAATTGGGTCACCATTCAATCCTTCCACGAAGATTCACTGCGAGTCGCAGTCACTTCGCCAACGCGTCGCGCTCGATTATCGATCTCGAGTTCGATCCCAGTGCCGAGTCGATATCCGAGTATCCGCTATGTGTGCTGGAGAGCTTACAGCTTTCAGCGTAACCGTGTGACGTAAAACTCTTAAGACAAAATAGTAAACTTTGACAGTGGTATTTCAACCAAAACTTCATGAAGTATTCGAGCTGTACTGCACGCGAAGAAATTTGTCCTTTTTTCTGAGTTAAATCACACTAATCTGGAGTAATGAAAATATCAAAATTAAGAGTTCATGTAAAAGAATGTCTTTTTTTAAAAATATATATTACTAATTAGTTAAAGTAATAAACTTATTTTTTTTTGTTTGCACTGAAAATATAAGCCTATCGAGCAACGCTGGGCCAAGTGAAAGATTAAGTAATTAAAATTGTTCATTCTATATGTTGAATCTGCACGATTTCTTACTTTACTGAACGTTTGTCAGAATTTTCTAATTACTGCCAAAACTTACACAGACACTGAAAGAAAATATTGGATTGTTTGCATTCCACTTTAGAATTTTCTTCAAGAGAGAGAGAGAGAGAGAGAGAGAGAGGAGGGGGGGGGGACAGTTTACTTTATTTTCGAACTAGATTAACGTCAATTCCTGTTTGAATAAGAAGAGCGAATTTACCAGCAATGAATACATGTTGGATGAGGGATGGATATAAATATATTTCTTGTTTATTTTTCAGGCTGAAACCACTTTTTATCTGTAGCTAATTAAGATTCGTGACAGCGTTTTGGGTTATATTAAGTGTTCTCACAGATTGTATGTTCCGTGCTGTACAAAAAAACAAGCAGATCGTTTCTACAGAAATTCCTTTTATGAATGTTTGACACGTAGTTCAAATAAAATAAAACATCAATGAACTATTTAGCTAGTTTTATTTTTATCAACAAGGGAAGCAAGTATAAATTTAATTGCACAGAACACAGCTAGGAACGGTTTGGATCGAGAGCTACAGACCTAGTGATGAAAACATTTTACTGCGGCTTATTGTTAAATAGTTTGCATTGTCAAAACATCTGGCTTTAAAATAAAGTAAATATTTAATCTTCATAACCGCTTTATTATCATCCATTTACGATAGTCTAATCCAAAGAGAGCCTTAAATTTTAAATGATACTAAACCTTCAATAAAAAATTTATATTACTAAATTGTTTTTTAAAAAGACCTTAAACATAGAAATTAATTTATTAATCCAATTTCAAGGCCAATAGGTAATATAAATACAAATTTTTAGTACAATACGTTTTTTTGAGAAATTGTTTATTAATTCATTTATTTTTAACAATAATTATGCTGTAGACCATTAACATACCACAAAAATGAATAAAAACATAGATAAAATGAGTAATTAAAAACTTAAAAGTACACCAAAGATCAGGTTTTTTATATTTTAACAGAAATTGATAGGCCGTGTTAAGTATTTGTTAAATGTTTAACTTGAATTTTTGTCTGTTCTGGGACTAAAAAATCTACGCAGCAGTAATAACAGTAAATGAGTATTATTTAAACTAGCTTTCACGCCGATTAAAAAAGGTACAAAAACTTAAATAATGTTTTCAGTTTTGTGATATAAAAATTTTGTTATTAGTCATCGGTTGCATCATCCCCGATTCTTAAACGATCAAACATATAACTACATCTCTACGGAGGATCGGAGTGACCGGTATATAGGCCTACTGCTGTGTGTTAAAGTCTTAAGACGAGCAAACTGAGTTTGCCTTTCGCCACCGCTCGCTGCGAAGTTGAGCGAGAACTTGGACCGTGCTCTGGAGCGAAACGTAGAATTTATATATCTCCTCCCCCAAAAGCTTCCCAAGTTTGATGTGTAGCCGGTACCGCCTGACCTCAATCCCTCTACCCCCCCTTCGCCCCTCACCCGACCCCAAGGGTTGTGGCGACTAGCGTCCCCGATGTATCTGCGGCAGAGCCGATTTCGATTTGGGTAATTTCCTTGCTTTCCCCCACTTCACCCCCCTTCACAAGGAGTCCTGTGGAAAGGGGAATGAGGGGAAATATATCCCCCTCCCTCCTTCCCTTTTCCCTCACCCCACCCGGACTGCCAGGATCGGGAGCCAATGAAATTTCCGTGCTTCTCACACCCGCTAAACCACAACCCCCTTTCCCCCCTTTCTGCCTTATTCATGCATCGTGTGAACACGAACACTCGCCCTGCACGGCGCTGTATCTAAAATATGCACGTCGAAACTTTGGATACCTACATATGTAGAACGCGTAGGAGACTCAGATATTCCAACGAACGCAGCCGGAGATGCTCTTGTTCATCGCTATAGAGTCGTGGCGCACAGGGAGGTACATACACTGGATCCCTGTTAAGTGGGATGCCGCATTGGCCAGATGCTCAACTAACCGCACGTGTGTTGCTTCGTGTACCCGCGCACGCGATCTCCGACACGGTATTCCTCATAGCAGGGATCCAACGCAGGTATATCTTTGTACGCGGTAACGGCTCAGGCGATAAACTTTGGAGCGACGTGTACTGACTTTTTTTGTTTCCTATTCATGTTCTGATTGTACGCCAACAGTTTTGACGTGTATTTGAGGAAGAATTTGTATATCCAGCGAGAAATTATTGACGTACTGTATGCCAGTGAATATAATTTCTATGTCGTAAAAAACCTACGTTGAAGAACAAAAAATGTTATATGTAAATTACATATGAAACGTAGAAAATAATCCACGATAATCCTTTGCTTGAAGAAATCAAAATATAAAAGAGACCACATAAAGAATAATGTGAAAGAAAAATGGGCTATATATTTGTTATTTTTAGCGTAATCATATGTGTATATATATTAGTTATCAGTCTGAGTTTTTTTAAAGTAAGATGTGATCTGCAATGGCTTACATTTATAATTTATAGTTGCATTTATGATTCCCATTGCAACAAACGTTCGAAGAACACACTGAAATAAGGTAACGAAATGAATATTAGTTTTGAGTTATTCTTAGTATATAGCCAATACAAACGAAAGTGTAAATGTAAAATATGACATATTACTTTGAAGTGAAAAAGACAACTTGTTTAACTTATTAAAAAATAACATATATTCTACCTAATGAAATTAAATAGTTGCAATAAAATGTGATTCTCTTCTATCATATAACTTCGAACACACTGAAACGTGAGATACGAAATCGGCACACGTGATCCGTATTTAAAAAAAATTAAATACCTTTACGCATTCCGAATTTAAAATTTTCCAAACTAGACTGGTGATTAATGTAAATAAAATATTCTGATGTACTTTGTTATGTTTTCATTAATTATTATTAAAGATTTGTTATTTTGCTTATAGCTTATGACAAGTTATGAGGGTTGATAAAAACAAGACATATAGGTTTTAGTTATTTTATATGATGAATAAGAATCAATCGTTTACATTTATCACGTTACTTAAAAATCTTTTTATTGCAATGCGGTTTTTTGAGGAATTTCTGATTAACTAATAAATTTATTAACAATGATTACTCTGCAGACCTTTAAATTACCACAAAAAAACAATAAACGTAATTATTTGTTGAATGAACAATTGAAATTTAAAGAAACCAAAGAATAATTTAAATATATTTGTATAGAAATTTTTTGAATAAAACACATAGGGTTTTATAGGCTATGTTAAGTATTTGTTAAATATTCAATAACTTTAAATAATTCACATGACTATACGGGGAGCGGAATTATAATGTGTAAAGAAATACAGGATGTGCATAAAAGAATATTTCAGTTTCAATGGTAAATTAAAAACAGTTTAATTCAGAATATTTAAAACAAATAATAAATCAAATTAAAGGTAAACTATCCTAATTTTTCTTACAAATGTTCAATTTTTACACCTTTAGTTATACGGCACACATCCAACCTAAAGTACTCTTTTTCCCACACTTTGCTTAACAAGTCCGGAGAAATGGAAGTAATAGCCTCTTCGATTCTGTGTCTCAACTCAGGAAAATAATTAGGTAGCGGAGGAACGTAGACACGAACTTTTCAAAGCCGCATAGGGGAAAAAAATAAAATGGCGTTATGTCCTTTGAACGTGCAAGCCAGCGAAAAAGAGCTCTGTCGTCTAGAATCGCCTATATACCACCGGCTGATTTTTTTTTACCACATGGGGGATCACAATTAAACTTTAAACGAAACGCACGTCGAACAGAAATTAAAATTATTTACTCTTAGAAATTTGCATAACACAAAACACTTTACGCTCAGGAGTCGCCATCTTGAGTAGACGGCGCTGCAAGCGAGAGAATAAAAATGAAATAAAAATTGGTTGTCTGTAAAGTCGGTTTACGGACGATAGTTTACCGTGCCATCGTCATAAAAAAACATTTAGATATGATTGCATTCTTTTATGAATAAACTTGAATAATTTTTATTTTAATAGTAAAAAAAATAAAAAAACTTGAAATTATACTAGTAATCAGATTTTTAAAATGTAAGAATAATTAACCTTTATTGCCGAAATTGTTGTTGTAATAAGCAATGAAAACCACATTAACATTTCACTTCACTTTATAAACAGTCGACATAACAGTTCACGTGTAGATGACTTGTAATTAATTTTAAAAACTGGCGTTTAGCTATAAAGTTTAAATATAATTATAAACAATTTTTCATATAAATAAACTGTAGTAAAATATCTATCATCAATCATATGAATCACTATAATTTTTTAGTCAGTTGTAACATAACCTATTATTACTGCACTCGCCGACAGCGTAACGGAACACAGCGTAACGGGACACAGCGTAACGGAACAATGAGCGTAACGGGACACAACGTAACGGAATAATGTGCGTAACGGGACAATTTTTCGTGCGTGCAGCCGGCGTTCATCGATTTATTAGACGTTGTCACGTCAAAAACAAAGTAGCACTCGCGCACTCACGTTTTTATCTAAAACCAAGGTATTATTTGGTTGTGAACATGAACCAACACTCGTACAACGCTTGTGGTTGGTGCTATTAAAATTTGCGACTGGGGCATTCTTTCATGGGCACGCTCTACAGGAGGAGCAACGAACCTCGTTCAGTTAATTTACGCCTGCCGGCGGGGCTCAGACGTCCCGGCCAGGGTCCGTTGCCACCTCGCTCGGCGACGTCCAGCGTCCCGACGGTCTCGGCCATTATAATAAGTATTACGCATTAAAAGCGTATAATTAACGTAGCTGACAAAGTGGTCACTTGGCTGGGCCGCCAAACGACGAGCAAAGCTCCGGGTGTTAACACACTATTAACTAACTGTTCAAGATTCCTTGATAGTGTATGATTAATAATCACGTTCAAGAGCCATTGCACTTGTGTACACAAGTTTCGTTTCAAAGGTTTCGTGTTTAAAATGTATTTTTCCTGGGAACTGAAAAAAAAAGTGCTGGAAACCTCTATCCTTAATATTCCAGCATGAAATACATAACAAGGCCCAACGCAAACGTCTCATAGAGGCGCGTTGCCCACAGGAATTCTGCACACCAATGCAATGCTTTAGCGTGTGGAGGCATGTGATGCATGAGCCAGTATCTTCCTCAGCATCCTAGAATTTTCGAACTTGTGCGCCCAGCCTAGCGGCTCCCTTTCACTGAAGTCATAACATGCACCTCGAAGCGACGGCGACAGGCGGATGTCCGAGGAATGAAGCGCCTGTCTTGACCTGCTTCCCCTTGTTTAAAAACCCGGAGGAGAGCGCGCCGTCGGCGGTTGGCCCGCTGCCCTGGATCGAGGACTATCGTCGGCTGCCCCTGCGACGACACAAGTCCTCCGGGGCGGACTCCCCGCCGGCAGGCGGTTCGCACCTCGGACGCCGACTATCACGTGACGCCCTTCGCAACAGCCTGACGTCTCATTGTTTCTGTTGTCCTAGTAGAGACACGCGGGCTTGATCACGTACTTTCCTTACAATGTTAGGTACAACATCACCACTGTTCTGAAATTTTCGCGAGGGTAGCAGAGCATGGTTGCTGCTATGAGTGTTTACGTGTATACAAAAGTTTCACCGTCCAGAATTCATCATCCCGCATCTTATCGGCAACGTATATTTTTTTTCCCCACGGGTCTCTTAAGATATTTTTTTTAAAAAACCTCATTTTCTGAAGTACAAATATTTATGCCGTGAGATGTGTGGGGAGACAGACAGTTTCACATTTGCAGCAACGAAATCTTTATTTGCACATTTCGCGACGTCGCGTAGGTCTGAAGAATAAAATACTTGTTTTCTAGACAACAGAAACTGCGTCCTTCCTTGCCTTTGTCTTTCGTTCGTTCTGCTATAGACGCTGCAGTAAATGTCTTGACGGTTCTTTTAGCTCTACCGGAACCTCTTGATGTGAACTGCGTTAAAAAATATATTATTGTCACCCTTCATCACATCAAATAGTCTTCGTTCCAACAAGAACATTTTAATAACTCTGATATATTTATACTCGCTTACATCTTCTTTTGTTTTATGCTTCAAACGAAAAAGGCAGCGAAGAAAAAAAATAATTGCGCAAAAAATTAATAAACCTGAATTTTGTCAGCTGAAAGTTACACTTTAAAATATTTTTAAATAACCTGTAAGTGAAATTATTTGCATTAGGGTGCGATGCAAATCATTTCCAGGAGCTACAAATCGCAGTAAAAAAAAGTATTATTATTAGTAGACTTCACTTTTTCTAACTATTTTTTTCAACTTCCGTGGACATTACCAATTGATAAAGTTAACATGGAAATATTTTTTTCGGGACAATAAAAGTTTTATTCAGCAGTACTAGGATTTATTTTGTCGTATTTTCTGTGTGAAAATTTTAAGTGCTGTAATTGTAAATGTTTTCTTATAGATAAATTATCACATTACCTTTCTCCTGTTACGATTATAGTACAATAACAGTGAAACTAATTCAACTGCCAAGAAACGAAAATCATATAACGTGCTCTAAACATAAGCGAAGCGAGATTAACTGAATTATATAAAACTTTATATACTAGTGTATCCCTAATTACTTTAACTTTTAGAATAACACAGTACTAAAGCAGCATAATTCTTATCAAAAATGTTGAGTTGAGATATTGGTAGGGTAGTAACAATTTTTACTTTCGATTGACTGTGTATTAGGTCACAAAGCGTTAGCAGCATGTGAAAAACTGAGAGACTATTTTGTGTGATAGTTTAAGTCAAAATAAATTTAAAACAACTTTCGTCAGTAGTATTTTGGGAAGCTTTATAAGTTTCGTCGTTGTTTAATATCCAATAAACTAGCAACATGTCTCGGCTTCGTACGAATGCGATCTCCTAATTTGGCGTCATTTAGCTTTAATAAGTAAGTACTTATAATTATCAAGTTCTCGCAAGTGTTCGATATTTAAAAAATAGATATTTACACTAACAAATACTGCCGATAGCTAAACAATTTCTTCATTAAACAATTTTGGCAGTTTTTTCTCACGAGACAACACAAACAAATTTTGTTTAGAGGTCACATGCGAAAGGGCTACATATAGCTGGCAATGATGTAAAGAATTCAACGCTTAAATTTATTCCTTTATAAGACCTACAATTCTGTAGTATTAAAATAATTTTATGAATCAGTCATAAATCAGCGTAAGTCACGTCAAGCACCGTAAGAGAATCTTCTTACGACTTGTTTGCAAAACATCAAGATAATTAAACTACCTTTAAATTTAAATATAATCGAACTATACACACAAATATCTATAAATTTAATAATAACGTACTATAAACACAAATCTTCTAGAGAAAATTCTCCAAATGATGGCGTAAAATGCATCAGAATCCGTTGTGTAGTTTGGAAGATTTAAGCGAACAAACAGACATACGCGGATAGCGACTTTATTGTTTACTGTTAAGAGAAGAAAAATATTATATGCCTTCGCAAGATGGAACAAAATTAGGGGTGGGGGAAGGTGGTAGAAATGCAAAGGGGATCCGGGTTTGATTCCCGGTGGGTTGAACCGAGGATTTTTCCCAAGTAGGATACGTCTCGTGACGTTCCCTTTTCTCCCCACAATGCACGGCGTAAATGCTCCGTCATAAATCATATCATCGGCCACAATGGCCCCGAAGTGAGCAATGTCATGAAAATTTCAATGAAAATATCTTATTGATTGCTTGCATGAAGTTATATAAATTCAAAAAGTACTATTTTAAAGGTTTTTACACCTTGAAGTCTCATGTGTATTTATCATAGCATGAACTAACTGAGAGCGGGAACTCACGTGGTGCACAGTGTTTAATTAATCGTTTTCATGCAACCTTCAGGTAATAAACCCTTTATATTTAGTACATAAATCATAAATCAAAAAATTCTGGCTTTATTACAAACCCTGAAAAACCCCGTGTTTATATTATTTTAGGAAAACCATTTTTTACTGCCTTATAAATTGTACATCAAAAATATAAAAAGAGGTTTACAATGAAGCCTGCAAACATACGGTTAGTCCAAAACTCTATACCACACGACTGTAAGCTCCTGGTTCATACTTGAGTTTAAATTAAAGGGGCCCTTGAGGTTATAAAAACGATGCTCGGAAAACCTCGTTCTCGATTGAGGCTTGTCTAATCTAAGGAACTTCACTGCCGAGTTTTTAAGTCTGTAGGAGATTTGCCTGAAAAATTGGAAAAGTTCATCTTTAACGCCTCCGCAACATTTTGACGGAGACGAAGAATGCATCAACAATGCAACATTTGTGCCATGATGATTTCCGACCAAATACTGGAATCATTAACGCCCCGAACCCCAATCCCCTTCCCTTGTTTTTAGAAGATGAATTTTCAAAAATAATAAAACACATGCTATTTTATTTATTTAAAAGTGTATATTTACAAGATTTAATTATTGTAAATTTAAAATAAATTTTATTTCATACAACCTTTACCACCACTTAGTGAAAGAACTTCAAAAAATCCTTTCTTTGTGTTCACCTACGTTACTCAAGGAACTCCTGTGAAAAATTGCATTCTTTTAGACCCACTGGTTTAAAATACGCGTTGTCTGTCAGTAAGTCAGTGTATATTTTCATTATGTACATAATAAAAAGAAACACTTTATTATAGATATAATTATATCAGCTCACTACCCTCTTAAGTCACGATGCACAAATTCACTCAATATGTAATAAAGGGAAAAGCAACGACTATATATATGAAAGACTGGAAACTCAACGTTATTTTTCTGTCCCCGCATAGAATCATCGAATACTCTGCCATCTATGAATCTAAAAATGAAGTAACATGATCGAAAGTGCGTGACGATACGATATATAAAAAAAATGGATTGTCAACGCGTTAGTTAAACTCGAACGGAGACACTTGATAATTATCAGTCTCGCCCTAATAATAATGAATTATTCTAGGTTTGTTTTGCCAGAATGCTCGATAAAGTTTCAAAATGCTGATATAAGTAGTTTTTGTTTCGTTATAAAACAGATCGTTTTTACATTATTGAGTGTATTATATCTGCAAATTTAATTTTCTGCAGTTATAAATGCGATCAGGTGGTAACACATTACCGTGAAAACCGCATTCAACAAACAATAATATTAAATAATAATTTTAGTTTTTTACTACTATTCATGTAAACATTTCAATTAATATTTAATTATAAGTATTAACGCTCACTATGAGTTTACAAACGAACTGGCTAGCTATGGCAGCGCTATCTATCGTGTCGATTTGAAACACTACTTGGTTATAGGTCGGGCTATATATGAGTTCCCACCCGCCGGGTGAAAAGACCTGAAGGAAAAAAAAAGTTTTTTCCTCGTCAAGACAAGTTCACATAAATCCTCGCTGTCACTTGCGCCACTGTTGCTCCCCGGCGCTCACGATGTTGCCAGGTCTGAAGCGATCGCGCACACCTGTTTCGCACCCTTTCGCACGGTGTTGCGTCTGTCCCTCCCTCCCGCCTGCCCATACACCCCCCACCCCTCTGGGCGTGCAGGGGATGGAGTAACTCATCTGGCCGCCTCCCCAGCGATCTCCCGGGAAGAAGATTTAATTAACTATTTCCACCCCTTCTCGCCCCTTCCCACCCCCTTATCAGCGGGAGTAACAGGTCTCGGGGCACTAGCGAAAAAAAAAAGGAGCAGAAGAAAAAACAATCTCTTTCGGCACAGTCTTCAGGCGTAGGTAGATTTCGAAGCAGCTATTTCTTCTGGAAATATTTTGGAAACTCCTATAAACTTCTGGAACAGTTTAAGAACTTATTTTAGCCTACATGACATATTTATGTTCTCCAATATTACAAAATGATCGATTAAATATTTGCTCATTTTCCACTTAGGTAGCGAAAAATATTAAGAATATTTTTAACTCAATGTATCCAGCATTGAACAGCTTAGAAAGAATGTCGTACTATTTGCCAACCAAGGTAATTATTTAATTTGTTTTAATAGCGACTCCCGCAATGCCGTGCAGTGGCAAGTGCCTGAAAAGTTCTGTCGACTTCCTGCACGTGATATAATTTCTTGTTTATCTCTATCCCTTCGCGTTGTCCTGCCTCTTCAAACATTTACAGTCAACTGAACACGGCTTGTTTGAGACGTGCCAAGGCAAAGAGAGAGAGAGAGAGAGAGAGAGGCAGAAAGATAAAGAGAGAAAGGGAAGTTTTGATGTTTATAGACATGTTTACTTTTTTTTTTTGCTTCTAGTTATTTCAGTTTCGACGACAGTGCTGGCCGTAAGAGAAACTCACAAAATTTTCCTGAGTTGTTATGGCCGTTTATTTGCTTTTAATTTCGCCAAGCGCTGGCCAGTAACTAAGTGCAAATAGTCTGTCAGGCTAGAAATTGGTAAAAAACGAAGGTACATCTTTGAACCAATGACATGTTTGATCTGCGACTTGGTAATTGGTGGCTATATATATATATATATATATATATATATATATATATATATATATATATATATATGGATCTGTGATAATTATGAGGCGTTTTAGCTTTTATTTCCATACACAGTTTATTAAAATTAACGATCTGAAAACTGAGATTTTTTACATAGTTAATTAAAAAGTTCCACAAAGTCATGAAAAATGGTTTGTCATCCCCGAACTTCAGCAGCTAAGCCAGCTAATTAGTATTGAGGATTCGCTCGTGAATTTGAACTATTTGTTCATTTAGCGAGATAAAATATTTTTATATGCTGTTTAAAAATTTTTCTAACAAATTTCAAGACAGTATCTCTAGTTTTATTTCTGTTTAAAATGCTAAAATCAATATTATTCTATGGATGTTACTTTTACAAAATAAATTTTTAGCACGGGCGAAGTGGTAAGTAATAAAATTTGTGTTTCTAACAGTGAGTAAATATCGCAGAAAAAAATTGCTTTAAAAGATTCACTGACAAAATTACATTGTTTAGAAAATATTTAGTTAAAGAAAGAAAATACTTTTTTTAAATATTAAAGAAACCCTTTTATCTCATGTGTTTAGGTTAAATAACACATACGAGGGTAATGAAAATATAAACAGGAATTTTATAGAGATATATTGGTGGTTTATAAAGATATAAATTAAAAAGATTATGTTTCTACATAGTTTCCTTCAACAGAAATACATTTTAACCTGCATGGTAGCGAAACCATTGACATCGGAAATCCCAGCAACGTTATCGACCTCAATGCTTATTTATTCATTATCTACAAATGCCGTTGTGCTATCATCACCCATGCTTGGGTTTTGTTGCATCTACTATGATAAGATTTTCGTTAATTATGCCAAACGTAATTTTCATGAATACTACTGCCCAAAAAAGTCAGCCCCAGTAAGGTACAAGTGTGATGGATGTGTTAAAACAAATATCATTCGTTAACAGATTAACAAGGAATATAAAATATTGTCTATTGACAGTATTATTATAGCTCTAGCCATCACTGAATGTTATTTCAAAACTAAATTCCAATTTCTGCACAGGGAAAACTAATTTTGACAGCCAGTCACTTTTAACTACAGGCATTCCATTAAATTATTAAAGTAGTATAGGAATGGGGCTCCGGGGACTGGGTTCTGGGTGTGGAGCCGGAGCCGGTGTCCGCCATTTTGTATTGTGACGTCACGGCGGCCATCTTGGATGGATGTGACCTTGACCTTTGACCTTGACCTTGACCCCGGCGGCCATTTTGGATCCGCCATCTTGGATCCGCCATTTTGGATGCATCGTAACAGGACACTACGTAACGGGACACAACGTAACGGGACAAGTAGATCACGGAGGCCATCTTGGATCCGACATATTTAAATCGAGCGCCCCACTCATTATGATGAAATTTTCATCTCTGTCGCCATATTGATTTTATTATGTTCCACTGGAGGCCGCCATCTTGGATACCGACGACTCTGTTTCAGCTGTTTGTTCCTAGATAGCGCCAGCGTCGCTTTTGATTTTTTTATGTTCCACTGGAGGCCGCCATCTTGGATACCGACGACTCTGTTTCAGCTGTTTGTTCCTAGATAGCGCCAGCGTCGCTCTTGATTTTTTTCTGTTCCACTGGAGGCCGCCATCTTGGATACAGTCGACTTTGTTTCAGTTGTTTGTTCCTAGATAGCACCATCGTCGCTCTTGATTTTTTTTCTGTTCCACTGGAGGTTGCCATCTTGGATACCGACAACTTTGTTTCCGTCGTTTGTTCCTAGAGAGCGACAGCGTCGCTCTGTCTCATCACATAAGGTCGATGTTCCATTACCTACCAGAGCTATTATGATCCTTATCGACATATTAAATTTTTCTTTTTATGAAAAATATATTGGAAACGCTGTGATTCGAACCATCACAGCTCTGATCTCTAGGTTGGAAAACATACGCCTTTAACCGCTCGGCTATCGAGACATTTACCAGACTGAAAATTAAATAAGGTATATAAAAAAATAACATGCATATTTGGACTTGTAATTTTTTTAATTTAAAGTAATAATAGCACCACCTGTTCGAGACAGAACCACCATCTTGTATTAAGACGTAACTGTTGCAATTATCGTTATGGTCGCCATCTTGAAAATCCGTAATTCTTATGTTAGAAAATCGGGAAAAATTTCAAAAATCATTAAAAAAATTAATCAACCTAATTAAATAATAAAAAATCCTTAAAACCACCGTTGCACTTTTCGTGACGACCGCCATATTGAAATCACCCGCTGGAGATCATCATCTTGTTTTCGTCCGCTAGAGTGTGCTGATACCATGTTAGTATAAGTATCTAGTCACCACACATTTGTCCTTGACCTTGAACTTTGTCCTTGACCTTGAACTTTGACCTTGACCTTGAAATTTGCCCTTGACCTTGAAATTTGACCTTGACCTTGAAATTTGACTTTGTCCTTTAAATTTGACTTTGTCCTTGTCGTCCATCACGGATCCGTCATTTTATGTTCAGTACATGCTACCAGGAGCTACCACCTGTCGGAGTACACCATCTTGTGTGTGTACTTGTATTATAGAGTACATTTTCATCTGGATGATTTTATTCTAACCCGCAACAGTGCAGTAATCATTTATTACCGAGGTGCCCCCGCCATCTTGAAATTCGGCAGCCATCTTGAAATCATGTAATAATGTAGCTAGAAAAGCGGGAAAAAATCCAAAATTCATTAATTAAATCACTCATTAACTTACATATTGATTCGATCCGCTCCAGTCCTTGGTTCGATCCCTGAATGATGCAATAATGTTTAATTTTATGAAAAAAAAAATAATAATTTCAATAAACCATGTTCAAAATTCTTAAGAGACTTTAAATCCTCTACTACCATCATCCTATCCGACATCAAGACCATCATCTTGGAATTTTCGTAATAATTAAACTAAAAATTCAGGAAAAAGTTAAAAATTTATAAAATAAATTTGCAAACAATATACTGATTAATTAGGTCGTCTAGGGTCCTTGGCACGATTCTGGACGAAGCTAAAATAAATTTAATTTAAATACCAGAAAAGCGTTCGGTTAGAGAAATAAAACACCACAAAGTCTTTTACAAACATAATATTTATTACACAATTTCTATCCTACTACAGAATCACTTGCGAAAGCCAGCAAACTTATAAACATTTAGCTTTGCATAGACGTGCAACGACTACTTCTTAGCTCCAAATGCTCCAGCAGCTTTAAATGCTCCAACAGCCTCCAAATGCTCCAACAGCCTCCAAATGGCTCCAACAGATCCAAATGCTCCAACTACCTTTTCTTTCAACAGCTCCAATGATATTGGGCTACAATGCTACGAGTCTAAGAGACTACGAGGCTACAAGGCTACGAGTCTAAAAGGATCTAGCTGGTTCCGAGTTATACATGGCTGAGAGACTGCATGACTAAAAGACCGCATGACTACGAAACTACATGTCTATGAAGCTACATGGATACAAGTCTACTCGGCTCCAACACACAATGTACACACAGTACACACAGGAAACTGAACGTACACACAGTACACACAGGAAACGGAACGTACACACAGTACACACAGGAAATCGGAACGTACACACAGGAAACGGAACGTACACACAGTACATACAGGAGACGGAACGTACACACAGGAAACGGAACGTACACACAGTACACACAGGAAACGTAACGTACACACAGGAAAACGAAATGTACACACAGGAAAACAAAATGTACAAACAGGAAAACGAAATATACAAACAGGAAAACGAAATGTACAAACAGGAAAACGAAATGTACAAACAGGAAAACGAAATGTACAAACAGGAAAAACGAAATGTACAAACAGGAAAACGAAATGTACAAACAGGAAAACGAAATGTACACACAGGAAAACGAAATGTACACACAGGAAAACGAAATGTACAAACAGGAAAACGAAATGTACAAACAGGAAAACGAAATGTACAAACAGGAAAACGAAATGTTCACACAGTAAAACGAAATGTACAAACAGGAAAACGAAATGTACAAACAGGAAAACGAAATGTACAAACAGGAAAACGAAATGTACAAACAGGAAAACGAAATGTACACACAGGAAATCGGAACGTACACACAGTACACACAGGAAACGGAATGATCACACATACAGTAGCGGAAACACAGGTTTATTTGGAAATCAGGATACAAGAAATAAATCATACTTTTTTAAAATATAAATAATTCATTTTATTTTTCATTAGTACACACATGACAGTTAATCAAATGATTATTGTATGTAGCCAGCGTTCCGAAGTTCTTTAAGTATGGTTGATACTTCCACGATATGCGAGTAGTTCCCTCTACGAACAGATGCCACCATCACTCTTAGCCGGACAACCAATATTTTTGGATCTTTCCATGATGTGGAATCAATCTCTTCTACCACCATCTTCATTGTATGTTTATTATAAATATTATGATCTCTGGTGTCTTCCGTTTTAACACCATCCTCACGGTTACTTTCATCATCTAGCCAACGATCATCACAAGCTTGATCAGATTTATTTATTATAACACGACGTTTCCATCGCTTCGGTCTCAGGGCACCACCACATTCTTCGATCTTGTCAGCTTTAGGTTCTGCATCACAGTCTATGCCTTGTAAACAGCCTCAGAGTCACTGTAGCAATCACCGTAGAAGACAACGTCTTCACCCAGATTACTGCAAGAACTCAATATCGTTGATGTCGAAGTGTCTTCATCGTCTGTATGCTTCCTTTTCAGGAGTCCACCATTTATACAAAGTATGGAGGATCTGCTAAATATAGGCTTGAATGTATTCTCACTTTTCACAGTGTTGATACCTTCATTAGTTTCAGTCTTCCCGATACCATCAACATCCTTCAATATTTTTTTCTCGTCACGATCGGCGTGCTAAGGCTTCCATCTTTTCTATATTAATAATATTATTTGTCTTAAAATCTCCGCGTCCATGTCACTATCACAGATGTAAATCATCATCATAGCTGTCATCAATATTATCATGAGTTGCATCAATATCACTCATTTTATGATATCGTTTCCACATTTCAGTTGTCAGAGATGTACCACAATCTATGATCTTGTGAGCTACATTCTCATTTTCTGTAAAAGCCTATCAGTCCAGTTTTATTATTTAATCCTTCAACCCATCATCACAAACTCAATTAAATCATCTTAGTATATAGAAAAAAAAATCATCAAAGTTCCTTTCATTTAATCATAGGAACCGCATCATCCTTTCCACCTATAGTTTAGTTTCTTGAGCCCAAGAGTCTTTCATTATATATACCATACAGTGTTCTTCAAGAGATGTGGTATACTACCAGTTCTACATACAAATCCATTCTATCAATGATTTGTTTACACATTAGAAAAACCTTCACATTATTTTTACATGTTTTATTAAATTATCTCTTCGACTAAAATAATTACCACACATAGTAATTTCTACAAAGGACACTTTGTCCAAGACATTTTAACCATCATCTGTCTGAAAACAACCATGTCCCATCTATATCACAAAGTAAACGAGGGTTAGTGGAGATAGGTCAAACAAGTGCTAGTCACTCATAGGGTAAGAACCATGTGTTCGATACCTATCTCAGTCAATGTAGCATCTATGTATTTTTTTTACCTCATGTAGAAAAATATGTTCCAATGCATACGAATTTAAACTTATTCACGTGCGACCAGTCAAAAGTACATAAATTCAAACACGTCAATCTTAAAAAAAAAAAAAAAAATCTCAAGGATAGAGGCAGAGACTACACGATCGAGACACACATACCATCACCTGCAAATGAACATTGACCCCTCGCGCAGGAGTTGCAAGCTTGCAGAATGCTGCGGCAGTCATATTTTTGCTCGAGTCATACACACTTCACGACGCTAGTCTTTCCACTCATTTCACGTAAAACTCCAGTGAAATCGTAATCCAGCATACGTAAAGTACTTGCTGGAACCACTTCAAAGTATACATCACTGAACCAGAGCAGAAAATCAGCCTACGAATGTATATCTTGCTACCTACAAAAATAAATGTATAGCACATATACGAGAGGAGTCGATTCCTACATACCATACTCAATACTCTGATAATTATAAGCAGCAAAATATTTTAAATCAAGACCTTAGCCAGTATACATTCATTTTCCCATGTTGTAAAAATTCATGTTAGTAATCAGCAACGAAGGAGTGAGTTACTTGGACGAAGAACAGCTTTCCAAGTATCCAGAATCTTACTGATACAGACCATCCAGTGCACCAGCATACCCCGAAGTGTGGTCAATTGATAAACATTCTTTAATTTTTTAATATCACCTCCGTAGTGTACACCAATATATGACAGGTTACGATTTAAGACCATAAATTTCCCACAAGTCTGTTAGTTTTATTTCGGGGAGTAATAAATTATTTCTCAAACATAATAAATCAAGTTCCTATCAGATTTGCTCTAATGTTACGGCATTACCTGTACCAGCACATTACCAAAACATCTCCCATAAAAATCTTAAGAATGCAGATGACATACACAGTCAAAAATAATTTTAACAAAAAAAAAACAGTCTTCAGCATTATTGATAAAAAAAGAATACACACAAACAAGTCAAAACGGACATTTCAAATCCAACCTAAATTACGTGACACATGTAGTTTATTGAATTAAGATAAACGATGCAGGTTAGGGAAAAATATATAAAAAATTCTTTAATTCTATAATTTATTTAAAATTTTACATTTATACACATTAAAATCTGACACTGTATATATTTTTTACATTTCTCAGTCCATGCGACATTCAATATTATTAAAATAAATTATTATAGTTCGTATTAAGAGTGAAAAAATACAAATAATTCATACAGATCACGTTACATCAGATCAGGAGTGTAACACCTTAGAGGGCCAGAAATTATGCTAGAAACCCGTCTTTACAAAATTGTTAATGTTTTTTTAAGTAAAATTTTCGTGTAACCTGTACACCGCACTTCTCACACAGAAATTTTACACGGTCAAGATTTCTTCTGCAGCCATGCCTTTCATGGATGCGTGTACTTCGTACTCGTTCAAAACGTTTACCACAGTAGCGGCACTGATAGAGATACTCATCACAATTACCATCGCTTCCCCGATGTACAACCTGCAAATTAACTTTGCTTTTACAATGCCTAATCAAATTACTTTTGTTTGTGAAATGTACACCACATGGCTCACACGGAAATGTCAACGATTAACGTTTCTTCTACAGACATGATTTTCAAGTCTTCTTGCATGTTGTCGGTATTTAAAACTTTTGCTACAGTACGTACACAGATGTCTCTTCGTTAGACCGTTAGTCACCGACGGCTCGGAAAGTATATTACTTTCAATGTGCACTGCTGTTGTAGGCGACGAAGTCCCGTATTTTGCATGAGCTGGAGATTTCCCAGTCGACATTAACAGATCATCTGTACTGGATGCCAAAGAATCTGAAGTATACACGACTGATGCAGAAGCTGGGAATTGCTCACAAAATGTTTTATTTACGAAATGCGGTGTATTTGCAGGTATCGGAGTCTCCTCTGCGTTCGATAATGAACACATTGAAGTCTCTTGTAGTGAAGAGACAGTAGATACAGCCATACATCGGGATCTCTGGAGATGGTAGCTTCGTTACTATCGGAATCTCTGGAGCTTCCCTCATCGTTGTCATAGGGATCTGCTTCGTCATCATCGCCTCCGTCGTCAGGGACCCCGGTGAAGACGTGAGACCCTCCGTCAAGATCTCTGCAGTCGTTGACCCCGCCACCATTGGGATTTGTACCGATTTCAACGTTGCTACAATGGAGTTCGGATACACATCAATATTCATATACCAGACTTATATGCAGCCAAAGACTCGCTTAAATAACAGTGTCCGCTTGTATAATACACAAGGCAATACATCAACCATTGTTATTACTTAAAAAAAAATTAGGAATTTCAAGGAATAAGAATTTAAATTATATATTCAATCAACTAATCACACATCATACATACAAGGTTCATTTAGACCTACAAGAGGAGCAAGAGTCTGTAATCAATGGAACTTTCAGAATCCAAACAAAATTTAAACTACTCAAATGTAAATTTTATTATGTACAGCTACACATAACCTCCAACTGACTACAAATTTCTACAACACATGACTAATTTATTTTATCCGATACCAGGCTAGGTCCAAAGTCAATTTTTTTTGTACCTCTCATCTACAGTTCAGGGGAGCTTCAGTGCTGACATAGCTACAGCCAAGACATGCTCAGTACCACACATCTTCAAAATCCTATCCCTTCAAAGTCGATCCTTGTTAAGCCTTACGACAAAAGTCTCCGAAACAAGAGACCTACTCTATAATTTTACTAGACATTTTTAACCTTTCATAGCACACATCGATAAATATCTTCGTAAATAACCCAAAATATTATCAGACCACTAGCATTTGATTTATGCACATACTGTGGGTCACCAGCGTATTCATCAACACATGACCATTCAACATTAAGCTCCCCACTTACTTCCATCAGTCTACTAGGCTCCACGCAGCACACATAAACTAAAAGAAGTCAATTAACAACCTATTATTTATTTACATTCGAATATTTAACAGCATACCGTCGACTAGTAAAATAATCCTGTCAGTGAACATGTCAGCAAAGTCTACATTTATATAGAACCAGGAATCCATTGAACATTCAGAACCTAGCTACACATACACAGTGCTGGATGCAAGTTAATTCTACACTTATTTATCATCACTGACACTCATATTACATCATAGGCACTTGAGTCAACACTCATTTTCCATCATTAACATGCACACAAATGCAAATTAACCACCATCGACACTCAATGCAACCAACCACTTTCCATAATCTAATCTCAATTCGGCACTCATTTTCCAACATCAACACTCAATTCAACACTCACTTTTCATCATCGACACTCAATTCAACACTCACTTTCCATCATCAACACGCATTTTCCATAGTCGACACTCAATTCGACACTCATTTTCCATAATCGACACTCAATTCGACACTCATTTTCCTTAATCGACACTCAATTCATCACTCATTTTCCATAATCGACACTCAATTTCCATCATCGTCACCCAATTCGACACTTATTTTCCATCATCGACACTCAATTCTACACTCATTTTCCAACAACTACACTCAATTCAACACTCATTTTCCATCATAGACACTCAATTCGACACTCAATTTCCATCATCGACACTCAATTTGACACTCAATTTCCATAATCGACACTCAATTCGACACTCATTTTCCATCGATGACACTCAATTCAACACTCATTTTCCGTCATCGATACTTAATTCTACATACTCTTTCCTTCTTCGACACTAATTTTCCATCATCTACATACAGTAAAATGGAAACTTTCCACACACACACACACACACACACAGATACATATATAAATATATTCATACTCAACTCAATTCTTTAAATTAGCATACACATGAACTTTATTAGGACATGAATAACGACACATTTTAATAACAATTTTTAAAATTATATTTATATCAAAAATACAAAAGTATAAAAATCCGTCAGTCAATACACATTACTAACTTATTATATATACCCTGAAATTCTAAGTTCATCAAGAATAGCCCACGTTTCTTTGATAACTGATACAATTTCGTCATCTTGCGAAACAAGTAAAAGTCGCAACCTGTTCGTTAACACGTTCGGGTCTTTCCACGATATATAATCAATTTCACTTGATGACACCATCTTCTTCGAATGTTTGCTGAACATATTCTGAAAATCGTTGTAATAATGATTATGATAATTTGTATCATCATCATCATCGATGCTATCCACATCTTTATCAAACACACTGACATCTTCATCTTGCATATCCCAGTATTTCGAATTTTTTGACATTGGAGTACCATCATTGGCAACAAGCTTACTTGCTAATTTTCCAAAAAAATATTCCAAAGTCCGTAGAAGTCTACTATAGGACGCCTTGACACTTTTTCTGGAGATGTTACTTTCATTATCTTCTACCTTACTTATATCTCCAACACCATTTAAGCTATATACTTTCTCAAGACCTGGAGAGATTTTAACACAATCGCTTTTAATACTAGGTCGATCAATTTCATTGTAAGACATACTGTCCCCGAGCATATCGTCTCCATCTTCGTACTTTATCTCCTGAACGAGCTTGGCTTTACAAGTTTTATAGTGTCTTTTTAAATTCTCTCTTCGTGTCATCCGCCTACCACACTTGTCACAACTTAGTATTTGACGGAATGGACTTTTAAAACAATCGGTCTTTTCATGTCTACGAGCATTATAGCTTTTATCAAAGTATTTGCTACAGTATGTACAATGTCCTTCAGATCGAGATCGATATTTGAGTATCGTACCTTCACTAGACTGTATGTACTCCATAATGGTTGAATAGCCACTAAAAGTATTATTTAGGTACTTCGTATTTTTATGTATGAACATTCATTAATTATTTACGAAAAAAGATTTTTTTTTCTCATTTTGACTAAAAAACTCATGTTCCACGTAGTTTTACTACCCACCTTCATATTTCCTCATATATTATGTTGTAAAAGCATCCAAAGTTGGTTGTAGGTTACGGAATGCTCACTCACGATCTCTTGAAAAAGGTGTGCCTCCCTAGATCTCAAGAGGAAGAACATTGACCTTATTTAAAAATTAGTGAATAATATCATGACCTAGCAAGAATCACAAGATAATCTATTCACATATTAGCAACCATCATGTATCAGTTGTCTGTATATGCAGTCTCTGTTGTCTGTATATGTAGACAATGTTTTGTGTGGGATGCGGGATGCTCCCTAACGATCGCAACAGAAGGAGGACTTCGCTAGAACTCAAGGGGAAGGGAAATCTTCGTGTGTGATAGCTTTTTCCATTTGTTTCAAGGCATAGTAATAGTCTGATTAATGAACTTTGGTTTTTGTGTGATTTCCACCTGTTAAAATTATTTTTTAAGTTTTGATTTGATAATATGACTTCGGAAATTTACACGAAACTCTGAATAAAATTACCTGTCTTAGACACCAAGGACAGTACAGTTTGTCTTTCATGTTAATGCTTCTCAGATGTCTCAAAGCATATTATTTGTCTGAGTAAAGTTATTATTTTTTTTAATCCACCTGATAACAATATTGTAAGTGCTGATTTATTGACAGAATTTCACTGATTAAATTTAACTCTGAATAGAAATAACATGAGTCAGTAAGTAAAAAATTCTTCATGCAGAGATAGATCTCTCGCAAATAATCAGGAGCACTCGGCGAAATCCATCAGATGTCTAGCCAGGAATAATCAGAAACACTTGGAGAAAGCCATCAATATAATATCAAGATTAATCAGAAGCACTCGGAGAAATCCATCTGATGTCTTGTTAGGTATAATCAGAAGCACACGGAGAAAACCACCATAATATTGTCAAGAATAATCGGAAGCTCACGGAGAAAACCATCAGGGAGGATGTCGTTTATAAACATCATAAATTACCAATTTTTTTAAAAAGTCCAAATTTAATCCTGCTTAAGCAAAGAGTTCACAAGCCCGCTTGTGAACTCTTTGCTTAAGCAACATGAGAGTTCTAGCACAAGCCAGCTTGTGAACTCTTTGCTTAAGCAACATGAGAGTTCTAGCACAAGCCCGCTTGTGAACTCTTTGCTTAAGCAACATGAGAGTTCTAGCACAAGCCAGCTTGTGAACTCTTTGCTTAAGCAACATGAGAGTTCTAGCACAAGCCCGCTTGTGAACTCTTTGCTTAAGCAGGATTAAATTTGGACTTTTTAAAAAAATTGGTAATTTATGATGTTTATAAACGACATCCTCCCTGATGGTTTTCTCCGTGAGCTTCCGATTATTCTTGACAATATTATGGTGGTTTTCTCCGTGTGCTTCTGATTATACCTAACAAGACATCAGATGGATTTCTCCGAGTGCTTCTGATTAATCTTGATATTATATTGATGGCTTTCTCCAAGTGTTTCTGATTATTCCTGGCTAGACATCTGATGGATTTCGCCGAGTGCTCCTGATTATTTGCGAGAGATCTATCTCTGCATGAAGAATTTTTTACTTACTGACTCATGTTATTTCTATTCAGAGTTAAATTTAATCAGTGAAATTCTGTCAATAAATCAGCACTTACAATATTGTTATCAGGTGGATTAAAAAAAAATAATAACTTTACTCAGACAAATAATATGCTTTGAGACATCTGAGAAGCATTAACATGAAAGACAAACTGTACTGTCCTTGGTGTCTAAGACAGGTAATTTTATTCAGAGTTTCGTGTAAATTTCCGAAGTCATATTATCAAATCAAAACTTAAAAAATAATTTTAACAGGTGGAAATCACACAAAAACCAAAGTTCATTAATCAGACGATTACTATGCCTTGAAACAAATGGAAAAAGCTATCACACACGAAGATTTCCCTTCCCCTTGAGTTCTAGCGAAGTCCTCCTTCTGTTGCGATCGTTAGGGAGCATCCCGCATCCCACACAAAACATTGTCTACATATACAGACAACAGAGACTGCATATACAGACAACTGATACATGATGGTTGCTAATATGTGAATAGATTATCTTGTGATTCTTGCTAGGTCATGATATTATTCACTAATTTTTAAATACGGTCAATGTTCTTCCTCTTGAGATCTAGGGAGGCACACCTTTTTCAAGAGATCGTGAGTGAGCATTCCGTAACCTACAACCAACTTTGGATGCTTTTACAACATAATATATGAGGAAATATGAAGGTGGGTAGTAAAACTACGTGGAACATGAGTTTTTTAGTCAAAATGAGAAAAAAAAAATCTTTTTTCGTAAATAATTAATGAATGTTCATACATAAAAATACGAAGTACCTAAATAATACTTTTAGTGGCTATTCAACCATTATGGAGTACATACAGTCTAGTGAAGGTACGATACTCAAATATCGATCTCGATCTGAAGGACATTGTACATACTGTAGCAAATACTTTGATAAAAGCTATAATGCTCGTAGACATGAAAAGACCGATTGTTTTAAAAGTCCATTCCGTCAAATACTAAGTTGTGACAAGTGTGGTAGGCGGATGACACGAAGAGAGAATTTAAAAAGACACTATAAAACTTGTAAAGCCAAGCTCGTTCAGGAGATAAAGTACGAAGATGGAGACGATATGCTCGGGGACAGTATGTCTTACAATGAAATTGATCGACCTAGTATTAAAAGCGATTGTGTTAAAATCTCTCCAGGTCTTGAGAAAGTATATAGCTTAAATGGTGTTGGAGATATAAGTAAGGTAGAAGATAATGAAAGTAACATCTCCAGAAAAAGTGTCAAGGCGTCCTATAGTAGACTTCTACGGACTTTGGAATATTTTTTTGGAAAATTAGCAAGTAAGCTTGTTGCCAATGATGGTACTCCAATGTCAAAAAATTCGAAATACTGGGATATGCAAGATGAAGATGTCAGTGTGTTTGATAAAGATGTGGATAGCATCGATGATGATGATGATACAAATTATCATAATCATTATTACAACGATTTTCAGAATATGTTCAGCAAACATTCGAAGAAGATGGTGTCATCAAGTGAAATTGATTATATATCGTGGAAAGACCCGAACGTGTTAACGAACAGGTTGCGACTTTTACTTGTTTCGCAAGATGACGAAATTGTATCAGTTATCAAAGAAACGTGGGCTATTCTTGATGAACTTAGAATTTCAGGGTATATATAATAAGTTAGTAATGTGTATTGACTGACGGATTTTTATACTTTTGTATTTTTGATATAAATATAATTTTAAAAATTGTTATTAAAATGTGTCGTTATTCATGTCCTAATAAAGTTCATGTGTATGCTAATTTAAAGAATTGAGTTGAGTATGAATATATTTATATATGTATCTGTGTGTGTGTGTGTGTGGAAAGTTTCCATTTTACTGTATGTAGATGATGGAAAATTAGTGTCGAAGAAGGAAAGAGTATGTAGAATTAAGTATCGATGACGGAAAATGAGTGTTGAATTGAGTGTCATCGATGGAAAATGAGTGTCGAATTGAGTGTCGATGATGGAAATTGAGTGTCAAATTGAGTGTCGATGATGGAAATTGAGTGTCGAATTGAGTGTCTATGATGGAAAATGAGTGTTGAATTGAGTGTAGTTGTTGGAAAATGAGTGTAGAATTGAGTGTCGATGATGGGAAATAAGTGTCGAATTGGGTGACGATGATGGAAATTGAGTGTCGATTATGGAAAATGAGTGATGAATTGAGTGTCGATTAAGGAAAATGAGTGTCGAATTGAGTGTCGATTATGGAAAATGAGTGTCGAATTGAGTGTCGACTATGGAAAATGCGTGTTGATGATGGAAAGTGAGTGTTGAATTGAGTGTCGATGATGAAAAGTGAGTGTTGAATTGAGTGTTGATGTTGGAAAATGAGTGCCGAATTGAGATTAGATTATGGAAAGTGGTTGGTTGCATTGAGTGTCGATGGTGGTTAATTTGCATTTGTGTGCATGTTAATGATGGAAAATGAGTGTTGACTCAAGTGCCTATGATGTAATATGAGTGTCAGTGATGATAAATAAGTGTAGAATTAACTTGCATCCAGCACTGTGTATGTGTAGCTAGGTTCTGAATGTTCAATGGATTCCTGGTTCTATATAAATGTAGACTTTGCTGACATGTTCACTGACAGGATTATTTTACTAGTCGACGGTATGCTGTTAAATATTCGAATGTAAATAAATAATAGGTTGTTAATTGACTTCTTTTAGTTTATGTGTGCTGCGTGGAGCCTAGTAGACTGATGGAAGTAAGTGGGGAGCTTAATGTTGAATGGTCATGTGTTGATGAATACGCTGGTGACCCACAGTATGTGCATAAATCAAATGCTAGTGGTCTGATAATATTTTGGGTTATTTACGAAGATATTTATCGATGTGTGCTATGAAAGGTTAAAAATGTCTAGTAAAATTATAGAGTAGGTCTCTTGTTTCGGAGACTTTTGTCGTAAGGCTTAACAAGGATCGACTTTGAAGGGATAGGATTTTGAAGATGTGTGGTACTGAGCATGTCTTGGCTGTAGCTATGTCAGCACTGAAGCTCCCCTGAACTGTAGATGAGAGGTACAAAAAAAATTGACTTTGGACCTAGCCTGGTATCGGATAAAATAAATTAGTCATGTGTTGTAGAAATTTGTAGTCAGTTGGAGGTTATGTGTAGCTGTACATAATAAAATTTACATTTGAGTAGTTTAAATTTTGTTTGGATTCTGAAAGTTCCATTGATTACAGACTCTTGCTCCTCTTGTAGGTCTAAATGAACCTTGTATGTATGATGTGTGATTAGTTGATTGAATATATAATTTAAATTCTTATTCCTTGAAATTCCTAATTTTTTTTTAAGTAATAACAATGGTTGATGTATTGCCTTGTGTATTATACAAGCGGACACTGTTATTTAAGCGAGTCTTTGGCTGCATATAAGTCTGGTATATGAATATTGATGTGTATCCGAACTCCATTGTAGCAACGTTGAAATCGGTACAAATCCCAATGGTGGCGGGGTCAACGACTGCAGAGATCTTGACGGAGGGTCTCACGTCTTCACCGGGGTCCCTGACGACGGAGGCGATGATGACGAAGCAGATCCCTATGACAACGATGAGGGAAGCTCCAGAGATTCCGATAGTAACGAAGCTACCATCTCCAGAGATCCCGATGTATGGCTGTATCTACTGTCTCTTCACTACAAGAGACTTCAATGTGTTCATTATCGAACGCAGAGGAGACTCCGATACCTGCAAATACACCGCATTTCGTAAATAAAACATTTTGTGAGCAATTCCCAGCTTCTGCATCAGTCGTGTATACTTCAGATTCTTTGGCATCCAGTACAGATGATCTGTTAATGTCGACTGGGAAATCTCCAGCTCATGCAAAATACGGGACTTCGTCGCCTACAACAGCAGTGCACATTGAAAGTAATATACTTTCCGAGCCGTCGGTGACTAACGGTCTAACGAAGAGACATCTGTGTACGTACTGTAGCAAAAGTTTTAAATACCGACAACATGCAAGAAGACTTGAAAATCATGTCTGTAGAAGAAACGTTAATCGTTGACATTTCCGTGTGAGCCATGTGGTGTACATTTCACAAACAAAAGTAATTTGATTAGGCATTGTAAAAGCAAAGTTAATTTGCAGGTTGTACATCGGGGAAGCGATGGTAATTGTGATGAGTATCTCTATCAGTGCCGCTACTGTGGTAAACGTTTTGAACGAGTACGAAGTACACGCATCCATGAAAGGCATGGCTGCAGAAGAAATCTTGACCGTGTAAAATTTCTGTGTGAGAAGTGCGGTGTACAGGTTACACGAAAATTTTACTTAAAAAAACATTAACAATTTTGTAAAGACGGGTTTCTAGCATAATTTCTGGCCCTCTAAGGTGTTACACTCCTGATCTGATGTAACGTGATCTGTATGAATTATTTGTATTTTTTCACTCTTAATACGAACTATAATAATTTATTTTAATAATATTGAATGTCGCATGGACTGAGAAATGTAAAAAATATATACAGTGTCAGATTTTAATGTGTATAAATGTAAAATTTTAAATAAATTATAGAATTAAAGAATTGTTTATATATTTTTCCCTAACCTGCATCGTTTATCTTAATTCAATAAACTACATGTGTCACGTAATTTAGGTTGGATTTGAAATGTCCGTTTTGACTTGTTTGTGTGTATTCTTTTTTTATCAATAATGCTGAAGACTGTTTTTTTTTTGTTAAAATTATTTTTGACTGTGTATGTCATCTGCATTCTTAAGATTTTTATGGGAGATGTTTTGGTAATGTGCTGGTACAGGTAATGCCGTAACATTAGAGCAAATCTGATAGGAACTTGATTTATTATGTTTGAGAAATAATTTATTACTCCCCGAAATAAAACTAACAGACTTGTGGGAAATTTATGGTCTTAAATCGTAACCTGTCATATATTGGTGTACACTACGGAGGTGATATTAAAAAATTAAAGAATGTTTATCAATTGACCACACTTCGGGGTATGCTGGTGCACTGGATGGTCTGTATCAGTAAGATTCTGGATACTTGGAAAGCTGTTCTTCGTCCAAGTAACTCACTCCTTCGTTGCTGATTACTAACATGAATTTTTACAACATGGGAAAATGAATGTATACTGGCTAAGGTCTTGATTTAAAATATTTTGCTGCTTATAATTATCAGAGTATTGAGTATGGTATGTAGGAATCGACTCCTCTCGTATATGTGCTATACATTTATTTTTGTAGGTAGCAAGATATACATTCGTAGGCTGATTTTCTGCTCTGGTTCAGTGATGTATACTTTGAAGTGGTTCCAGCAAGTACTTTACGTATGCTGGATTACGATTTCACTGGAGTTTTACGTGAAATGAGTGGAAAGACTAGCGTCGTGAAGTGTGTATGACTCGAGCAAAAATATGACTGCCGCAGCATTCTGCAAGCTTGCAACTCCTGCGCGAGGGGTCAATGTTCATTTGCAGGTGATGGTATGTGTGTCTCGATCGTGTAGTCTCTGCCTCTATCCTTGAGATTTTTTTTTTTTTTTTTAAGATTGACGTGTTTGAATTTATGTACTTTTGACTGGTCGCACGTGAATAAGTTTAAATTCGTATGCATTGGAACATATTTTTCTACATGAGGTAAAAAAAATACATAGATGCTACATTGACTGAGATAGGTATCGAACACATGGTTCTTACCCTATGAGTGACTAGCACTTGTTTGACCTATCTCCACTAACCCTCGTTTACTTTGTGATATAGATGGGACATGGTTGTTTTCAGACAGATGATGGTTAAAATGTCTTGGACAAAGTGTCCTTTGTAGAAATTACTATGTGTGGTAATTATTTTAGTCGAAGAGATAATTTAATAAAACATGTAAAAATAATGTGAAGGTTTTTCTAATGTGTAAACAAATCATTGATAGAATGGATTTGTATGTAGAACTGGTAGTATACCACATCTCTTGAAGAACACTGTATGGTATATATAATGAAAGACTCTTGGGCTCAAGAAACTAAACTATAGGTGGAAAGGATGATGCGGTTCCTATGATTAAATGAAAGGAACTTTGATGATTTTTTTTTCTATATACTAAGATGATTTAATTGAGTTTGTGATGATGGGTTGAAGGATTAAATAATAAAACTGGACTGATAGGCTTTTACAGAAAATGAGAATGTAGCTCACAAGATCATAGATTGTGGTACATCTCTGACAACTGAAATGTGGAAACGATATCATAAAATGAGTGATATTGATGCAACTCATGATAATATTGATGACAGCTATGATGATGATTTACATCTGTGATAGTGACATGGACGCGGAGATTTTAAGACAAATAATATTATTAATATAGAAAAGATGGAAGCCTTAGCACGCCGATCGTGACGAGAAAAAAATATTGAAGGATGTTGATGGTATCGGGAAGACTGAAACTAATGAAGGTATCAACACTGTGAAAAGTGAGAATACATTCAAGCCTATATTTAGCAGATCCTCCATACTTTGTATAAATGGTGGACTCCTGAAAAGGAAGCATACAGACGATGAAGACACTTCGACATCAACGATATTGAGTTCTTGCAGTAATCTGGGTGAAGACGTTGTCTTCTACGGTGATTGCTACAGTGACTCTGAGGCTGTTTACAAGGCATAGACTGTGATGCAGAACCTAAAGCTGACAAGATCGAAGAATGTGGTGGTGCCCTGAGACCGAAGCGATGGAAACGTCGTGTTATAATAAATAAATCTGATCAAGCTTGTGATGATCGTTGGCTAGATGATGAAAGTAACCGTGAGGATGGTGTTAAAACGGAAGACACCAGAGATCATAATATTTATAATAAACATACAATGAAGATGGTGGTAGAAGAGATTGATTCCACATCATGGAACGATCCAAAAATATTGGTTGTCCGGCTAAGAGTGATGGTGGCATCTGTTCGTAGAGGGAACTACTCGCATATCGTGGAAGTATCAACCATACTTAAAGAACTTCGGAACGCTGGCTACATACAATAATCATTTGATTAACTGTCATGTGTGTACTAATGAAAAATAAAATGAATTATTTATATTTTAAAAAAGTATGATTTATTTCTTGTATCCTGATTTCCAAATAAACCTGGGTTTCCGCTACTGTATGTGTGATCATTCCGTTTCCTGTGTGTACTGTGTGTACGTTCCGATTTCCTGTGTGTACGTTCCGATTTCCTGTGTGTACATTTCGTTTTCCTGTTTGTACATTTCGTTTTCCTGTTTGTACATTTCGTTTTCCTGTTTGTACATTTCGTTTTCCTGTTTGTACATTTCGTTTTACTGTGTGAACATTTCGTTTTCCTGTTTGTACATTTCGTTTTCCTGTTTGTACATTTCGTTTTCCTGTTTGTACATTTCGTTTTCCTGTGTGTACATTTCGTTTTCCTGTGTGTACATTTCGTTTTCCTGTTTGTACATTTCGTTTTCCTGTTTGTACATTTCGTTTTCCTGTTTGTACATTTCGTTTTCCTGTTTGTACATTTCGTTTTCCTGTTTGTACATTTCGTTTTCCTGTTTGTATATTTCGTTTTCCTGTTTGTACATTTTGTTTTCCTGTGTGTACATTTCGTTTTCCTGTGTGTACGTTACGTTTCCTGTGTGTACTGTGTGTACGTTCCGTTTCCTGTGTGTACGTTCCGTCTCCTGTATGTACTGTGTGTACGTTCCGTTTCCTGTGTGTACGTTCCGATTTCCTGTGTGTACTGTGTGTACGTTCCGTTTCCTGTGTGTACTGTGTGTACGTTCAGTTTCCTGTGTGTACTGTGTGTACATTGTGTGTTGGAGCCGAGTAGACTTGTATCCATGTAGCTTCATAGACATGTAGTTTCGTAGTCATGCGGTCTTTTAGTCATGCAGTCTCTCAGCCATGTATAACTCGGAACCAGCTAGATCCTTTTAGACTCGTAGCCTTGTAGCCTCGTAGTCTCTTAGACTCGTAGCATTGTAGCCCAATATCATTGGAGCTGTTGAAAGAAAAGGTAGTTGGAGCATTTGGATCTGTTGGAGCCATTTGGAGGCTGTTGGAGCATTTGGAGGCTGTTGGAGCATTTAAAGCTGCTGGAGCATTTGGAGCTAAGAAGTAGTCGTTGCACGTCTATGCAAAGCTAAATGTTTATAAGTTTGCTGGCTTTCGCAAGTGATTCTGTAGTAGGATAGAAATTGTGTAATAAATATTATGTTTGTAAAAGACTTTGTGGTGTTTTATTTCTCTAACCGAACGCTTTTCTGGTATTTAAATTAAATTTATTTTAGCTTCGTCCAGAATCGTGCCAAGGACCCTAGACGACCTAATTAATCAGTATATTGTTTGCAAATTTATTTTATAAATTTTTAACTTTTTCCTGAATTTTTAGTTTAATTATTACGAAAATTCCAAGATGATGGTCTTGATGTCGGATAGGATGATGGTAGTAGAGGATTTAAAGTCTCTTAAGAATTTTGAACATGGTTTATTGAAATTATTATTTTTTTTTTCATAAAATTAAACATTATTGCATCATTCAGGGATCGAACCAAGGACTGGAGCGGATCGAATCAATATGTAAGTTAATGAGTGATTTAATTAATGAATTTTGGATTTTTTCCCGCTTTTCTAGCTACATTATTACATGATTTCAAGATGGCTGCCGAATTTCAAGATGGCGGGGGCACCTCGGTAATAAATGATTACTGCACTGTTGCGGGTTAGAATAAAATCATCCAGATGAAAATGTACTCTATAATACAAGTACACACACAAGATGGTGTACTCCGACAGGTGGTAGCTCCTGGTAGCATGTACTGAACATAAAATGACGGATCCGTGATGGACGACAAGGACAAAGTCAAATTTAAAGGACAAAGTCAAATTTCAAGGTCAAGGTCAAATTTCAAGGTCAAGGGCAAATTTCAAGGTCAAGGTCAAGGTCAAAGTTCAAGGTCAAGGACAAAGTTCAAGGTCAAGGACAAATGTGTGGTGACTAGATACTTATACTAACATGGTATCAGCACACTCTAGCGGACGAAAACAAGATGATGATCTCCAGCGGGTGATTTCAATATGGCGGTCGTCACGAAAAGTGCAACGGTGGTTTTAAGGATTTTTTATTATTTAATTAGGTTGATTAATTTTTTTAATGATTTTTGAAATTTTTCCCGATTTTCTAACATAAGAATTACGGATTTTCAAGATGGCGACCATAACGATAATTGCAACAGTTACGTCTTAATACAAGATGGTGGTTCTGTCTCGAACAGGTGGTGCTATTATTACTTTAAATTAAAAAAATTACAAGTCCAAATATGCATGTTATTTTTTTTATATACCTTATTTAATTTTCAGTCTGGTAAATGTCTCGATAGCCGAGCGGTTATAGGCGTATGTTTTCCAACCTAGAGATCAGAGCTGTGATGGTTCGAATCACAGCGTTTCCAATATATTTTTCATAAAAAGAAAAATTTAATATGTCGATAAGGATCATAATAGCTCTGGTAGGTAATGGAACATCGACCTTATGTGATGAGACAGAGCGACGCTGTCGCTCTCTAGGAACAAACGACGGAAACAAAGTTGTCGGTATCCAAGATGGCAACCTCCAGTGGAACAGAAAAAAAATCAAGAGCGACGATGGTGCTATCTAGGAACAAACAACTGAAACAAAGTCGACTGTATCCAAGATGGCGGCCTCCAGTGGAACAGAAAAAAATCAAGAGCGACGCTGGCGCTATCTAGGAACAAACAGCTGAAACAGAGTCGTCGGTATCCAAGATGGCGGCCTCCAGTGGAACATAAATAATCAAAAGCGACGCTGGCGCTATCTAGGAACAAACAGCTGAAACAGAGTCGTCGGTATCCAAGATGGCGGCCTCCAGTGGAACATAATAAAATCAATATGGCGACAGAGATGAAAATTTCATCATAATGAGTGGGGCGCTCGATTTAAATATGTCGGATCCAAGATGGCCTCCGTGATCTACTTGTCCCGTTACGTTGTGTCCCGTTACGTAGTGTCCTGTTACGATGCATCCAAAATGGCGGATCCAAGATGGCGGATCCAAAATGGCCGCCGGGGTCAAGGTCAAGGTCAAAGGTCAAGGTCACATCCATCCAAGATGGCCGCCGTGACGTCACAATACAAAATGGCGGACACCGGCTCCGGCTCCACACCCAGAACCCAGTCCCCGGAGCCCCATTCCTATACTACTTATATACTACGCTTTAACAAAAGCTAATTTTGATACACAAAAATGGATAATTGTTAAAGTCGTAAACATTCTGAAACCAATATGGCTTATTTTGGTGCCTGCCTACCTCTCCCAATTAGGCACGGAAAGACAATTTGAAAACATAAAATACGACTTATGATCTGAAGTGCTTTACAAGAATGGTTCACGTTTTTAAAGTTGGAGCTTAACAGCTGTTACATTACAAATAAATAAAAAAAATTTAAATATAATTTTAAGCTTCTAAATAATGTATGGTTGAACAAAATATAAAATAGCCATTTATTTTTACTCTTTATTTCACAATTTTCGGAAACGCATGTGTTAAATTTGTAAAGAAGAAAAAAAAACAGCGGCTGGTGTGTATGCACCCCACACATCAACCAGTGTACTAGGCTGCTACAAATCAGGGGCACAAACTATTGAGATAAACTAAAACAGTATTTTAAAGAAAACATGACCAAAATTAAGGTCAATTTTACTCGTAAATTGATAATCCTACTTGAATAATCACATTTTTATTTTGAATAGTAAATGTATGAAAATTTATGTTTATCTAAAAATTTTTCAATGAAACAAAATTGTTCAAATAAACTAAGACGGTTTGTGTTTCATCTAGAATACTTTTTCTAATATTTGCAGTAAACCAGTTGTCGGATTCCAACATCAAAGGCATATTAATGCTTTAGGAAGCAATTTATACAATAAGTCATGTATTTTTTTAAAACTTACATGATAAATTTGTAGCTACAGGTTTGCTGGTCAAATTCTGACAAACTGTATACTGGTATTACCACTCTGGGCAATTTGGAATTACTACTAAGTATTTTATTTTGGTCAAGAAGGCCTTAAATTAATAACTACTTGTTTTGTAAAATTATCAAATGGAACCGTTTTAACACAGACGGATTTTAATTTGACTAATCTGAAACAGCAGAAATGACACAAAAATTATTTTTAAATTTTGACAGTGTTTGGAATGCAGTAACGCATATGATATTCAGCGGCCTTATTGCCCAGATAAAATGATTAAGCTTGGACACTTGAATTTGAAAAAAATTCCGAGGTAAAAAATTACATATAACCGTCCTGGAAAATGGTTTTGCGCCAGCTAAAATTCACTTTGTTAAAATTCATAAATTTGTTGGCAATAACACCACTTAATATTTATCAACACGTTATCTCAATTCTATTTGCAAGAACGTTATTTTTTCAATACACTTTTAATGGCACACAAAAGTAGGTTAAAAGTTATTATTATTTCACTTAACTGTACGACAAACAAAAGCAAAATAAATTTTTTCAAGCAATGAAAGTACAGAAGAAGTTGTGAAATATAATCTCCAGTAAAGAATATGAAGAATTGTTTATTCGGAAAAACTTTATAAACAAATACCACATATCATAACTTTTGTTTCATTATTTCTTAAAACTGTCTAACATAGAATTTCTAATGCAAAGAAAAGTATTCCGTATTTTTGAAAATACAAACAAGATATTGCTCGAATAACATATTTTAAAATGTGATAGAAATAAAAGTTGAACTGTTTTTGACTACTGTCGCCCAATGAATAAATTAATTTTATGTCACTAGTAGTAATATAACTGCTCACATATTTTGATTACATAAAAGTATAATAATTGTGTATTATTTTACCATGCAATATTGATCTGATGATATTAGTAGGAAAATTTAATAAAATAAAATAAATATTCAAAATATTTTCCTTTTTTATTTTGTTGGTGGGTTTTCAAGTAAATATTTGTAAAAATATACGGGAGTCGTTAAACTGAGAATCACTGAGAACATTCTGTAGTCTGCATCTATAATGCCAATTTATCTTAAATAGTCAAGTTGTGTTATTTTCTCTGACCTGTGCTGTAGTATACCTAGGAATTATCATCCAAGCAATTTATTAAAATTTTAATAAAAAATTATCTTATTCACACTGAGATATTTTTTGTTAAATATATACATATATATTCTGTGAGAGCACCAAAGCTAATTTCACAGAAGGAACTAGAAATAAAATTAAACTTAACTCCACAAAGAGGAATGAGAAAGAGACAAGTTAATGACCCCGGTCACACCATTTTTGGTATTGCCCTCACGTGCCCTAGACTGAAAAAAAAAAAGGATTAGCCCCAGGAAAGTTAGATCGATCGGAACACCTAGAGCTGGAGGAACGTCGGAAGAAACTAACTGGTGTCTGACCGAGCTTAAGGAACATCGAATGAAATTTATGTAAACTGTACTGTTACGCTGGTTAAGAATAATAGTTTACAGGTGTGACGGCTTCGGGAACTGTAATTTAATAATTTAATTCAGACTTTAAACCTTATGTGACAAATACTTTCAAACTATGTTAAATTCGCTGAAAATTATGATTTAGCTCCAAATTCAGGAGATAAAATATGAAAAACCTTCATCATCACATTAGCCCTTTTGAGGAGGTTATTAGTACTGGTTACTAGTATTTTAGTCTAGATACTAGGTTTTAATTGCCAGTCACTAATTACTATTCTTGGTGTCTGTGTTAAAGAGCCTCATCTGCAAAATTCATTGTGTGGCGAGACGTTTCGGCATGCCTTGTTGCAGCCATCTTCAAGGGTGAACAGAAAACCCATTATTTTATGGAAGAAAATTAATAAGGCCGATAGTGCTACAGGTATTTGTTTCGTGCGGGTGGGTTGTTTCCTTATCACGATCACTGGTTGTTCTGAGCATATTCGTACTTCTGATGTCACTAGAAGAAGGATATTGAGTTTTCTTGCACTTTCAAGCTTAAACAGCAATCCCCTTCTACTTTATCCACAGTGTGGGGAGGGGGAAGAGGGAATAAACTAGGAGGAAGCCGATGCGCCAAGGAGGTTGGAGCGGACGTCTTCCGATATTCAACTCGCCGAGCACAGGGTGCAACTGTGCTGTTCAAAGTTGTGCTTTGTCTGTATTTACTGTTTATTGTAGCAACTGTCACATCATTAACAGACCACTGTGTTCGTCTGTGCTTTGGTAATGTTTTGACTAGTTATTTTCACGGAATGTTTCTGCGCTGTCTTTACGTTTAACATTTGACATCGGCTGATGTGGCTTGTTTGCTGTGTGCTGCGTGTATTCATCTCGCTTTGTCGGTTCTAACTTCGTAATCGTCCATCTGGGCTCGTTATTCGAAAAAGAAAGTGTTAGGGATAATTTCTTTGTTTCAGCTTTTATCTTTTCTTCTTTTTGCCCCGTTAACGTGACTAGGTTGACCTCAAACGCAAGGAGCTGATATATTTTGAATAGGAAGGGCCGTCTTACTGCTACTACCCGGCGCGACTTAAAGAATGCTCGACGTGAGACGAGACCTTAGTGAAGGGGAGAGGACAGGAGGAGGAGATAAGAAAAGAAGAAGGTACGAAGATGGAAAAGGGGGGGAGGAAACAACAGCTGTCACATCGCGGTAATAGGCCGCATGGGAATCCTCAACCAAAAGTCCTGAAAACATCTTCCTCTCCTGACACCAGGTCTAAGACTTAAATTCCGCCAGGGGAAAAACAAATGGTTTGGAGGCTCATGACGAATCGCTGGGCTTAACCACGTGCCCCTCGTAACAGATGATGACGTCAGGACCACACGCAATCCTGCGTGTACTCTAAAGTGGGGGAAACAAATCCGGCCGTATATCGACGTCGAGATTTTTTCAGCGAGAATTTCAACCCCAATACCCGGTGAGCCAATTTAAGGACTTTTTATGATTCTTGATAAAAACTTTGTCTTTCATTTTTATCACAGTTTAAGTTGTATGGGAATTGGTAAAAATAAATTAAATAAAAATGTAGAAAAATTATTGGAGAATTTTTCCAAGTGGGTTTAATTGGACAGTCACTAACATTTATATTTAAGTGGGCAAGCCTAGACAGAGGTGTGTTTGTGTTTAGTGAGGCGGGATGATAAGTGTGATGCCACATGGCGGACTGACTCAGGATAGGTCCTAAAACAACTCCCTAGCGGCGAAAACCGGTGCCAGAAGTACACGGTGGCGCAAAATTTTGGGTACTCCCACCCCCTCTTACCACGCGTGATCAGATTCACCTAACGAGGGAAATGGACTGAATCTCGCGTGCATGGGGGAAAGAAACGGAACACGTCCCCGAGGAGACACCCATGCGATCCATGCAGACGCTGGAAGCTGTGACGTAAATCTAAAAAAAAAAAAAAAAAAAAAAAGCTCCTCTCCGCATATCTCGCACCAGCCTGCGCATTTCCCAACTGTTGATAACGACGTTTTAAAGTCTCCCCGGGGTGCGTTAATTAAATGCTCGTGGAAGGGTCGCCCAAGGGGTGTGAATCAGGGGATAGCAGGGGGTGTGAATCAAGGGGGTGGGAAGGGAAGGGGGGTTTGAGCGAAAGATTCGGTGTGAGGAGGAGGGAAAGAGTGACTTATTCCTGCCGAGGGCTGAAGATTCCCTCCCAGCGCCGTGCTGGGTCCCGGAAGCGCCCGAGGACCGGCTGGCTCGTAATGAATGGTTATTGCTTGCGCCACGGCGCCACTGACAGAGGGCTCTCTTCTCCTGATTACACGACGTCAAACCCCGGCCATCATTTATTTTCCGGGAAGGGGGAGAAGGAAATAACATTACAGGGGGTATCGTGTGACAAAAACCCCGAGAAGCTGAGCTAAGCACGGCAGCTGAAGTTAATATTGTTCGGAATTTATTTGAAATCCTTTTACTAGAATTAAAATACCTTCAACACTATGATTATACACGTACTCATTTTCCAATTACAGAATTTTTTTTTCTGTTTCTCTATAAACACATGCCATTAATTTATTATTATATTTAATACTTTTTGCTTTCCCTGAAATGTTAATTTTTTTTTTAGATATTTTATTTTCAGGGTTATTAAAGATTTCTCTTTGTAATGATGTTAACCAAAGTAATTAGTATATATTATGATGTTTGTGACTGAATCTGAAAAGAAAATAATGTCTATACGTGCACGGTTACATGATATTTCAGTCCGGTTTTAAGCTAAATTTTTGATATGGCGAAAAGACACGCTGTTGGTAAAACAATATTTTGTTTTACGTAAACGGGAACAATTTTTTTTTAATCAGTGTTTCTCATAACTGCACATATATATTAAAAAATAACCTTAAATAAATCTTCGAAAAAAAAACCCATTGACGTACCCTACGTATGATGTTACTTTAAAGAGACGGATTTTTAAATATTTGAAGTTTTCTTTATTCAGGATGTAGATGGAGTTAGTCTAGAACGTACTGTTTGCTCGTGCGAAGGTGTGCTTAATAAGAATATAATGTTACACGGGTATAAGGGAGGTAATTGGGAAGGGGTGAATGCCCGCGGGCTCAGTTCAACGCGAGCCCCTGACGGGTTAGGGGTAGGGGGAAGGGAAGGGGTCGTCGGGTATTGTCTTCCGCCGGCCCCGGGCTATCTGCGGGCGGGAACAGTCCTCGGAGGAGGAAGAGGAAGAGGCAAGAGGTGGAGGAAAGCAGAGAGGATGCTGCAGGCGTACGTCCTCGCGTGGGGAGAGAGTGCGGGTGTGATAACTGGCTTTGCCGCAGCAGCATCCCCCCCCCCCGCACAACATCCTAACTCTGCAGACGCTACGATGATTCCCTACGCTAAGGCCTCTGCAGACGGCCATGTGTTGATGGTCTGCACCTAAGCACTCCCGACCAGAAATACGTGCCAAGCGTTCGTTTCGCACCCTCTACGCGGATGATTTTATTGCATCCCACGTAAATAACCCCCCCCCCCCACTTTCTTCCCCCCTCCCAACCCATCCACATTTCGTACTTGATGGTACCTCCGAGGTAACTCCATGTCATTTTTTTCTTCATACATGATATACATCATGGACAAGGCATCGTGCCTATGATGCACAGTTTCTGCTTCACGTTTTAGTGTGGAGTAATTTTGCCATAAAAGTTCGAATTGCAATTTTTTGCTTTATTTAAAAACGGGTACAACCACTGTCAGGGCCAGTATCACCGTCAGCTTGAATAAAAGTGACGTGACGCTGAGTAGTTCACCACCGAACGCTAATTGAAGCATCGTAGTTATCGAAGAAACTGGACGAACCACAAGGAAGTAACGTTATCTATAAACTTTTAGTTAAATTTTTTGTTGCTTCGGATATATTTTGCTGTCTAACATGCTGCTCTTCGTGTTGATTATCTTTGTCCTAAACCTCTTCTCTCTTTCCTAAACAAAATATGCTTTCATTAAACGAATAAGTGCGAGCCATAAAAGTTCACGTATCTCCTTATTGCATGTGTTCAGCGAGTTTACTGCAACGGAAAAGCCCAAGAGACCCATCCAGCAGTTTCAAGACCTTAGGGTAACGTTTATAGTACGGCCTCCAGCTTCATTTCTACGAGGAAGAAATAAGGAAGACAAAAGGGGCAAACTTTGTACAACTTCCCCGTTATCTCTCACTTTAATTTTGGGGATGATAAACATAATTATTTGCGCCTATTACGTTCTCCTTGGTTCCCCGCCGAGATGTATCAAGGGCTAGGAAATGCGTTGACCATTATTCCTGTAATCATCAAGGATTTAAAATAGAAAGTGAGAATTATTCTTTGCGAGAATTTTACAGAAATAACATCTGCTTGCGATTTTATGCTTGGAGCCAGGACAATGCGACTGAATTTGAACCTGTATGCACCCGGCTGCTTTTGAAAAAAAAAATTAGTAGACATGCCTTAAATTTGCGACTCTCAAAAAAAAAACCAAAAAAGGAAAAAAAAATGTCGCTGTATTTGAGAAAGGCCAATTTTTTTAAAGTTAAATAATTTTAACCTCGAACTAAATTATTAGATACCGTAACTACACATTTTTGTCACACAATCCTGATAACCCTTCTATTGGTAATAATTCAAAACAGAATCAAAGATACTATGATATTGTAAAAAAAAAACTATTTCAACCATTTGTGCGTCAAAACTTTTTAAAAGGGTAATTTTGACTATTAAAACTGTAAAATAACTTACTTTACTATTTTATCAAGTTACTATAGTAACTTAGCACTTCATTAAAAAAACAGTAAAACGACTTCAAACATATTCAAAATAGAGCCGTTTCAACAGGTATAGAGTGAAACTCCACTGATTTTCAGTAGTTTTAATCATATTAATATTGTTACGAGGTTGCCAGAGACGAGGCCGGCCAGTCAGCCTGCGGGATTCCTAAGGGAAAGCCATCCTCCTTGAGTGGACGCAACACAGGCAGCGTGGCGGCGGAAAAGCTGTGTCGTTGTACGTCCAGGACACATTATCGTCAGCTCTGTTTCAACTAAACGCCATTATAATATAATTTTATTGATCAACTTAGTAAAGACAATTCCATACATAGTGGACGTACTATAACTCAACGTAAAGTCAATAAAATTCATAGGATAATTAATTTAGACTGTGATTTAAAATACTAGTACAAATAAAGTGTAATTTTTGAGATATAAACAATTTTTTCAAAATTTTTTAAATCCCTGCTCCAACCAAATAATGATGAAAAATTTTTGGTACGCAATCCTGAAAAACCCTTATATTGATAACAATTCAAAATAAATCATATACGCTCTACTTTTTGGGGAAAAAAATCTTTGCCCGACTTAAGCAGCCAAAGTTTTTTATCGGTGATTTTAACTATTCAATGGTGATATAAATAACGATATTAATACCACATGTTATTTTCTTAAAATAGCCATTTATTCAAATTACTTGTTTTGTTAGCATAGAAAATTTTTTTACTTTATAAATTTACACATTTTTCCAATATATATTTCATATATATATATATATATATATATATATAAATTTTGACAATTTAATTATATACAAGACATGAAAGTACGAAATAAAGTAAGAAAAAGTTGTTAACTGAAAACTAAATACTTATTAAAAAATCATTAACCTGTTAGCACTGTAAATTTTGTATGTGCAATTTAAATTAAATTATGACGTAATATATACTTTAATACATTATTTTTAGATTCATCTAGCAATATAAGTAATTGTTAGGATTTCCAGAACGGAAAATATTTTAATGAAAGAAGATTATAGACGAGGGACACATTAATTCGATTGGCATTACGTAGTAGGTCAAAAGAATAACATAAACAAAAAAATATTGAAAAAACTCAAATGATCAAAGCAACTACACTACATCGTATGGTAAGTATTGTGAACAGCTACTCTAATTTTAAAGTCATGGTATCGAACATTTTTGACGTCATTTTTGCACTATATGCAGCTGAGTCTGTAGGGTTAAGTGGTACAATAATTCTTACGATGATTAATTACGGATACTTTTGGAACTTACTGTAAGATAGAGATTACATCATACCCAATAGTTGCCTTTGTTTGACTACTTCATAACACAATATATCGTTAAAGAAAATATGTGATGCACACCTAGACAGATTACATATATAGTTGTTAGTCACATATATAGAAAGGTTTTAGTGATAGATTTGATTTATTTTCCTTAACTCAAGTCACCCATCGTTTAATTTTGTAAGTAAAGAATTTGTTACTAATTTTTGTATACTTATTTGATTTATTTTGGGGAAATTTTTGTAGACAAAAATAAATAATCGGATAAACTATTTTTTTTTTTTTTTTTTTTTCAAAACGAGTAAAATAGATTTGAAACTTTATTCCAACTCTGTTAGGGTTTAATAACGAGATAAATTCAATGTAAATTAATGCTTACTTAAGATTAAACGATAAAAGAAAATACTGATGGTAAAAGGTTTCTTCATTTTTGTAAAGTATAACTGTTTTGAGCAGGTACTGCATTCATTTCAGCATAGGTATTTTTCCGTCTTCAGATGTTATAGATATTAGGTTATGTACCAAATTATATATTGCATTATGTCGTTCTATATATATTTGTCATACTTAAGCTCAACATTCGACGGCAGTGCTCAACAAAAATAACACTTTTAAAATTTGTATAAACTACTATATACAATTACGTAACCACGTTTAAATTATAGGCTTATTTAAAAACATGAAAAAAAACACGTAATACTTGAGTCAAAATAATTAAGTATACTATCCCTTTAAGTTTTGAAAGATGGCGTTGGATACCTCCACAGTTAGCTGAAATAATCCACGAGATTGCAGGGTCATTTGTTTTGTCTCTCGAGTCACGTCCGCTTCATCTCAGTGGGGCAAAGCTTGTGTAAGCTTGGCTTACGTGTCTCAGAAGCCCAGCTTTACGACTAGAATGTAATATTTCACTGACTTATTTTAAAAAAAAAAATAATCATACACAACGTTCAGACTTGCAGAAAGTAAATATATATATAGTTTAAACATTATATTTTTTATTCGTTCAAATTATTTTTACATGTATCATCCCTTAAATTAAACTCTTGTTGCTTGTTTTAACAGGACTTGGTCATCGAACTGACTAATGTGACATGTTTCAGTTTAATAATTTACGTTTATAATTCCTCCCCCCCCCCCCCCCCCCGCAAAAATCATTACACAACACTAATAAGTCTGGATGTATGATCACAGTGTCTAAACATAAGAGGTATTAAGCTCATACTAGCTTTGGAAGTAACGTAATATTAAGTAAATGTGCATAAACATGCAACATAAAACCCTATCTTGATATTTTATCTATTTTCTTTTTATTTATTTATTTTATTGTCTTATTTTAAGTAGCAAAGTAAAGGCGTGCCGCCTTGTCTTACACTTAAGCACATGCATATGTTGTTACTAAGCATATACATGTAAGATTAGCTTAACAAAAACAATAGCCAAGTAAACGAGAAGTACTTTAATATTAATTAAAATAAAAACGAAACAAATAAAACACTAGCAAATATAAAAATAACAACAAAAAATTAGCATATAAAATAAACACGATTCACCTAACTTTTAAGTAATAAAAGATAGTATTAAAAAGTTTATAAAAATCTATCTAATGTTATAATTTTTAATATTTAAAAATATTTCATGACAGAAACGTTTAAATAAAAAACTATCAAAGATATTAACCATTTTAAAAATACTCGTACATTTAATAAAAATAAATCATACATATCCACAAACATTCACGCACATTCAATCACACATAGCTGATAACACAGATACACCTGATCATCGGAGTTTAGCAAGTACACGAATAATGTTTTCTTAAACATGAAGAGAGAATTTTAAAGTCTGATCGAATAGGGTAGCTCATTCCAGTTACGTGCAGTCAGTTCTTTTTCACATAGATTTAAGATGGAAATACAGGAAGCAAATGGCGAAACTTTGGTTTCAACACCTTTTAGCGTTAACCATTTTACATAGTTTAATTTTGAATTTTTTTCCTTTGTTAAAGCATATTATATAGTTAAATGAAATGCCTGTAATTAACAGCGACTGGCTGATTCAAAAAAATTTCCCTGTGAAGTCATTGACTTTCGATCATATCTCAGTTTTTTATTTGATTGTTATTTGTTTGAGAGGGGAAAAATGGAATATTTCAAAGAATAATTTATAGAAAAGTGCGTAACCACTCAGTGACAAACAGCACTTATGATGGAGTTATAATATTACTGATTCAGCATCCAAATATGACTCCGAACTCAAATCCAGGTAGTCAGACAACATGCCAGCCATGTTATCGAATGAGATAGTTCCTAAATTTTAATTAACACCACCACATTCAACTAAATACACGTCAGGGTCTTCGTCAACCAACTGCTTCTCAAAACTGATAACCAATGCACGTGGAAAGCTGTGCCTGGCGCTGTCCTGCTCTGCCCACACTTCACCATGCATTTCACTGTTCACCTGGGAACAATGTGGCTCTTTGGTGTAAAGTTAGCACCGTCAATATCGCAGTGTCCATAAAACCTTTATTTAACAAGAAGTTATTCCATTGTCAGTATCCTTCGGGCTGAATACCGTTTATTTCATGTACACGCCTGGCTTATCAAGAAATTTTTTTTAACAATATTCGAATACTAGAAAATACTTAAACCATTCTGAACATGACTGTGCCTCGTAAAACCAGAACTTTGTTTTCCAATTTTTTTCCTTCTCTGTTCGTGCTCTGGAAGCGAGTAAGAGAATTTGGCTCAAACTCCATAAATTTTGCCAGCATATTGAACCATTACCTAAACAACTGTGAGGACACACTTCGGCATTAGACCCGGTTGAACTAGTGAAAAGTTGGGATGTACTTATGGTCTTAAATGTAAAGACGGTGACCTGCGTGGAGTTTGGAGTCTCAAGAAACAGAAAGTCTTTCCCCTGTGTTATCTCACGTTGCCTTTGTTTTACTATCTCGGGCCTTTTGCTTTCTAACTACGCTGCTATTTTACTCGCGTTTTCAGTTAATTTTTACGTGGCACTTTGCACATGTACACGTTTATCCCACTAATGACCAATCATAATTAATTGTTGGCTAACTCGCACGTAGCATTACAATATGTAGCGTTAATTCTGAAGTCAAGTCATAATTTATGATCATGTTGCTACGTATGCATTTAGAACTATTAATCTGAACCGTTTGATCAAGCTAAACTTCTTTTTTTATATATAAAATCTAATGAAATAAGTCTACTCTCATCACATATAGTTACTTAAATGAGTTTCATGTACCATTATGAATAAAAAGTAATCTTATCTAAATTTCTAGCAATAAAGATTTGCTACACGTTATTAGGAAGGATACTGTTTCAAAAGGCAGTCTAGAAATTGCTTTTGGGGTTTTCTACTTCCATATCTTGCAGAATGAAATATATGCCATAACTTGTTTTTATTTTCTCACTCCATGCTTGCATGCTTCCAGTAGGTATCTCTTAAATTTACCTACAATTAATGGAGTATTTTCAAGCAATACTACATTTAAAGAGGAAGTAGAAAGAAGTGGCGCTTTTCATCTCGAAAAAAAATCCCATGCTGTTATCTCAGTACTCATTACTTGGTGCTTGAAACTTTCTTCCTTTGGACTTTTTTTTTATAAAGAAATAATAAATGAAGGAATCCACGGTACAATTTTTCTCTGGTTTTAGTTTAGGAATATATATTTATAAATGAATAGATAGACAAATACTGCGTCAGAGTTTAGTTTGGAAATCCACTTAATACGTTTGATAATCCTAACCAGCAGAACACTGTTTCTTGAAAAATAATAATTTTAACACTGATTTAAATATTTTCTCGATTATAAAAATTAAACTTTCTGTGGATGGATTATAAATTTATTATTAGGAACACATATTTATAAATTCATATTATTTTTTTTAATAATAAACAAGGGTCGCTATGGTTTTATCGTAAGCTTTTAAATATGAAAACTAGGGGCTTAACTCAAGACAGCTAAGAGTGTACCTAATTGTTTTTATGCCAGTCTAAAACTGTAAAAAATATATAGCCTTGAAGTTAGTGGCAAGAGTTCTCTCCTCTTTTCCTACCATTTATCATTCTGTTAAAAAAGTAGGGCGAGGAAGAGTTTTGTTACAGGCTGAACCATAGTAGGGTTCTGCGAAGGAGGAGTTCTGATATGCCATTACATAAATTTTTGGAATAAATTTTCTTTATAGTAAAATTTTAAAAGAAAATTGACTGTCATACTAATATCTTAAGTTATAGTAGACTTTTAGATCTTAATATTTTACACGTAGAATTTTAAGTAATTATTATTCTTGAGAAAAGAAAACTTAACATGTTATATTTTGGCTTTTATTTTATTGTTTTTAAAACTTTGTTCCCAAGTAAATTTTTATTAATTTTGTTAAAAATACACTATGTATGAGGTATGTAGGGCTATAATGATTAGGAAATACATAATTGAAGCCCACTAAGGATTAATATATAATCATTCCAGAATAATATGTCTGTAACCTCAAGCAGCTTACATGCTTTAATTTTCTTTGTCTGTCTTCGCTTTTTTTCTTTCTTATGTGTAACAACTTCGTTCTCGGTATACGGCATTAGGTAGGATGAATTTATTAAATTTAACGGAATTTGCGTGGAACGGAAATGTGTCCCCACGGTGCTGCCTTCTTTGGCGGATATCGCAAACCAAAGTTCACAAATCCAAAGAAAAACTTTATAGTTTTAACTGTTTTGTGAATTTAACAAGATGTGCAGTGTATTGATAAAAATCCTTATCGAAAATTATGTTCAAAGCCAGGGTTTAGTATTTATTCGTGTCTCTTTAGCTTTTATCGTAGCCGTTTAATTATTTAATTTAAAATTTCCGCCTGCAAATAGAATGATTCGATACTCGACGTAGCTGCTACGACAGCGGCTTCTAGAGGCGGGAGCGCTAACAACGTGTGATTCGCGTCCATAAATCAACGTATATTTATCACGCTCGGCATTATTTTAAAGAATTCTACGTGATATTACGTGTCCTGTATAAGAGTATTTGCAACATGAGAACACACGAATTTGCTTGTTACCGAGGTTAGATGTTTCACATGTCCGGCGATTGCTGAAAGACACGCTTTCATTTTTTTAAATCCTGGACGGGTGGTTTCGAAATCCTACGGACGTCCCCCTTGGCTATGTTCCTGTCACAGGGTTCGTGTTGAGTAGAGCAGCGCTGTTGTTACACTGACCCCTTGGAGGGTAGGCAACCTCTTTGATACTGCGCGCCCGCGCGTGCTGCGGGCAAGCATAAATAGCAGGCGCCACGTTCATCTGCCTGACATGCCGCCGCCGCCGCTCAGATAACCACGTTGTTAGTACGGTGGTAGGGGGTGGACGAGCGGGAAAGGGAAAGGAGAGGGGGAAATGAGGAAACTGTCAGGACACGTCCCACCCACCCCCCTTTCCGCACGCATGGAGGGAAACCACCCCTCTGTCCCAACCGAAACTCAAGTCGAGCGATAAACGTTTTCAACCACGCGCGCGCGTTTAGGAGGGGGTGCAGTTGGCGTCACATGCGGCACCAAGCGACTGGTGGTTCCGCAACCGCGCTTCGCCAAGGACCCCTCTCGCATTATTTATGCCTTGCGGAGATTTCTTTTGAAGTAGGGATATAGACCAACGATAATCCCCGAATCCTCAAACACCATAAAATATTTAATATTAGAAAATTAGATTTTCGAGGGAAAGGATTCAAAGAAAAATACGCATATAAAGAAACCCAAATAAAAAGATTAATCACTAGCGCCTGAGTAGCTATCCCTACAAAACTTATCAAAGGAATGTTTGTATTTACCACCAGTTACAGTGCTCTGGTAATGTTTGTTTGGCACTTCAATGAACATTTAGAACCCGAAAGGAAATAACATTATCTTCTTAACTTTTAAAAATTATATTTATATTTTAAAAATTAAATTTATGTGTTTGAAAGTAATTATTATACACATGTAATGTTGTTGTACAATTTTTAAAATAAAAATATACCTCCATTAAAAATTAATGTTTTCTTTGTTTTTTTCGTTATTATATCATATTATTTTATTTATTGCCCTTAAAAATATATATATCCAATAATCGCACGACAACTATTGAAAGCCAACCACTTCCATTTGAGATCTTTTCACCCGTATAAAAATTATCAGTTTACACACTACGTGACTTTTCCTGAATACAATTATATGATATATTTTCGATATGTTTATTCCTGATCTAGGTCATCTTGATATTAGGGCAAGAATGGCTTGCTCAAACTACGTATGGTTACTAAAAAGACTTGACGCTCAAGTTTTTTTATAATTATCAAAAATGGTTAGGTATCTAAACGAAGTTTTCGAAGTAGGAAATAAATATATACTTTATTAATGTGCCTCAATCTACAAGTATAAGCTCAAAATAGCTACCTAGAAGTTTAGAACTTAAACACTTGAGATTTTAAATCATAATTTCTTTATTGTTTATTAGGTATATTTTGAAGAAATACTTCCTATTGTAGCCGTTATCATGGAGTGACTTCCGGAAAATTTTTACATAGTTTTTCGTTTCATGATCCATAGACCCCGAAACTATCGTCAATTGAAAATTATATTTATTGATATTTATATTTATATGTATCACATTTTTGTGGACACAATAACTGCCATAATTTTTTACAAATCACTTTCAAACTAACGCATAAAATATATACCTAAAAATATCTCTGTCGAGTTCGTTAATGGGCAATATCCGACCAAAGGGTTATAAATGGGGATGGAGATACGAAAAACAGAAAAATCGCTATAACTCCCAAAATATGAAGTTTATTACATCCGTTTGAACGTATTATAACTAGTAAGAAAAATACTAAAAAAATTTGGTTAAAAATTTTTTTTGATACTACCAACCATAACTGCAAGGGGCTGAGGACAAAAAAAATATCATATCTCTGTTTGTAGGCACACCATCGAATTCGTTTAGTGTGTTTGTAAATCTTATAATTTTTATCTCAAATTTTAGTCTTGAATAATTTTTGATAAGACGAACCATTGATTCAAGGGGTAAAAGGGAGGGAGGGGGGGGGGGGGTTTTGTAGAAATAAAAATATCATAAAATCCGTACCTTTTACACTATTAAAACCATTCCTTTATATTTTAAAAAATAAAAATTTTAACTAAAACTTTTGTCCGAAATTATTTTTATATGAATAACCATTTTTGCAAGAGGTAGAAAATAACAGGGGTTGAGAGTCAAAACACGCATAGCTCCATTAATATGCACATTATTAAAAAGGTTCTTTTTGTTTGTAAACCACATGAATATTCTCTAAAATTTGTTTGAAACAATTATTTTATGACCAACCAAAACTGCAAGAGGTGGAAAAAACACGGGTTATAAGAAAAATATTATACTTCCCCTAGTAAGTACTCAGTCTAATCAGTTCAAATTGTTCGGAAATCTTATAATTTTTATATAAAACTTTTGTCTGAAACAATTTATGATAATACTTACCATTATTTCAAGGGGTTGGAAAAAACCCGGGGTGGAATAAGTAATAAAATAAAACATCCTCACCATGTAGGCCTACACCATCGATTACGTTCTTATTTTTTCTTTTAACTTTCTAAATATTGTTTAAAACTGCTGTTAAAATAAATTTTGATCTAACCAACTATTGTTGCAAGGGGTAGAAATAACAAGGTATGAAAGTAAAAAAAATAATCATTACTCTCTTTAGTAGATATATAATCAGATGCGTCATAATTTATTGTATGAATCCTTAACTTCATCTAAGACTTTGGCTGAAAAATCTTTTATGACATCAATTATTACCGTCAAAACATGGGTTGAAAATTTAAATATTCAAAACTTTCTTAATATAAAATTCGTTCAAATTTATTTTAAACCATCTTAATAATAATATTAGTAATATTTTCGCTGCATGGAAAATGAGCAAATATTTAATCGATCATTTTGTAATATTGGAGAACATTAATATGTTATGTACATTAAATTGTTAAAATGTTCCAGAAGTTCACATTTTTTCCAAAATATTTCTTGAATAAATAGGTACTTCTAAATATTCCTACGCCTGTAGCCTGTACCGAAAAGTTTTCTTTATTCGAATTTCATTTATATTAAAGGGCATACGTTGGAAAGGTGGGTACAGGCATCTATGGACATTTTGTTTCACAATAATAATAATTTTTTTGTGATTGCTATTTATTCCCTGAAATGTAATACCAGTTTGTATTTACGTAAAACAAAATTTAATGTAGCAAAAAAAGTGAGCGAATATTTTAGTACTCGCCACAGATGTGTAACATCTTTCCTCGAAAACGAACAAATTTATGTGTTCTCATATTGAAAATTAACTTATAACACGAAACTTGGACACTAAATTTTACTTATACTTCTTTAAAATAGTACAGAGCAAGATAAATATACGCAAATTGTGTTTCCAACCATATTTCTGGACGCGAAACACAAGAAGTTTTCGCACCCACCACCAGAATTCGCTGCCTGAGAAGCTACGTTGAGGATTGAATAATTTTATTAACCGACAAAAACTTTAAACTACACAATGAAAATGCCCTAATAACAGCGAGAAAGACTTGAAAAAATTACCAAATCCCGACTTTGGACCTGATTATTCCCAGTTAATTTTTATTAAAATATTGCTCGTCTTGTTAAAATATATCAGACAGTTAATAATATGAAGTTTTCCTTTGGCTTAGCGAACTTTTATTTGCGTCACCCGCCACAGGTGGCGGAGCTGTAGTCCGTTCTTTGACTTTTGTCGCATTCACGAAATTACTCCCACCGAGAGCCAAGATGTTACACGTTAAAAAAAAATTGGTTGTCTGTAAAGTCGGTTTACGGACGATAGTTTAACGTGACGTCATAACAAAACATTGATGAAATGATTGCATACTTTTATGAACAAAATTGAATCATTTTTATTGAATTATCACTATTTTGTATGGATACAAAGAAGGAGTGAAATGAAATCTACAATTTAATTGATAAATTTACTTTTATTTGCACTCATTAATTCAAATATGTTTATTACTTTAACCAAGAGATTATTTTTACTATAAATTTTACACATGTTTGCTATTTAACTTCTTCCAATCTGTGTTATTTTGTTAAGGATAGGACGATGATAGGACAAATAGGAAACGAATGGGAGTGTTTCAAGTTTAATGTGCCTCGAAAAAGTCAAATCGATGGTTGTTCCAATCGAGTGGAAGAGAGTTAGATGCGGCGCAAGCGAAAAATGAGCGTAACGGGACACAGCGTAACAGGACACGTTTTCGTGCGTGCAGCCGGCGTCCATCGACTTATTAGACGTTGTCAAGTCAAAAATGTTAAAAAAAAAAAAAAAAAAAAAAATAATCTCGAGTGGTCTCGCATCTTCCATAGCTTTGCGTTTCCGGAGACACTTGCTGGGACTATTTCTCCCCCCCCCCCCCTCCGCGCTGACAGCCACGGAGAAGAGCTGCCCTGAGGCGCGCAGGGGGTGACGTCGTCTCTCGCGCTGGAGTGCTGGAGGATGGTAATGCTCTGTCAACACTGGGACGGGAGCTATCAGCGGCGGGACCGCCCGGCCAGCCTTCCCCCTGACCGGGGAGTGGCGAGAAGATGGAGTCTGCTCCTGTCCCAGCCTCCGCCGGCCCACACTCCCTTGCCACAACACTCTGCCGGCGGCTGTCCTAGAGCTCTCTCGGGAAAAGTAAACACGGCGGGGGGAAAAAAAAAAAAAAAAAAAAAAAAAAAAAACACCGCACGTTCACGAAAAATCACACCACCTCCGAGACATTGCAGATTTTTTTTTGGTCTGTTATTTCATTTTCCCCCCCGTCCTTGAAACGAGGAGGGGTGTTGGTTTCAAACTATTTTTACAACGTAATTTTTTTTATTTTTTTTTGTAGTGAACATTATTCTTTCTTAATACAACGATCACACATTAATAATTTACGAATACCGTAACATTGTCTATATTAACAGCACTATAAAAGTTGTGATCATTACACAATATAAATTTAACGCTATTATGTAATGACTCCAGAAAGGAAAAATATATTTTTAACTCCTGTTAAAATTCTCATCCCCGCTTAAAAGAAGACAATCAAACCAATCGACATAAAATCTGTTAACATCATAATAGCGCCTTTGTAACTCGTCAGCCGTTTAAGAGAGGTTTTGATCGTTTGCAATATTTGTGAATGGCCAGTAAAAAACAGAGATTTATTTGAATCACATAATATATAGTCTTAAGCAACATTTTCATCTTCAGAAATAATAATTATTTTCAGGGGAAGAATGAACTAAGTTGCACTTAGGCTTGCGATTTAAAATGTTCAACGAATACAAATTTGTTACGGAAGTAAAACTTTTGGTTGCATACAAACAAGTATCTAAGTTTAAAGAATGAAGCGAATTGTTGTGCTATTAGGAGACTTATTTCATCGACCTTGTCCTAAGAGACTTCCATTAAGCAATGGAGAAATGAAAAGTTGTGGAGTTGCAACTTGACGGAGTGGTGTTTACGGTATGTAGAAGGGGCAAAAATGTCAATGAACATACATGGTAGGAGCTAGCTTAACATAAAGGAGGACGAGGCGAGGAAAATGACATGCAAAGCGAAGCGTACTGCAAAAAAAAAAAAAAAAATACGCAAGCAGTAATCATTAGAAAACAATATACGTAGTAAAGGGTGGCACTTTAAACACCCTTCAATTTACCTAAACATTATTTATAAATGTTTTTGTAATGTTTTAAAACAAATAATTTTTTAAGCATCCGCAAGGATATTTATTATATACGATTTTGTATTAACTCGTTTTATTCTCGTCTGTTTGTTTGTCTGTTCGGTACAAACGTTGCAATATATTTTATGCTAACTTCCCGATGAGCTAGGAACTTAAAAATTTAAACATTGCTCAAAAATGAATCACAATAAAATATTTGCTCGCTTTCTTGTCTGTCTGTTTGTTTCACACACACAGAAGACTAAAAAGCGGAACATAATTATTTTAATAAAATTTTTAAAAATTTACCTTTTAAACGGACTAAAATGTATTAAATAATTTATCCTAGCCTCATACTGATTTCTAACCTTTATAAAGAAGGTCCTGAAAATTTGTGATTGTAAAGTTTTATTACCCATGGAATTACTTGTAAGAATTAAAACGAAAAATGTGGGGAGAATGCCATTGATAACAGTAAAGAGTGTAATGAGAAAATGTCGTTAAGAAAACTCGCACAATAATTTATATCATTTACAGATGATTAGTGACATAGGTGAACTATTCATGCATCAGTTATTTACTGCATGTGCCCTAGTTTCTAGTTTTATATCTTTCAAGTAGGTACGTATTTTCACAGGCATTAAAAATTCACAATCACAAATTTTCCAGGACAATCTGTATTGGGTTTGGAATTTGTATGGGCTAGGAGAAATTATTTTATATTTTTTATTTCATTTTGTAAATGTAGTATATTAAATTTTTATTATAATTATTATTTTGTTTTAACTTGAATCACAATGCTAACAAAAATATACCTCGATAGACTTAGTATTTGTTTCAAAACCTTACGGGACTGCACCGAGGGGTAATCATTAGACTACCGCTTATTCTTCAGGGAATTTCATGTTTCCAAGGGGGTTATTAAAACCACATCGCTGGGATTCCCAGGTCTCGTGAATAAAAATAATTTCCTAGTTATAACGTTGGATTTATGGCCTGGTAAATTAATACATTTTCCCAAATAAATGAAGGTATTTCGTGGAAACTTCGGTGGGTTTTCATCTTTCGAGTTATGTGTTCCGCTGTAAAAATTTTAAACACGCGCGAGTGAAAGTAAAATACTTTTTTTTTGCAGTAGACTTAACAAGTTTATAAATATTTTTTTTCCACCCAGACACTCCAGGGTTATTTTTATCAGCTGTTAAGCAAAAAAAAATTCTCAGCAGCCGTAAATTTACGAAGATAATTGGCTAAGTTGTAAAATTAAATGGAGATTTTTTAACGGTGATAAATAAATGGACAATGAATAAATAAAACACCGACCGGCGCGGGATCAGAGCAGCGCTGCGAACGCCTTGGGGCGAGCGCTCCAGGTGTGGAGGAGGGAGATGGGAGGAGGAATGTTTTTATTGGCCAGGAGAAGCAGTCAGTGCATTCCATTCGCACGCTCCCAAGGAATGCGCCCCGCCTTGCCTGGCGGTGGCTTTGACAGGTCGGACGGCGGCCGAGCCGTGAAAGGTCACACCAGATATTCTCCCTTTCTCTCTCTACCGCTCTTTCCCTACCTTTCTCTCTCCTTCTCGCTTTTCCTCTCTCACTGCTTCTCTCTATATAATTCTCTTTCTCTTTCTCTCGATCTTTCGTTCTATCTTTCTCTCTGTTTTTCCATATAAGTGATTATGCGCAACAGTATTTTAAGGTGAAAGCATTATTTTTTAAATTTTTTTTGTGAACGTGTTTGAGAATTTCCTTTCAGTTTGCTGCCAGTCCTATGGCTTGGATCCAGCGAACTACATCACGGCCCTTGCGTCTGAGGTGCGTCTGGTATCTGGAATTAGTCACCGATCCAAATAACTTATTTCTTTCTGGAAGTCTTTTTGTTGTAGATTGTTAAAAACTCTTGGTGATTTTTTTGTGTGTGTTGATTCTAAAAGAAAGAAAACTCCATACTTTCAAATTTACGAATATAACTTTAATGCTTGTAATTAACGTATTTAAAAAAAATCAAGGGCCAAATAATTTTATCAGTGCATTGTTGTTTGGCAGGTGAGCCAACCATCCCCTGTTAAAATTCCTGACTGGGTTCTTTTCTGGTTTAGTGTTGACCTTTCACCTTCATACAGCGTAAAGTGGTGACGAACCACTGCGTCTTCATTTCTTCTAATCCACCCCAGTAGCGATGGCTGGGATTCAAAAAGAGCATCCAAGTATAGTAGGAACTTTTCAAATAAAGATAAATCACAAAACATTAACAAACAGTACACATTGGGATTTAAATTTAACAATAACAAAGAAGCTTTCCAAATATTCTCAGGAAATAAAAAAAATTAAAATACAATCTAAAAAAAAATTAAGTAAAATGTGAGCGATTGCTTTTAGTACTCTCCAATGATGTGTAAACACCTAACCTCGGTAAAGAGCAAATTCACGTGTTATCATGTTGTTTATGTTGCAAATAAACTTATAATACGAAACTATGACACGAAATTCAACGTAGAATTCTTTGAATAATGCCAAGCATGATGAAAATACATTTAAATAATATATTCGCTTTTCATTTTCCAAAATTTCTAGATGTGAATCACACACGTACTTTCTGCGCTCGCCGCTAGAATTCCTCGCCTGAATTGTAAATGTTGCTTGCCACATTTACGCCCAGAAAGCAGCATGAATCAAACGGAAATTTTTGACTATTGTAAACAGCATTGATAAAAACGAAAAACACTTGAAACAATCCTAAACTCCGGCTAAGGACATGCTTTTCGTCAAGAATTTTTTTATTAAAATACAACCCATTTTGTTAAAATTCACTAGACAGTTAATATTATAAAGCTTCCTATAACATTAGAAGTAATACTTCAATGGCATTACATAAATACTAACTTGAAACATTTATAACACTAAGTATATGTTTGTGCATTGGTTTTTGCTTAAAAAACTTAAATCAGTCTGTAAATACTTCCTACAAACAAACCTTAACCTTATTTAGCCGTGTTAACATTGATAAATAATATTATTATATTATTAATACGTAAAAAAAACAATTTATCAGTGACGAGGTTAGAACTAAATCAAAAATTTGCCTTTGAACTTCAACAGCGCGCGCGCTTTAGCGCTGTGCTGCTGAGACTATTCTGACTTATGAAGAAAAATATGCAGTTTTATTACATGTTTTAAAACTTGTGATTACTTTTTGTGATGACTATTTTAGTTTATGAAATATATTCCATGGAAGTTCACATATAATATAGTTTAATTTGGCACACTTATATTTTTGGAATGCCCCCTTTTGTTTACGAAAGTGACTTTATACAGGTGTTATGTTGTTACACGTGTGTCCGCCATCTTAATGACTTCGGCATCGTGGTTACACATTTCCGTTCATTCTACTTTCGATTCACGAATTTAATCCTATCAAATGCCATGTACCAATAGAGTAGTATAGGAATGGGGCTACTGGCACTGGGTTCTGGGTGTGGATTGTTATTGTCGGTCCGCCATATTGGATAGTGACGTCACGGCGGCCATCTTGAATGAGTGTAACGGGACACCGCGTAACGGGACACAGTGTAACGGGACATAACGTAACGGGACAAGTAGATCACGGCGGCCATCTTGGATCCGCCATTTTGGATGACGTAATTGTGTGTTCTCGAAAATTCCGGCGATCTGTTTTCCACCATATTGGATGATGACGTCACTGTTGCAATTTTCTTTACGGTCGCCATCTTTAACTTTTTTTATTTATTATCCGATTTTAATAAAATTTTTTTTAAAAATTATAAAAAAAATTCAAATAATAAAAATTTAATAAAAAATATTTAAAAACATTCATTTACGACACGGAGCTCGGAGTCCTCGGTTCAAACCCGACGGGTGCAAAAAAAATTAAAAATGACGACAGACTCCTTCCTCAATGGTGGCTGCAGGCAGACTGACTCCCACCACTTTTTTTCAAAGCATATATATCGTCACCTAGTATGACGTCATGTCCGCCATCTTGTCTTCGATGCTGGAAGCCATCATAATTGTATCGTCGGCTAGAGTGCGCTGACGCCATGTTAGTTTAATTCTTACCCGCTAGAGTGCAGTAAACATTTATTACCGAGGTGCCCCCGCCATCTTGAAATTTGGCTGCCATCTTGAAAATCCGTAATTATTTAGCTAGAAATTCGGGAAAAGTTCCAAAATTCATTAAAAAAAATCACTTATTAATTTACATATTGATTCGATCGATTCCCGTCCTCGGTTCGATACCCGATCGATGCAATAATGTTTAATTTTATGTAAAAAATAATAATTTCAATAAACCATGTTCAACATTCGTAAAGAGACTCTAAATCCTCTACTACCATTATCCTATCAGACGTCAAGACCACCATATTGGAAATTCGTAATCTTAATGCTAGAGATGCGGGAAAAAGTTCCAAATTCATTAAATAAATTTGTAATCCATATACTGATTGATTGGATCGACTAAGGTCCTTGGTTCGATCCCTGGCCGATAACAAACAACTTTAATTTTTAAAAAAAATACTAAAAAAGTGTTAGGTTTGAGAAAATAAAAACACCACAAGTCCTTTTAAAAAAACTTTTATTACATACATACTACACTACTACAGGTACAAAAAAGACACTGACAAATTACTAAAGTCTTTTGGATTCCTCGATTCAAACAGTCTTCTTATTGTACAGACTAAGCCTTTTACATGACTTTAAATGTCTATCCGATCCGTTCATCAACACAGCCAGAGACGGACTGAAGTTCATATCACTTATATAGTCTCATTAGCCGGTACAACACATGAGTCAAATCAATAACCATGTTCATTATACGTCTCGGAGCATTTTTTATAATGACGATGTAAGCTATCGAGACGTGAAATTAGTTTATTGCACTTATTGCACTGAAATTGTATTCTTTGAACATTATTATAACAACCGCATCTTTCATGTCTGCGAGCATTTGAGGAGATAGTAAATGATGCACCACAGTATTTGCACTGATGCGAAGTACGCTCTTCATTAATTGAAGTATTCAATGCTGATGAAACTTCAGCTGAAGGTGGAACAGCACATATCGAAGTCTCCTCCAGTGTTGTCAGAGGCGTTGCCAACGGGATCTGCTCCAACATCGTCGGCGCCGACGTCATGGTTCCCGTAGTCGATGATACATCCTCCATCGAGTAAGACGTTAAAGTCGGTAAAGATGCCATCGAATTCTCAAGAACAGGCAATTAAGCGACTTATGCACCAGAAGAAACAAACTAGATGATCCGTACACCGTCAACGGCAGTAACAAACTAAGCGTCCTGCTGTCTAGGACTCGTTTATATACATTAACCGGTTTGAATAATACGCTAGTCAAATAAAGAACAATTTACTAAAATACTAGAGTCAAAACAACATTAAAAAAATAGAAGCACCATCAACAAAAAAGGAAGAACATTTGGAAGCACCTTCAAAAAAAGAAAAACAATAGGAAGCACCGACTACGAAAAAACAGCACATTTGGAAGCACCGTCATCGAAAAGGCAGCACATTTGGAAGCACCGACTACCAAAAGGCAGCACATTTGGAAGCACCAACTACGAAAAGGCAGCACATTTGACAGCACCGACAACGAAAAGGCAGCACATTTGGAAGCACCGACTACGAAAAGGCAGCACATTTGACAGCACCGACAACGAAAAGGCAGCACATTTGGAAGCACCAACTACGAAAAGGCAGCACATTTGGAAGCACCGACAACGAAAAGGCAGCACATTTGGAAGCACCGACTACGAAAAGGCAGCACCGACAACGAAAAAGCAGCACATTTGGAAGCACCGACTACGAAAAGGCAGCACATTTGGAAGCACCGACAACGAAAAGGCAGCACATTTGGAAGCACCGACTACGAAAAGGCAGCACATTTGGAAGCACCGACAACGAAAAGGCAGCACATTTGGAAGCACCATCATCGAAAAGGCAGCACATTTGGAAGCACCGCCATCGAAAAGGCAGCACATTCGGAAGCACCGACTACGAAAAGGCAGCACATTCGGAAGCACCGACTACGAAAAGGCAGCACATTTGGAAGCACCGACAACGAAAAGGCAGCACATTTGGAAGCACCAAAAACGAAAAGGCAGCACATTTGGTAGCACCGACAACGAAAAGGCAGCACATTTGGAAGCACCGACAACGAAAAGGCAGCACATTTTGGATGCACTATCATTAAGGCAGCACATTTTGGAAGCACCATCGAATAAGGAAGCACATTTGGAAGCTCCATCAACAAAAAAAAAAAAAAGGCAAAAAGGAAGCAAAATTTACGAGATCTAAGTTTCTGCTAGCTTGTAAACTTATCATTGTTGAGCAAAGATAGAGTTCTTGTACAAGCCAGAAATTTATGCATTTTTTATTTATTTTTATTTTTTTATTAATTTATTTTTATTTTTAAATATTTTTTCCTGTAATTTTATGATATCAAGGAAAACATGTGGTGGTTTTCTCCGAGTACTTTTGATTAATCTGGTCAATATTATGATGGTTTTCTCCGTGTGCTCCTGATTATTCTTGCCAATATTATGATGGTTTTCTCCGTGTGCTCCTGATTATTAATGTCAATATTTTGATGGTTTTTCCCGTGTTCTTGCAATCATTCCTGTGGTTTCTTCAAGTGTTTCTGACTATTCTGAGGAACCGCTCTCTGCATGGATTTTTTTTTGTCTAATGAGACATGTCATTTTAATTGGAGTTACATTTAATTCAATAATTTCTGCTAATAAATCAAAACTTGCAATATTTTTATCAGGTGGAATTGACAAATATCATTACTCAGTCAAATTAATATTACGCCATGAGACATCTGTGGAGCACCAACATGCAAGACGAACTTCCTTTTCCTTGGAGTCTAGCGAAGCCATCCTTCTTTTGCGATCGTTAGTGAGCATCCCGCATCCCGCATAAAATAACTAAATATTATTTACCTGCAAGCAACATGTGGCGACATCTGTTGTTGAAAAGCAGAACTACATGCATAAAGTACTTTTGCATGAGATATATTAATTCTCGCTGATGAAATATGAAAAAATTTATATTTAAGTATTGGATCTAATTTAAAACACTCAATTGGTATCTGACATTAGTCTCAGTAACTAATATGAATTCCGATTTGGGATCTGACGCTGTATCGAAAGAACATAGGTGTAAGTTTTGCAGTAAAGAGTTTATCTTAAAAAAGAATAAAAGACAACACGAGAAGAATGACTGTGTTAAAAATCCACTGCGCAATATGATAAGTTGTGTTCGATGTAGCAAGTCGTTTACGCGGAGAGAGAGCCTAAAAAGACATGGCAGAACTTGTAGCGCCAAGCCTGCGTACAAGCTAGAGGACAACGATGAATCTACTAGCCTAAGGAAGAGTGATCTGCATTACGACAATAATTTTCTTGGCTCTTCCGATCTCGACAAAGAACTTAAATTGAAGGAGGTTGATGATTTACGGAAGAATGAAGACAATGGAAGAATCCTTAACGTGAAAAGTGAGAATATATTCCAGCCGAATTCAAGTAGATCTTTCCTACTTTGTAAAAATGATGGACTCCTAAAAAGGAAGCATGAAGACGATGAAGACACTTCAACATCATCAACATCGAATTATTACGGTAAATTGGGTGAAGACGATTCCTTCTACGGTGATTGTTATAGTGACTCTGAGGCTGTTGACAAAGACATAGACTATGATGAAGCACCTAAAGCTGCCAAGATCGAAGAATGTGGCGGTGTCCTGAGACCGAAACGGTGGAAACGACGTGATATATTAAATAAATCTGATCAAGCTTGTGATGATCACCGTCTCAAACATGAAAGTTACCCTGAGGTTGGTGGTAAAACGGAAGACACCAGAGATCATAATATTTATTATAAAGGTGCAAGGAAGATGGTGGTAGAAGAGAATGATTACACATCATGGAAAGATCCAAACATATTGGTTGACCGGCTAAGACTTCTACATGGTTTGCTTTGTGCAGGAAACTATTCGTGCATCAAAGAAATATCCTTCATACTCAAGGAACTGAGGGAAGCTGGCTACATACAATAATGGCTAGTTTTACTTGCATTTGTATAATGTAAAGAAATAAAATAAATAATTTAAATTATAAGAATTTAATGTTTTTATTTCTTGTATTCTGATTTCTAACTAAGACTTAGATCTCGTAAATTTTGCTTCCTTTTTGCCTTTTTTTTTTTTGTTGATGGAGCTTCCAAATGTGCTTCCTTATTCGATGGTGCTTCCAAAATGTGCTGCCTTAATGATAGTGCATCCAAAATGTGCTGCCTTTTCGTTGTCGGTGCTTCCAAATGTGCTGCCTTTTCGTTGTCGGTGCTACCAAATGTGCTGCCTTTTCGTTTTCGGTGCTTCCAAATGTGCTGCCTTTTCGTTGTCGGTGCTTCCAAATGTGCTGCCTTTTCGTAGTCGGTGCTTCCGAATGTGCTGCCTTTTCGATGGCGGTGCTTCCAAATGTGCTGCCTTTTCGATGATGGTGCTTCCATATGTGCTGCCTTTTCGTTGTCGGTGCTTCCAAATGTGCTGCCTTTTCGTAGTCGGTGCTTCCAAATGTGCTGCCTTTTCGTTGTCGGTGCTTCCAAATGTGCTGCCTTTTCGTAGTCGGTGCTTCCAAATGTGCTGCTTTTTCGTTGTCGGTGCTGCCTTTTCGTAGTCGGTGTTTCCAAATGTGCTGCCTTTTCGTTGTCGGTGCTTCCAAATGTGCTGCCTTTTCGTAGTTGGTGCTTCCAAATGTGCTGCCTTTTCGTTTTCGGTGCTGTCAAATGTGCTGCCTTTTCGTAGTCGGTGCTTCCAAATGTGCTGCCTTTTCGTTGTCGGTGCTGTCAAATGTGCTGCCTTTTCGTAGTTGGTGCTTCCAAATGTGCTGCCTTTTGGTAGTCGGTGCTTCCAAATGTGCTGCCTTTTCGATGACGGTGCTTCCAAATGTGCTGTTTTTTCGTAGTCGGTGCTTACTATTGTTTTTCCTTTTTTGAAGGTGCTTCCAAATGTTCTTCCTTTTTTGTTGATGGTTCTTTTTTTTTTGATGTTGTTTTGACTCTAGTATTTTAGTAAATTGTGTTTTATTTGACTAGCGTATTATTCAAACCGGTTAATGTATATAAACGAGTCCTAGACAGCAGGACGCTTAGTTTGTTACTGCCGTTGACGGTGTACGGATCACCTAGTTTGTTTCTTCTGGTGCATAAGTCGCGTAATTGCCTGTTCTTGAGACTTCGATGGCATCTTTACCGACTTTAACGTCTTACTCGATGGAGGATGTATCATCGACTACGGGAACCATGACGTCGGCGCCGACGATGTTGGAGCAGATCCCGTTGGCAACGCCTCTGACAACACTGGAGGAGACTTCGATATGTGCTGTTCCACCTTCAGCTGAAGTTTCATCAGCATTGAATACTTCAATTAATGAAGAGCGTACTTCGCATCAGTGCAAATACTGTGGTGCATCATTTACTATCTCCTCAAATGCTCGCAGACATGAAAGATGCGGTTGTTATAATAATGTTCAAAGAATACAATTTCAGTGCAATAAGTGCAATAAACTAATTTCACGTCTCGATAGCTTACATCGTCATTATAAAAAATGCTCCGAGACGTATAATGAACATGGTTATTGATTTGACTCATGTGTTGTACCGGCTAATGAGACTATATAAGTGATATGAACTTCAGTCCGTCTCTGGCTGTGTTGATGAACGGATCGGATAGACATTTAAAGTCATGTAAAAGGCTTAGTCTGTACAATAAGAAGACTGTTTGAATCGAGGAATCCAAAAGACTTTAGTAATTTGTCAGTGTCTTTTTTGTACCTGTAGTAGTGTAGTATGTATGTAATAAAAGTTTTTTTAAAAGGACTTGTGGTGTTTTTATTTTCTCAAACCTAACACTTTTTTAGTATTTTTTTTAAAAATTAAAGTTGTTTGTTATCGGCCAGGGATCGAACCAAGGACCTTAGTCGATCCAATCAATCAGTATATGGATTACAAATTTATTTAATGAATTTGGAACTTTTTCCCGCATCTCTAGCATTAAGATTACGAATTTCCAATATGGTGGTCTTGACGTCTGATAGGATAATGGTAGTAGAGGATTTAGAGTCTCTTTACGAATGTTGAACATGGTTTATTGAAATTATTATTTTTTACATAAAATTAAACATTATTGCATCGATCGGGTATCGAACCGAGGACGGGAATCGATCGAATCAATATGTAAATTAATTAGTGATTTTTTTAATGAATTTTGGAATTTTTCCCGAATTTCTAGCTAAATAATTACGGATTTTCAAGATGGCAGCCAAATTTCAAGATGGCGGGGGCACCTCGGTAATAAATGTTTACTGCACTCTAGCGGGTAAGAATTAAACTAACATGGCGTCAGCGCACTCTAGCCGACGATACAATTATGATGGCTTCCAGCATCGAAGACAAGATGGCGGACATGACGTCATACTAGGTGACGATATATATGCTTTGAAAAAAAGTGGTGGGAGTCAGTCTGCCTGCAGCCACCATTGAGGAAGGAGTCTGTCGTCATTTTTAATTTTTTTTGCACCCGTCGGGTTCGAACCGAGGACTCCGAGCTCCGTGTCGTAAATGAATGTTTTTAAATATTTTTTATTAAATTTTTATTATTTGAAATTTTTTTTATAATTTTTAAATTTTTTTTTATTAAAATCGGATAATAAATAAAAAAGTTAAAGATGGCGACCGTAAAGAAAATTGCAACAGTGACGTCATTATCCAATATGGTGGAAAACAGATCGCCGGAATTTTCGAGAACACACAATTACGTCATCCAAAATGGCGGATCCAAGATGGCCGCCGTGATATACTTGTCCCGTTACGTTATGTCCCGTTACACTGTGTCCCGTTACGCGGTGTCCCGTTACAGTCATCCAATAGGCCGCCGTGACGTCACAATCCAATATGGCAGACCGACAATCACAATCCACACCCAGAACCCAGTGCCAGTAGCCCCATTCCTATACTACTCAATAGCTAAATGTTCATAGATCTAAAAAATTAATATTTATGTGCAATGTCTGTGCACTGATGTAAGCGTATATAACATAAACATCATTAACAAAAGCAAGAAAGTTTTCATATCAAGTTTCGAAGAAAATTAGTAGTATTTAAAATAAGGGTGTGTTGTGAATAAAAAACTTCTTGCTAATCTCATATGTAAATTATTTTCCTGTATGTTTCACAGCCCCGCTATTCGCCAAGCTACATGAGCAGGAAAGAACAGATGTGGAGGAGAGGGTATGCATGTAAAAATATAGTAACACTTGAAGTATGTAGCGTGGCAGTTTTATTCTCAAACAATGTTGTAAAAAAACTTCAAAGAACAGTTGAGATTAATATGGTTACCACTTTTGTTTTAGAAATAACAACTTTGCATTCGGAGAACATACGAACTTAAAGCCAACTCACAAAGCGTAAACAATACCGAATAATTTTCCTAAAAAATGTTTCAGAAGTGCTTTTAAGGTAAATTTGCAGGTTGCTAGCATAATATATATTTCAATTTAAGCCCAGAATAAGCCTTTGTTACTTTTTGCGAAGCAAAACGATGAACATGGACGTGAATTAAAAAAAATAAAATTCAAAAGTTCCCAGAAAGAACTGGAAAAATAAATATTCAAAACAACACCCTTAGAATTTTTTTGTGCTTTGAATTTAATTAAACTTTATCACTCATTAATAACCAGTTCAAAGATCATTTGAGCTCCCAAATACTTAATAATTAATAATAATAAATTAAAAACCTAGTAACAAAATTATGCTAAGAACTATCGCTAACGACAAATACTGTAAATATAAAACAATATATACACCAACTATTTATAATTACAACATTTAAAATTTTAGAAAATAGAAGTTACGATCTCAAAACTAACTTAAATTAGCCACAAAATTTCTTAGGCAAAAACTTACTTCCAACCTTGGCGACACCATAGCATACAATTGCATAATATTCATAAGAAGAAATGAACACTAACCCAAGTCTTTGGACCTTATAGCATATTCAGTTGTATTATTTGCAAGTAAAATATATTGTATAATCAAGCGTTATCCTTAAAAATAAATTTTACTGGCTGCTACAAAAGTTTTCTGTGAAAAAATTGGCGTTTTGGCATAAAATTAATTTTCGTGAATGACTACAACTGTAATAATACTGGCATATGACAATATGGTATGGTATTTTAACCGTTTTAATGTGATATAACCAACTTATAGAGTAAAAGTTAAAAAATTTTTATGGCATAACAAATCTAGACAATATGGCGTCTGCTGGTTTCCATCCATACCCATTAAAAAAAGCGAGCGAGTCTTAAAGTACTCGCCAGTTATGTTTAACATCTAACCTCAGTAACGAGAAAATTAATGTGTTCTCATGTTGTAAATAAACATATAATACGAATCTCTGACACGAAATTTAAGATAGATTTCTTTAAAATAATCCCAAGCGTGAAAATTATAAGCAAATTGTGTTTTCGAATAAATTTCTGGACGCGAATCACACGTAGTTTCCGCACCCGCCCACTAGAATTCGCTGCCGGAGCAGCTACTTCAAATACCGAATCATTCCATTTGCAGACATAAATTTTATACTATATACAAAACTGCTCCTGTAAAAACGAAAAAAGGCTCGAAAAAATACTTAAAACCCGGCATTGGAACTGATTTTTGATAATGATTTTTTTAAAGATATTACATATCTTGTTAAAATGAATTGAACAGGTTGTTACTATAATGCTAAAAAGTTTCCTATTGGATATGTGAACTTTGGTTCGCGCGATCCGCCAAAAACGGCAACACTTGTGTTATTTATTCACGAAGTTACTCCTACGAAATGACGTATAAAGAGAGCCAAGTTGTTGAACTTAAAAAAAAAATCCCTCAGTTAGTTGTGTAATGAACTCCACTACTTATTTTTATTCTCCCGGCTCTTCTGTTCGTTTCGCTATCCCTCGCACCCGCTGGCGACGGACGTGAGAGTCGCTCGCAGCATGCTTCGGCCGGGTTCCGTCTCTGTCGCGCGCATACCACCCACAGAGAACCCCCGCAGAAAAGTTCCGGAACGTCTCGGGGTCGGGCGGTCGGCCGGCACTCTCGTGCGGTGAAGTGAAGACGTGGCTCGCCAAACACCGAAACACCGAAAACACCCAACAACTGCTCCCGCAAACCGCAGCAAACAACTCGGCGCGTGAGTGGGGCGACGATGTGACTTCCGCGCCTCTCGGCGACGCTTCCAAGGATCGTCGGACTTCTGCGCTGTTAAAAATTTCCACTTAAAACTTACGAGAAATACTTCTGCTTCTTCTCCTCCTCCTTCTTCGAAAATTACTTCTTCTTCCTTTTTTTTGTTCGCAAAGTTTACGGACGATGAACTCATCTACTTTTAAAGTGAAAACCAAAAATCATCTTGAAGTGTCAAAAAATCCTTTAAAGACGTCGCACACTGAGTAAAAGACTATCGTTACTCAAAAATCAGTGAATACTATCACAACTCAGATTCCATAGTATTGCACATATTCTTATATATTGTTTTCCAGAGTGCAACACTACATTAATTGCCATAAGTCCCTTAAAAGTAAATATAATATTGCGATAGTCTTGCAGTGACTAGATAATGATATTTTCCTGCTTATGGTAAAAATATCTCATAAACTCAATTTTTTGAGTTACGATAGTCTTGTACTCAGGGTGCGACGTGTTAAGTCCACAGAATTAACACTCTTGTACCTTCCACGTGATGTTTTACACTATTTACAACGTAACACAGAATTACGGAAGCCAGAAAACGGCGCTGCTTCTACGAAGATACAGTTACCTGGATCTACAAATAATCCTTTATTTATTTGTTAAGAAAAGGGGTGGGGGAGGGAACTTATCAACTGATCTATGCAGTTTCTAAACGGAGAAGTTTTATTAGTTTTCATGTCAAAATCAATCTATTCGCATCAATTTCAATAGGTTCGTATTTAGAGTGCAAGTAGTAATACGGTTGTAGATCTATGGTCAAAAAGTAATGCATTCAGTTTGTATCGACACCATATTGAAAACCTTGGAGACCTGTATGAACTTGACTTTCATATTACTTATACAGCACTGGCCTTCAAACCCCGTGTTGTATTCTTGTAACCGACATATTTGTTCAAGTCGTCTCGTTTGCCTGAGTGGGGTGATCAGGTGACGGACGCCATTTCGTCCGCCATATTTGTTCATCTTGACCCGTCCCGTCCCCCCTTCGAGAGGGGAAACGAGATGAAGGGTTGATTTAGAGTCTAAGACTAAAACAGCGTTGCGATAAGTACACGAATATTACAAACTCGTACAAACAACACCCATAAAGGCTTGGATACATTTATACCAGCACGCTACTACTTGGAGTTCTCATTGAATCGTAACTATAACCAAAGAAATATCTAAGAAACAAGAGTCCACATTAATACCGAACATTATCAAAAAAATTTATCCCTGTGAACATGAACAATTAGTAAATGACAGCAGAAAGAATAAATATTAAATTACACAAAATCATATTCAAATTACCAATCGAACGGGCTCCTATGGCATACCAAAGTATTTTAAAAAATCACAAAAAATAATTATATTTATTCTAAGACAAACTATATGAAACATTATAGAAATCGTGCAACTCGTTGCAGAACGTGGCCAATCTCTTTGTCAAACAACTTTATCAAACTTTATGGAACTGTTCAGCTAACTGTATGATTAGGTGTGTGCCTGCATGATAAACTAAGTGAAACTGAATTAAAGCGGATTGGACATCCAGGTGAGGACCTGTGCCACACTCGCCTCGGAGTCGTTGGTAGCGAGGGTCCGCCCCAGGACCCCTGTGCGGCTTGTCGTCTGCCGCGCGGCGCTCCCCCCCCCCCCCCCAGACCTCAGCGACGCTCGACGGCGGCTTGGCTGGCAACACCCGGGTGTACGACGCCGAGCTCCGATGACGCCGTCCAGTGGCGTAGCCAGGATTTAAGTATGGGGGGTGTTAAGAAGCATGCCCCCCCCCCCCCCGTATTAAAGCGGGGGGTCCGGTGGTTCTCCCCCGGGAAATTTGGATTTTAAGGTGTACAATAGTGCTATTTTAGCAGTTTTCGGTACTTAAATTTAAATATTGTAATGGTAAAAATTTTATTAATTAATATGAAATTTGTTTGAGTGATCAATAAGAAATTAATTAAAGTTTTGGTGCTAAGGGGGGCGATGAACCCCTAACCCCCCCCCCTGGCTTCGCCCCTGACGCCGTCAACCGCCGGGCGGTTCCGACTCGTCGGCTCCCGCGATCTGTCACACTCGCAGAGCGGGAATCACCAAAACAAGCCAAGTTCTCCCCGACGTTACCATCAAAAAGCCTCTGTCGGCGCACTTGCTTCGTCCCACTTCAGTACTTCGAACACCACAAGTACAATGCTGGCAAGTCGAATTTGGGCTGAGTTGCTCTGCCTCGTCACACACACACTATGTCCTCCATCGAGCCCATGACCACATGTATACCCTTCTTGGACACAAATTCTCTCTTCGACTCGCCCGCTCGCACTCGCCCGACGAGTAAACAAAAAAAAATTCTTCGGCGAGTAATTTTTAACACTTTGCTGTCCTTTTGCCCTTGCCCGAAGGTCGTAAATATGCGGAGTGGTTTTTTACGCTTGGATCGCTCATTGAGTAGTCACTCGCTCCGTGCGTGGAGTCGATGAGTTAGTTACCTCTTCTGCGGCCATGTACTCCTGATAGCTCGGCGCTGACTGGTCTAAGTTTCGGAGGCTACTTACTACTAGTGCATTATATATGTTCTGCATAAAGTTACTACTTAATATTATCAGTTTTTTAACTTAAAAACGGGTTTGTTGAAGTAACATTTGTAAGCAATAGCACACGGCATTGTTTTACATAGGCCGGAATATGAAGTTACTTTGCCAATCATATGCCAATGTTGGCCCACGTGCGCAGAAGACGAGAATCGGTCTGCATCCATCCTTAGCCCCCGGTACAGAGCTGTCTCACTCCACAGACACCGCTCCGCTGTTGAGAAAGTTGAACAACTGACGATTCGGTTCCCCGCGCTGATTCGCCGTTGACCGGGAAGCCAAAAAGCAGCGTCGCTAGAACGAATCGTTGAACCTTCTGCTAGGTTCATTCTGCTTCCATCCCACTCCCTTCCCCCCCCCCCCCTCCCTCTCCCGAAACCGCTCTCTCCGGGTTACGAAGGAAACTCCGCGGAACATTTTCAATTAAGCTCCGCCTGGAAGGCGGGTGGTGCTGCAACCCGCCCAACGCGCTCGCGCTGCGGGCGGGAGCGGAATGGAATTACCGGCGCAGAAAATCCTCCGTCGTCGGCAGCGACATGAAGAGTCGGACGATACTTGGAACAGGTCCAGCAGGCAACAGTTACGCCAGAGGGAGGACGCCAAAAGGGGTTGGTGCGTTGACCTCTCGTAACCAATCCCCTGCATAACACGAGGTTACTACCGCGGCAATAAATACCTGCAAATATCGCGTTATAGTTGACGCCAAACTTAAAAATATTACGAAAGAGTAACACTAGGAAGGCGTCAAAAAGTGCAACGATCAGGATTAGGCGTTGGAGTACGGAGAAAGAAGAGGCTCAGAAATGGGGAGTTTGATGTCATTTTCTAATTATTATAGAATACACTTGTATACTTGTGCACTTGTATAATTATGCACCCGGAAACTTGCTCACATTCTTATGCTTATGCTTATGCTTAAGTTTCACTTCTAGCATGCGTGACGGCCACGCGCTATGTCTGTTTTGTTTGGAACAGGTTTGATTGTATCATCATATATTTGAAAATACTTTATCGATGGCCTAGCTGATAATCAACGGCTTTGCGCGCGCAATTTAAGCAAGTTTATTTTTGTTATACTTACGCTCTGTAAAATGGAACATTTTTACCTTATAACATAAACCTACATTATTTTAGGATTTTTGAAACAATCTCATCTGTATTTTAAATGTAGACTACGGGTATAAAATTTATTTTCTTATAAAATAATTTAATAGAAGTTCGCTTAGTACCAATTTAACAAAAATACCATTTTTTAACCTTTCGTTTATTTTCCCCGCAGGGATGCCTACGTGATAATCCAGAACTACAGAATTAGTGAATATGGCTAGATCATTATAACTAATGAATCCAAACTGATCCCGATTTTACCACCACAAGTGTAAAACCAAAAATTAAAGATTAAAAAGAACTTATATTTAAGTTGAAACAATTTTTTTTTTTACCAAATGTGTTATAATCTAATTAAGTTAAGTGTAGTTTTAAATTCCTGTAGATTTACAGAAACGTTTTAAGGCCCCCACCTACCTGGCCACATATCTGGAGGGAGTTGAGAATTTCAAAAATAAAACAACAATGATTTTAAAACTTGACCAAGGTATGCAAATGTTGCCTGTTTAAGAAAAGCTTTCAAAAATAATGTGTGGGTGGATAAGTAGTTATTTTGCCATATTTAGTTTCTTAACAGTTATTCTAAGAGACGAATAGTGCCAAAATGAGTGTTTTTTAGAATATTTGTTGGACATGAAACGCTAGGTACGAATCCTCAAGTATAAATTTATGATCACCTCTCAAATATAACAGTTGTCCCATGCACGACGAGAAGACTGCGCGACAGTCCAGAGACACCGCGCTATAAACACCAGCGAGCGTCGCACATGCAGCCCCGCTGACACAGATACGCCCCTGACCGGGTCCACTCGCAGCGGCCGCGGCGAAAAAACTGCCAGGCGAGCTGGAACGCAAATTCTTCAAGGTCGATCGTCGCGCGGTCTGACGGGGCTGCATCGATCTGCGGGTTGCTGTTGTCGACGGCGGGTCGGAAGGGGGTGGGAAGTTAGCTGGCTGTAAAATGTTCAGTAGCTTCCCGTCTTCCCTGGTCGATCCATCACTAAGCTCCTCAGCTATTGCACGTAGCGCTACCTTCTTCTCCCTCTCATTCTTCTCCCCCCCCCTCCCCACCGGCAAAACCCTTCAGGGGGTTCAACCCTTCAACCCCCAGACCGGGCCTGTCTCCAGGGTAATCAAGCCAGTATATGCGGCCTTTGTAGGTGGGTAGGAAGGAGGGTTAGATGCTTCCAAAACGAAGAGAGAGAGACGCGGATACCACAGCTCGTGTAATTAAGGGGCGAGGATTTACCAGCGAGACAATCCCCAGACGTGACGCGCATCTCGATCACCAACCCCTTACGGAAAGCCGAGGAACTGAAATTTTTGTACACGTTCTGGGTACGTGAGCAATTAGTGTTTTAATTTTTTTTCAGTTCCGTTATGAGAATTTGTTTTTATGCCTCGTCTGCCGGTTATGCTTAAGTTATTTGATTTCTTTAAACGCAATGAATACAAATTAAATATGGCAAATCCATCATCATCCCTTCTACCATTATAAATGCGAAAGTATGTTTGTCTGTTTGTCCTCCTTTCACACAGCAACGGAGCAACGGATCTATATGATTTTTTCCCATACAGATAATTTATGGGCCGGGCCGGAGAGTGACATAGTTTACATATAATTATTAAAAATTACATCTCAAAAGGGGTAAATTCAGTTTTATAATAGAAAATCATAGAATGTATGTCATAGACACACAAACAGTGAGTTTGTGTCATTTCGATATGTCCGCCACACGGTCATATAGTTACGTCTCGAAACTTCCTAGTTTTCTCCCTTGACGAAACCCATACACTTAATGAAGCTCGTGGTTGCTTACGAACTATAGACCTTACCGACCATTCGCTCTGCATTGTTGCAGGCATTTACAGGGTTGAGAAAAAATACTTCGTTATTCAACCTTAAAGATGCCTGCTAAAATGAAGAACGAACGTTGGTACGTTATACCACTTCAGCGCTGCTCAGTCTCGAAAATTAAGACTTAAAAAAATAGCAATCAGATTAAATTAGTTATCATGAAAATTAAATAAATTGTTTTTAAAACCTACTTAAAAACTAACTTTTAATATTCTACCAATATTTTTGAATAATTTATATGTAAGAATAATATAAAAAATATAAAATAGGGGCCTACTGAATATCCGCAGTGAAACCTGATAGTAGCTTTCAGTTTGATATATTTTTTATATATTGATAATTAAAATAATACAAAATTTTGGGAATATTTTGAACAAATTTTGAAGGTCAAGGTCAAGGTCATCCAAGGTTGCCGCCTTGATGACAGAGAAATCAGTCATTGAACCCATCCACAATACACGCGGCAGCGCCAGTCCTAGATCCGGCTATTATATACTACTATCACGATTGAAAATAAGTTGTTCTAAGAGAAAATAAAATTGTTTTGTGGTCATAACGTTTGTACCACGTAAATTAAACAGACACAGTGCTCATACTGGGCATACACCATACAACGGACTGACGTGACAATAACGACAGGTTTTTACACAAAAATTCTGGAGCTGTCTGGCACTATTCTCTGTTTTGTTTGCTGTAACTTCCAACCATGTTTCCCAGTTTTGGGAAGATCCTGGAATTCGAGCTTGAATCGCCTCAGCGGCAGGCGGGTAATCTGAGGACTCGACCCCCCCATTTCTGCGAAGTTTGGTAACTGAATGCTGCAGAAGAGGCCAACAGCTAACAGAAGTCTGCGATATTAAATCTGCTTCCACGAGTCACCCCAGGTCTCTCTCTCTTTCTCTCTTAGTTGAGGGCATATCAGCTTCAAGCGGGGACTGCGCTCCCTACGAGTGCTCGCAGAGACAACCCAAACCCTACAGCTGTCCGACCAGATTCGTATCCGTTCCGGAGAGCAGGCAGCCTCTGTAGGCACGGCCTTTGCCGCCGGAGAATCTTTCCTCAGGAGCGGACGCCATCACAGGTCTTGGACGTCCACCAACGGCTCGTATCTTCGACAAGAAAATATTCATCATCCATCATCATCATCCATCATCCATCATCATCATCCATCATCGTAACCATCATCCATCATTATCAACCATTGTCACCAACATCCATTATCGTCCAATATCATCATCCATCATCACCTTCATCCATCATCACATCATACATCATCATAAGCCATCATCATCATCAACTGCTTCCAGCCTGTGGCCGGGTCACCAAAGTAAAATACCTCCATTATCATCTGTACCTCCGCCATTCCTCATCCTTCATTTTATTCCAGCCTTCTTCTCTGCCCTTGAACTCCTTGAACTATCTGCTCTTCAAATCTCCTCGTTGGTCTTTCTTGGGGTATTTTTTCTGTGTTATTCATCTCCATCCATTTCATAGGCGGCCTCCTGTCTCCTTAGGGTCTTCTTCCCGATTCCTTTGGATCTTCTTCCTGTTTCCTTGGGGGTGTCTCCTTGTTTCCTTGGGGTTTTCTTCCGGAGGACATTCCTTTCTTATTTTTATTTCGTCTTTAAATCCTTGTAGAGTGTGGGGTCGTTATGAAGACCATTAGCACTTCACGGAACCGAAATGTTTGAAAACCTATGGTTCCTGGAGTGATTTCGAGAACCATAGGAAAACCTAAATTATCATGGTCGGGCCGGGACTCAAACCCAGGTCCTCTGGAATTTGAGTCCAGATTCTTACCTTCGCGTCGCCTCGTTTCGACTGCTCGGTTTACTGGAAAAAAAAATATGTTCGATAAAATAAAAAAAAAATATTTATATTCCAAAAAGAGAACAAATATGTTTGGGAATTACAAAATTTTGTGCTTAAAAAAGTACATATAACAAAAAATGTAGCCGAATTGACGAATTAATTTTTTTGGGCCATTGTTTATTAATACAAAACATGTATACTTTTTTTTGTCGGTCCCATGCAATTATTTTGCCAAACACGAACAAATATTTTGTTGGAGCTTACAAACAATTATCTCGGTGAAGATCTCCCTATTATTGTTAGCAGCTTTTCTTAGTGCATCATTCCCAATTAATATTTTTTTATTCTTGCTATGTTCGTTTGTAATAGTGCTGAGTGATATTATGAAATAGTATCACTAAATATACGAACTATATATATATTGCATTACTTCAATGGTACCGTAGAAGTAGTAGGAAGCAAATGCAATGAAGCAGAGGAAAATAAAAATAATTTATAATATTAGGGAAATATGAGTAGTCTAAAATTTAATCCTTAGATGTAACAATGCATTATCAATGAATATTGCATCACATGTATACATAGGCTTTAGAAAAAATATGAGGGGATTTTGTTATTTATTTGTAATTTTTTAAAACTTATTCCTAAATAATTTACATGTAGTATTTTTACCCAAATACTAGGTTCAACTAAAATCATATCCCGAGAAAATTTTTATTGTCTGTAATATAAATTCACACAATAGTTGAACAATTATGTATAAATTTCCACTATGCACTTATTAAAAGTTAGCTTAATGATTAGCCTAATAGCTGGAACACATCATACAATACATTCAGTCATACAAAGACGCGTGGAAACTGATATTTCATATCTATACTTATTATACAAGTTTTAAGTACATTTAGATTTTGAACGTTGTTTTGTATCATATGGCATAGTTTTATATTGTTTTATTTTATATAAAAGTTCCATTAACAATTATACAATTATATTTAGTTCAAGTAGCCAGTATTCGAATAAATTCAATAATAATTGTTTTTAAACAAGAGTAAATACCGTTAAAATCATTACATTTATCATGTCAGGTAGTTCTATTCTATATAATAAAATATATTATTTTTATATTATAGGTGAATACTAATTGCACTTTTCATGCAGGTATATGCAGAGCTCACATAGTACAAACTGAATTCAATTAATAATAATTTATGCATGATAACCTGATAACGTAAGACAAGTTAAAAAATTTAGCCCAAGGAAACTTACTAACTTTTTTTTATAACATGCGATAGAATTTCCGTGTGATTGCATTAGTCGGGAGTTTTAAGTTTTCATTTTTGCTTTATTTTCATTCCATGCCGTATAGAACAAATAACTGATGCATAAAATCACTACTGCTGCTAGTGTCAATTATAGCGTAAATTAGAACACCCTCACTGTGGAATTTTATCTGGAACGAAAACATATGAATTGCAAAATTTTAATGAACGCAGTGAGTTTCGACTCAGTTCGCATTCTATGTTCTCACTTCTTGGTAATAACCTATAACCTGACCTGGGTGTATGCGTTCACGGATGGCAGTGCCTCCTGACGTGTTAGGACTTCGGCAATGAAGTTCCAGTTGCGCGTTTCGGAAACTCGATATCTTCCACGCCGGGTGAAGCATAAGGCTAATGGGGATGCAGCAAAATAATAATAATAAGAAGAAAAAAGCAACGGAAAGAGAAGAGTAAAAAAAAATTGGAGAGAGATAAATAGTATCAGCATGATAATTGGCAAGGATGGAACTCGCCAATTACCGCGATGCACATTGGAGTTGATTTGGCCACTTGAGTGTCGACGGCAGACTAACGAACAACGCTGCGTTCAAGAAGGGCTCATGGCACGTGTGCGTGAGAGTTTTATTTAAAATGACGTATTTCCCTACTTTACAGTTATAACTGTAAATGAATAAATCTTCTGTAAACAACTGGAATACGAAACAACCAAAATGATATTATGTTATATCGTTATTTAGGTGTTCCTATCGTTCAAGTCAAAAACCGCGTCAACGTAAATAGCATGACCTAATATTCATAAGAGATTAACGTCTTTCGTAAATATTACTTAGACTTATTTAAGTTTTTTTCAACCATCCTCAAATAAGTCACTTATTTGACAATACGTAAAAAAACATGTATTGTAAGTAAATTGTGTGTAAATCGGTAAGTATAAACGTGATCTGGTTATAAATTAGCGTGAACGGTTTAGCTATTTAAGAAATAATTAATTTTTGACGTGATAACGTCTTATAAATCGATGAACGCCGGCTGCACGCACGAAAAATTGTCACGTTCCGCCTGAGCCGAGCGTGCAAGAACCGGCCAACCACCGTGCGAGAAAATCTTCTATAATATCAAACAGGTTAAGGCGGGCTTTTGAACTAATTGTTCGTGATTATATTTAAACAAGTACTTTAAATTAAATTTGCAAAACTGTAAATAATATTTGAAAATTAAAAAGAATGCAATTTTTCATCAATGTTTTCTTATGACGTTATCACGTAAAATAATCGTCCGTAAACCAACTTTACAGACAACCCCCTTTTTTTTTCTTAAAAATTAAAAATTAAAAATTTTTTGATTTAAAAATTTGATAAAGGTTTTTATATATAAGTGTTTAAAAATAATTTCGAAACTGTATATGGAACTACTTGCAATTCTTGGTAAACGTTAGATTGTTTACACTTCGCACCACCCGTTATCTCCTGCGCGCCTAGGCTTGCGAGCTTTCCGCGTGACGTCACCCGCCGTCAGGGCGCGCGCGCAGTGTCAGTTGTCAGTTGTCAGTTGTCAGTGCAGCGCACTAATCACGGCTCCTTCAGCCTAAAAGTTACCTAACAAATTGCATCTTAAAAGTTGGCCAGCCCTTCCCAACGAACTTCCGAATAGTTGAAATGTACCTTACGGAATCGCCCAGTGCAGGACTTTGTGGAAGGACCGGTCGCTTTGCTTATTTCACGCATCCTTCTGGTCTTCTTGGAGGAGTTCGTATCGCTCTCTCCTAGTTACAATGTGACGATAGTCTGTTGCTTAGACAGCCATCTGCTGTCTTCATCAAATGAACAACTTGATTGAGTGAAAATTGAAAATCACTTGAAAAAAGAGTGTAAAAAAATTGAAAACGCACGAAAATGACTTCCGAATAATTATTTATTTGTTGATAAACCAGGTTGTGCTAGAATTCAGTTATACTTTTTTGGGAAAGTTTTTTTTTTTCACTGAAATCAGTATTTAAATCAAATGATTTTCTTAAAGAAGCATCGGTACGGAATTAATCTTTAATAGTGTACAGAAATAGCATCAATACTTAATGTGAAGAATCTTGAGTAATCATACAAGGCGTGAGATACAATTGAATTCATAAATCAGCCCATTCATGAGTAAAATGAACGCTAGCATAATAAATCGCCATACATAAGTATTATACTAACCACAACCCTGGCCCATTGAGGCTCGAGGCATTGCACGGATGCCAAAATATTTAAAATATATTTAAAATTAATTGCATAATACTTCATTATAATAGTTTAAGTACATGGAAAAAATAGGCGAATAGTTTAGTTAACAATAAAAAATATTTAAAACTTTGATTTTAAAATTTCAAAATATAAAGTTTTTTTTTTTATTTTATAAATTTTAAGCATATTTCGTACGCTATTGTAGATTTTTTCATTTAAGGCTTAAGGAGGAGCTTGTTTTTACAAATAAATGCGTCAAAATTTATGAAATAAAATTAATTAGTTAAAAAACACTTAAATTTTAAATTACCAAAAATTAAACTTGTCAAAACTAAAGGGTCCCAAAAATCATTAACAGCGCTGAAAATGGAAGGTTTTCATGCTTATTTACCGAAGATTATTTTTTTTGTATAATTATTTCATGATTTTTACCTATCGAGGAATATAAATTTAGTTAAAAATATCTAAAGATGACGTCCGTTGTTTTTTAAGAATACATTTTTTAACAGGTATGAATTTTGATCAGTGTGAAAAAATGTACTGAGAAATGTGTAGCATTTAGCAGCTGCGTCGCATTGTTTTTTAATTAACAGCCAATAAGCTCCGAGTTCAATCAATAATTATTTTTAGGAAAAACACTTATATTCAGCACTGTATTTTGCTGCTAAGTTACCTTCTGGAGTATGATTTGGTTTCTGTAAATTTTATTTATCTATATCTAATATATGTATATGTATATATACATATATATATTACAACTGAAAAAGAAAACCTAAAACTCAAATTAACGATAAAGATTTATTTTGTTAAAGTGTTGCCTATAGTAAAATTTCGCCCAGAGTAATACGTTTATTTATCAGAGAACAAATTTAATTAGTCTTTTTTTTTCAGCTAGAATATTCAATTCATACAAATAAATAAAATAGCCGGAACTTTTGTGCTACCTGTCGAATAAAAATGCACAATCTTTAGTTTGCGGCCCCATTAAAATCTGCTTCAAAAATGCGGTATATTTTAACTTTTTTTTTTTAAACACTTCGACGTCGTTATACAAGGTCCCAGTGTGCCTCAGGGCATTCGGCGCGCCCGTGTTTACGCGAGCGTGTACCGGCACGCTCGTTAAAGGCCCTTCAGACAGGCATTTGTTTATGAATGAGCCCTTGCCTGCGGGACCCGGCCCTTTGGAGCCGCTGGGGGCATCCTCGGAGCGACGAAACTCCTTCCTCACTCCTGCCAACCGCGCCCGTCCAAAATTACCCCGGCCTCCATCGACCGTTCCAGCTCGCGGTGTGAAAATAGGCGGGAGAGATATTCGGAGATAGCGCACGTTTCCTAAGTAAGCGACCATGCGCTAGCGCTAGTCGGGGAAAAAAAAAATGAACCGTTTTCCATGGTATGTATAAAAAAGTTATACATTTTAACGTGAACAATTGTTTTGAAGCAGTTAAAATCTGTCTCAAAAATTGTGAACGAATATAGTTGTTTATGGTGAATAATTCACTATATATACCTACACCTACACTTGAAAATGATTGTGTTCATATCTCTCCTGATCTCGAAAAAGAAAACTTAAATTGAAGGATGTTGATTATGTGAGCAAGACTGAAGACAATGGAAGTATCATCACAGTGAAATGTGATAATGCATTCAAGCCGAATTCAAGTAGATACTGCGAACTTTCGAAAACTGATGTCACGTAGAAAGGAAGCTTGAAGACGATGAAGAAGCTTCGATATCAAAGATTTTGAAATCTTATTTATATATACATATGAATGTTTGTTTGATTGTTTGTTTGTCCCGTATGCTTTTCTGGCTGCAAAAGTGCCTATAGTGTAGTAAAGTTTTAATGTTAATTAAAATTCCCGACTTATGTCATAGTCTCGGTGGGAGATAAATTTAAAAAAATAGCAATATCCTTACAACAGCCATACTTTGGAACTGAATTCAAGACCCAACGTTAAAATTTATTCTGTTAGAAATTACAGTCAATTCACATATTTCTTCAACGAAAAATTTTTTTGTAGTCCCAGATGACCGAAAACTCGTAGAAACTTCGCTGTATTCCGTTTTTCCCAGGTTTGTGTTCCATTATAAACAAGGTAAAACGGTACATAGAAGGAATAAGAGATATTTTGTTCTAGACTAATTTTTAATGATATATTACAACTAAACTAAAATTTTGATGAGTTAATGTCAAGTAAAGTAACATATACTACTTAAATAATTTTCGAAGATATGTGTAAAATTACGAGGATCAATGGATAGTTTGTAACAAGTAAACTTGCAAATTTAAGATGAAAATAGTTTAACAGTGTAGATAAAGGTTACCCTATACACTAACAATGCCGGCACTAGTACGTTTACGGGTTAAGAAACCTTTAACAAGTTGGTTTTACGGTATCCAGCGATCCTAACTTCAAATTATCAATATACCTAAATTTATCTACGTACCTGATAGCCACGCTTTCTCTGATGTCTATCCATTTCACGGCACTTGTGCGTGTGAAATAAATCTGGGTTTATATTTGAAAGAAGTCAAAGAAAATTACCAACCAAACCAGCCAATCGTCATCTAGATTTTAGCATAAAATATTTGTGATTTAATTAAATTTATTGAAAAATAGGGGTTTTGCATTTATACTAATGTCGTCAAAAAAACTCCTGAACATGTCACATATCACAAATAATTTAATAACATATCCGAACTTGTGGTTATACATATCTAAGTAAAAGAAATTCAAGAACTTATGATTTTATATAGTTGTTGATTTATTATTCTGTAAAAAACCTAGCCTGACAGATTTTGGTCCTTTCATCAAGTAACGTGATACGAAATTCGATATTCAATTTGCAAACGCATTAATTTACTTTCTGAATTTAATAAACACGTATTCTTTTCTGTGCTGCGAACGACAGGAAACCATGGAAAGGAAATTAATTTTACACTGCTTCACCATCGCGTGATGCTAGGTGAGCAGTGATTCACCGCCGTGTATATTTAACACATCTCGACTTCATTCCGCACGTCAGAGCGCAAATTAAACAGCGTTCATTTCGTTGCGTGAAGCTCCTGCCAACTGACGATGCGAAATTTCCCTTCAGCGCGCTCCTCAGATTAAAAACAATATTTTGTTACGGCCGGAGATGCGCAAGCCTAGAGGAAAAAAAAAATTCAGAGTGCGAGTGAAAATAAATTCAAACACAAGAAGGGAAAAAAAATAAAATAACACCGCGAACGTTCGAATGGTTGTGACGTCAACGCAGTCTCTATCTCTATCTCTTTCTGCAACGATAGACGAGTGCCTTCCGAGCAGAACAGAATGGGCGCACGTTCGCGTCGCGATCATAAAGCAGTTGTGGCGAGGAGAAGTAATATTTTTACGGCGGCAATTTACGATGGGGCCGGGCCGAAGTTGGCAGCCCTGTTTTCCCGCGCTATAAAGCAACGTCGAGTGAGGCGTGAGGGGAGGGGAAGGGGAACGGCCGTCGTCGTATCGGCGGGAGTGCAATAAACATCGGGGTCAGGCGGGGCAGAATGACCGCGGCAGGTATCCGCGGCTATTGGACCGTTGGGGAGGGAGGCAGGGGGTGGTTAGGAGGGCAGGGGCACGCGTACAGGGACATAACTCGCCGGATCTCTCACGTGTGAACACTAATCCTCCCTGGGCTCCCCGACGGGAAAATCTCTCCCGCACGTTCCGTTGACACGGGGTATGATAAGTGCGACGCTCGCCGATGCTTCCTAGCGCGGTATCGCCTCTAACCGCTAAGGCTCTGAACTGGCGCGCAGTATTCTCGTTGGACTCAAGGCAACTGTGAGACTCGAAAGGTTAACCATGGAGGAATGATTATAAAAGTGAGATCGGAGTCCCTTGAATGCTTTCAAGAAAATCTGTAGAGTTTTTTAATGCGAAAAAAAAAGATTCTGAAAACAATCACGCTTCAAAAAATACAGTTTGGATATAAATTACAGAAACAGAACTACTCATCCGTCCTTAGCGTACATATTCATAAATGTGTTTCGTAAACATGCATGACTCCGAGTTCTTCTGAAGCTTTGCACGCTGTATACGTGTACCCACAACTATTCTATTGCTATTGTTCACCAACCGGCGAAAAAAAATATTAATTAAAAATGATAAGTACCTATATTTGGTCTTAACATCTTGTGTATAGCTAGGCCAACAGAGACGGGCGTGTAAAACTATCAAACTACAGAGAAAAAAAATACTCGAGGATAGGCCGCAGCGTATTCAGTTGCCATAGTCATAGCACACGATGCACTAGGAACTCTATACCAGCAATCCTCATATATTCACCCAAATGTTCATTAAAATGTTTGCAGTCACGAGTATGAGTATCAGGCTCTGAAGCGAAATGGACCAGGTGAAAAGGCAATCCTAAAAGGCTGATGAGGTATCTTTGAAACACCATGATCACCTCGTGGCGTACCTACTGTCCTACCCTCGTTTAATGGCAGCAGGTGTAGACATATAATTAATCGACAAGAAAATTGGATTTGGTTTTATTTCGTTGTGTTTGACTCTTGTTTTTGAACATGCTGAAGTTGGTTTTCCAGCATACTACTTATTTTATCGACAAATATATATTAATTGTGGTTAATTTTCAGTTTTTAATATAGCCAATAAAATATAGTTGGTTTTCAAATACTTGTTAAGTGTAAGAGAAGGTGTTTTGCTTAAAATGAGTAATAAAGTAAGTTATAATCCCGTTGTTTGCTCAAGCGATTCGTGAAAACCACAAAAAACATAAATTACAATGACTGGGCTTGGATTAATTGTAATTAATTTATCGCGTTATGAATCAAGAGAATATATTTATCGAAATTTTGACATTCAATGAAAATAATTGAATTAATTGCTTTAAATTTAATTTGTTTCATATAGCTACTTCGAAAATTATGAAATTCACTTAATTTATCGCATCAAGCTAAATTTGGGAGAAATGATTTATTTATACTGCGTATTTAGCAAATGGACTAGGAGTCATCTTTTTGAGTGTCACGCCGTACTGGACATTTCGTTTCCCACAGCTGGTTGGTTAGCTAATGGCTCGAATAAGGGCGATAATGCGAATGACGCTCGGTTCGACCTCCCCTGTAGTTACGACCTCTCCGAGTGGTTGAACGGCGTGGCTCGCCTAGAACAAGAATATACAAGATTCTCCTCCACGCTGCCAACACTGCCGCTTGAGGGCGACATCTAAACAGCTGAGAGCCAGCCGCTTGTTTCCATGCTTTTGCAGTAGATTCTTTCCAGTATTGTATGTAATCAACATTTAAAATAAATAAATACATGTTTGTTATGTCACTAGGAAGGTGATACAACAGTCCTTTAATATATACTTTATTGAAAGTCAAATGTTGTACGAGACAAAATCCTCATATTAAGAAAGGAAAATAACAATTTTCTCACAAATAACATTATTACAAAAAAAAAAAAACTCTGGGTAGGCTGTATTTCGGACTCACGCATCCAGGAGTGTGTTTCATGAATTTCCATCGCGCTGAACGGGAATTTCGTGAATGAAATAAATAAAATAATATAACAAAATCAATGTTGATTTATTTTTCAATATGAATTCGAATAACGTCTTACTTGACGACCGGTCGGCCACAACAGGAAAATTGCGACACCAAACCTCGATTTGCCCCACTGGCTCATTTCTCTCGGCCGCTTTCTGCCTCACTCAATACCTACGACTCTTCTCTGAATTTTTTAAATTTTTCTGCTTGGACGATCTTGCTAGTTTTCTCTTATTTTCTCCAACAAAACCTGTTTTCGCTTAGGCATTTTGTGATTAATGGTTCCAAATCCAAAGTTATTAACTTTATATTTATTCCACTCAACTAGCACCACTCAGTGTTCACTCACGAGAAACTTAAAAAAGTTTAAATCACGCAAATCGGTCTATTACTCTTACATTCGACGCTCTCCCCACCAACGCTCGTTACGTCATCACTGCAAATGTTAAGCGGGCGAGTCGTACGTAACGACCTCGAGAAAAGTCTGTTCTACTGAGGTATATTGCCTTCAACTCTGTAGCTTCCATAGTTTACGAGATTGAAGCGGTGTTGAATCCTCAACCGAAATGACACCCAACCCGAGATTGAAGACATTCATATTACTGTCGGAAAATCCATGTCAAAATATATTCACATTTAGCTCTAAATATGAATGACATTCTAATGTTGGTACAGACAAATCTTTAGTGCACGGTAGCGGCATCACAGTCCCTATCCAGTGACAGCATTTTGTCTTGGCTCACCACAAACATAAACGGCAACCATCGGCGCACATGCGAAACCATGGAGGTAGGAACTGTCAGGAGACGTCATGCTGTGGCGTAGTTGAATTCTCTTCCTTATCTCGCCATCGCCATATTGCAACGCCAAAAAAAAATGCGGTTAATGGTGCTTGATTACTAGAGACCTGCAAAATTCGCGGATTCATTCGGTGATAGGTTAGAATTCAAACACATATACCTCTTAGATCATTTTGCTATTGGCTTACTGTTCATCTGGACGAATCTCAACCAGTTATAAACCCTCAACCAAAGAAGGATCGAATCACGGACAAACCAGCTGAGACGACTTACAAGTCGGCAACCAATGAACTTGCGTTATTTGCCCGAGTGGACAGGGGTATGCGCGGTATATCCTGAAGGCCATCGAAACCGCGAATTTTGCAGGTCTCAATTGATCACGTCTGATGATGTTTAGTAATTATGAATTAGAATCTCAATCGTTAAACACAGGCACTTACATAAAATACAATCTGTTGAAACTGTTTGCACAATGCAAACATTACACTTCATAGAATTTTTTTGGGCGTCTAGCCAACCAGATGCAGACCATTAGCTGAAGGAGAAAAAACCCGTTATCACGCAGACGTGGCTATCCCTTGTGTAATATGCACGTTAAAACCGTCTAAAATAACTGTCAACGGAAGTGCCAATGCCATCGTCTTGAATTTTAAATTCTTTAAAGAATGGTAACTGAATGTTAATTACAAATACAAAACTGTCATTATTCAGTACCTACTACGTAATACTATTAATAACTGCTGCCAAATGAACAAAGTTGAATGATTTATACCCAAATATAAAAAAAAAGATTAATAATGTGATTATTTTATGAATATTTTAACTATACGAACGGAATATTCAGGCTGGACGGAACGACAGGTCTGTTCTTATGAATGTCCGACTCCTATGAGTGACCCACTCCTATGAGGGTCAGCCCTATTTCATACATGTAGACGCTGCCTCAAGGGGAAAAATACACGTCTATATTTTCATCCAGCTGTGCAAAATACTGCCCTCGGCTTTAAAAAAAAAAAAAAAAAAAAAAAAAAAAGCGTACGCATTTCAAATATTGAAATAGTGAAATTATTGCTAATCTCCTGAAAATGATACTTCGCGCGTGTTAACGTACATGCTTACGACCGATGTAAATTATTTTTTTGACGTGACAACGTCTAATAAATCGATGAACGCCGGCTGTACGCACAAAAAGGTGTCCCGTTACGCTCATTGTACGCTTGCGCCGCATCTATCTCTCTTACAATCAATTGGAATAACCATCGATTTGACTTTTGACGTGACAACGTCTAATAAATCGATGAACGCCGGCTGAACGAATGAAAAAGTGTCCCACTACGGATGTCCCACTACGGATGTGTTCTGTTTGCTCATTGTACGCATGCGTGGCATCTCTCTTCCACTCGATTGGAACAACCATCGATTTGACTTTTCAATCATATTTTCGTCGTTTGAATTATTAATATTATGTAATTTAACGATCGTCCACCGATTTTCAGCATAATCGGTACGGTTATTTAAAAGTAATGATGAAAATTCAAATAATACGTTTTGAACCAACAATGGTGTTTTACACCACTACATAATAATTCAAATTACACCCGGGATCTTTGCACAATGTTTTAAAAAATATTGTAACACATAATAAATAAGTTTGGTGTATTTGGGATGCGTATTTGTTATTAAATCGTGTTAATATTATACCCCTACCGTGAACAAAGTTTTTATAAATATATATGTATATATAACATTTGAAACTACAATATCTTAGTATGGCCTCGTGGGCGTGTGGTTAGCGTACCTAACTTCAAACTAAAGGTTGTCGGTTCGTAACCAGACAGCTGCAAAATTTTTTTTTGTCCTTGTAAAAATAAATATGGCGCACGCAACATTTCAAAAGTAATAAATATATTTGAATTAATGAATGAAAATAAAAGTTTATTTATTAATTCAATTGCACATTTCATTTCACTCCTTTGTATCCATACAAAATAGTGATAATTCAATAAAAATGATTCAATTTTATTCATAAAAGTATGCAGAGGTAGCTTTTATCATGCAAAAGATTGAAAAATCAAAAAAAAAAAATCTTCCTCAAAGAATATAATATTTTTAATGCCTAAATGGTTTGGTTGCAAAAAACTATTACGGCTCAGTCTCAGGCCGAATATGATATTTCCTTTTCTTCTGGAGCAATCATTTCATCAATGTTTTGTTATGACGTTGTCACGTTAAACTATCGTCCGTAAACCGACTTTACAGATAACCAATTTTTTCGAGGATTATTAAACTTGAAAAACTCCCATTCGTTTACTACTTTTCCTATTATCCGTCCTATCCTTAACAGAATAACACAGATTGGAAGAAGTTAAATAGCAAACAAGTATAAAAGTTATAGTTAAAATAATTTGTTCATTAATGTAATAAAGATATTTGAATTAATGAGTGCAAATAAAAGTAAATTTATCAATTAAATTGTAGATTTCATTTCTCTCCTTCTTTGTGTCCATACAAAATAGTGATACTTCAATAAAAATTCCTCAATTTTATTCATAAAAGTATGCAATCATTTCATCAATGTTTTGTTATGACGTTGTCACGTTAAACTATCGTCCGTAAACCGACTTTACAGACAACCAATTTTTATTTAGTACTTTTTTTAGTGCTGTTTCTAAAATTTGCTCTGCAATAAATATTTTCATACATGCATTCACTGAGTGTAACATCATAGCTGTACGAATTCGCAGCCATCATATCACACTAAGTGCACCGAGGTTTTAGAGTTTAAATTTTATAAATGACCCTTAAACAAAAAATACTGACGGGGCCGGAGGGGGGGGGGGAGGGGGGAAACAAAAACAAAATGGTTTGTGAGACCGAGCCAAAAAGCATTCATTACTCATGAGATTTCACGGTCGCCTTCACCGCCACTCGAAGAGGCGACTCCCCCGTCTTGGAAGATACGTCGCCGCGGGGCGGTGCGCCGTTGACACGGGAGGAGAGGAGGAAGATCGTTCCTTTTTTTTTTTTTCGTTATCTCAGAACCTTGGTCTCCCGACACGAAATGACCTCGCGTGGGGCATCCAGCCAGGGTCGTGCGTCTCCGAGCTCTCTCGCCTTTTCCTTTGGTCCCACCGCGCCAGTTCCTGCGGGCGAGATAACACGCCCTGACGGGATCATAAACATCATATACGTATATGAGCGAGTCTTTCAGTAGTACACGCCAGAGACGTGTGACATATAACTTGCTCGGTACCGAGAGAGTTCACGTGATATCATGCTGAACATACGCTGATGATGCGAAACTCGGACACGAAATTTTACGTAATGTTTAAAAATTATACCGGGCGCTAGAACCAAACGATATATATATATATATATATATATATATATATATATATATATATATATATATATATATATAGGAGGTTCATAATGGTAACAAATCATGGCAACGAAAAATCTGCAAGGAGTCTTACAGTCTTACAATGTGAATGTATATTTGTTATTCCACCTCCCCCTCCCGTTTCCTTCATACCTTTTCGCAATCGTGCGCGCCACTCATGAGTGCTTACGCTCTGATGAGTCATCCTCTCGATTTACCCAACCGTCTGTAGATAAATTTTGACTTTACTAAGAGCACCCTGAACACAAACATTTGTACTTATTAATTATTACATTACGTGCTTGAACGCTTTTTCAGTATTCTAACTCAGAATAAAGTACAAAAATCATGAAGTTCGCCTGACTGCGGCTGAGGTCACAGTTAACCGCCGGCGAAACAAACAAGAGTCCCACCGGGCTGTGAACTTTAATGAAGCGCTCCATAACTAAGGGGAAGAGCTGGCACCTTGAAAAAAATAAAAACTGGTTCTCTAAAAGGCCGAAAGTTGAAGGCGGTACCGTAAAATACTTGCACCGGTTAAGTTGAACAGCTGGAATATTTAAGCGGAAGGCGTAGAGGTTGAAGGTGAATAATGGAATATCTGGGGGCGTGGAAAAAACGCCAACATGGATAAGGTGCACCTCCTGGCACACGAGGGAAAACTACCAACATAGAAAACTTTCGACTGGAGAAATTCAACCAACATTTTCTTACACACTCCCTGGAATGAGTACAACACTTTCTCTCAGATAGTTTTTAGAGAGTATTGTGCAGATTAGTTACTCGAAAGACTCTACAGGCAGCAATCCTGAGGTGACAAGATGTGGTTGCAACTTTGATATAAATACAAAAGAACTCAATATTTAAAACCAAAAGAATATCAAGTAGCAGTGTCGGGTCCAGCCATCTTGACCTCAGGTTTTCAACGAAGTTCCCGAAGTTATTATTATCAAAACACTGGAAAGGTTCCTCACGATGTGTCATAGCCGATTCTTTACCCGATTTCTAGCATAGTGTGTTTCCGGCTAATTACAACCTTGCTCTCAGTGAGACGTGATAATAAGTGGATTAATGTTTTAAAAAGCGTGACATAGACTTTGGGCAGTGGTATATCAAATCCAGACTAGCTCAAATCATCTACTACCTACGCTCTGAACTCAACCGCTGAAGCGATAGAAGGCGGTACGTGTTGTGCTACTAAATGACGAGAAAGAAGACCGAAAGAAACGGGATGACAGGACACCGATGAATTCAAGTTAAAACGTTTTATTCAAAAAACTTCTAAGGCCCCTTTCAGACGAGATGGTTTGGTTTGATTCAACTAAGTTGCCTGGTTGACTCTCAACTAGTTTGAATTGGTTTCCCACTAAGCAACTTGTGGAATCTAATTCTCTTCCCAACGGGAGGTAAGTACTTTGTTAGAACCCGAGGAAGCGAGGGGTAGCCTTCTTCTTGTGATTGCTCTCCAGCAAGAAGACAAGCAAAAAAAGGAGGAAACCCAGTCGAAGAAAAGCGTGGGTTCATCCGTTGTTACAATTTCGGGAAACGGGTGCTTTCTCACTACTATATCCACAACTACTTAGCCACCAGGATAAATTATTTATTTCCGCGTGTCACGATCACCCTTCATCCAATCATCCGACAGGTGTAACGCCCTCCAACACGACCTCGGTGGACTCTACTAGGTGACTGGTATGAAGTAGAGTCTTGTGTTTGAGTCTACTAGTGAGCAGCAGAGGTGCCTATTGGCCACCCGCCAGAGCGGACTAGTTGACTGCGAGTGAATGGGTTAGGCGGTTCCCAATAATCTGCTACATCGCTTCACTCCTTGGCACCCGTCCGTTCAGCTGGTGGGATCAACTAGTAGCCTCGTGTGAAAGGGGTCTGATGACTCAAACAAGTGCTCAAAATTGCGACCGCCAACACTGTCGGAGGCTTCACCCGACGCCTTGCTGGAAATGTTCTCAGATCACTCTTGCATTGCCGCCCGAAAGCCCCGCACACGTGATTCGTGTCGGCCTTCTCTTGATTTGAGTACGCTTCCACTTCGTTGGAGATCAAAAGGAAAAATGAAAACTGTTGCTGCGAACTGGGTGTTTATATTTTCTGCTGTAAAGCGAACTCTAGTGCTTTAATTTTCGAGTTCCGAACAGACATTATATTTTATTTGTGTTTGCCAAGTGGGGTTGTATCATACTCTCTAATGTATGCACCACGAATTTTGTAACAAAATGTTTGTCACAGAACTCAACAAGCCGAGAATAGTTGATAGGCCAATTAAAAACGGCTAGGAATAAATAAACAAAAATAGAGTGTTTAAGGTATTGAACTGAAGGCATTTATTAAAGTTTCTTGATCCTACAAAATTTTGCTACCCAATCCTGAATAACCCTACTATTGATAAAAAAATTCAAGTACAAAACACAGATGTTATACTTTTGGAATTATTTGCATGACTTACGATGAAAAGTTTTTTAATGGTTTAACTTTGATTTTTGGTAAGGGAATGCTAAATTCACAAGTTATTAGAAAATATGACGCATTTAGGAAAATAACCAACTACATAAGCACAGCAGTTTTTTTTTATTTTAAATATTATGAATAGTTAAAGCTACCCGATTAAATTTTTTTTGCCACATAAGTCAAGCACAGAATTTTATTCTAAGAAAATCATTTTCTAATTTATTGTAAACTGTTATCAATTGTAGTTTTGTTCATGACTCCGTGACAAATAATTATAATTACAGTATATAATAAATTGATTTAAGGTGGTGATTTTAAAACGTTTTAAAAAAAATCACGTTACTCGAAAACTATGTAACTGTTTGAAATTTTGGTTTTTAATGTGTAAAATCTTAACTTTCTATATATAGCTTTTGGTAGTAGTAATTTCGCGAATGGAACGGAAATGTGTATGTAACCACGGTGCTGCCATCTGTGGTGGATGGCGCGACCTAAAATGGACAAAGCCCATAGGAAAATTTATACTATCAACTGTTTTGTGAATTTTAACAAGATGGGCAGTTATTTCAATAACATTCCTTTTTGAAAATCAGGTTTCGAATCCCTTGTAAAGTATTTTTTTCCCTAGTCTTTTCGCGCTTTTATCGGAGCCGTTCCATTATATAGTTAAAAATTTATATATGCAAATTGAATCATTTGATAATCGACGTAACAACGAATTCTAGCGGCGGGTGCAGAAACTACGTTTGATTTGCGTCCATAAATGTAGTTAGTTGAAAACTCAATTTGCGTATATTTATCACTCTTGGCATTATTTTAAAAGAGTTCTGCATGAAATTTCGTGTCCCAAGTTTTTTTTATTATTATAAGTGTATCTGCAACATGATGACACACGAAATTTGCGAGGTTAGCTGTTATCCTTTTCTCTGGCTCACATTATTTTGATTCAGAACCGCAATTCACTGGCCCATCAGCTGTTCCGGGTTGTAAGTGCAAATGCTGGTGAGGATTGTAGGGTTGATTACTTGGTGGGAAGGAGGGAGGGAGGGGGTTGATAGTACCATGTCGGACGACGAGCACAGCACAGCACGACCACCCGCATCGCACAGGTCGCCATGGCGACGGTGGCTTGTAACATCCGCGACGTCATCGGCCTTGCCCCCCGCCTCCCCGCCCTCTCCCAAGAGACAGTCGGTCTCTCCGTGGGAGCGTCTCACGCCTGTCTCGTCTGATCCTCGTCTCGCTCTGGGCTGACAGAGGCCGAGGATCGTTTTACGTCTGTCGAGCTCCGCCGACGTGTAAAAGGGAATGGCCGTAACCCCCCCCCCCCTTCTCTTCTTCCTCGTGGAGCGTGATGGGGGTAAGAGAACGGGAGCAATCAGCACCGACGGACATCTGAACTTCGTCACCTCCATCCCCTCCCCTCCACAAACTTATCCATTAAGGCCCCCGCTTACACAGAATAAACCACGCGATTTGAAAAACTGCTCAAGATATCAAAGCGGCGTCTGTTTACGAAAAAAAAAAAATATAACAACACGTTGAGACCGATAGTTCTGTTTTACTCATTTAGATTATTAGACTGATTTTTTTTAAGAGTGAAAATGGCTAAAATACCTTGTTCAGAATTTTTAAAAGCACTCAAGGGACATGAATTACACTTTTATATTCATTTCCTCCGCCATTTTATGTTGTGATTACCGCTCAAATTTCGAAGTTGTCCTATGTACGACGAGACGACTGCCCGTCAGCCCAAAGTTTTGCGCTTATAGGCGATGCATTGCTATATGCACCTAACACACCGCCTAACTATCATAAATACACCCCTGACTAGGCGGGCGCCGGCAGGAAGATGCGGCACACAAACATGCAGCCGCCCCTAAAGAACACCCACGAAAAAAAAAGGACTTTACATTGAAAGCAATTCTCGGCAGTCTATGAAATCTGAACATCTTTGATCAACACTCAAACAAATAACGGGGTATTCACAGACTTTTCAAGTCTGCACCATTCTAATAAGCAAATGGATTAGTTACAAATAAATGGATCTTCTCAGGAACTTGAGTTGACTCCGAGTTACAAGCTATGGATAAAATGTTTAGATCAATAAGTGTTCTTTCATATAGAATTGAAATGTTTTAAAAGGTTTTGTTGAAAATCAGCAGCAATTTTAGTAAGTTATTGTTTTAATTAAATAAAAGCATTAATAAAAATTTACAAAGATACCAATTTAAGGTGAAAATTTTAACACTAGGTATACTTCTGGCAGTCATTTCTGTCACCATGTGTTTACACTCTGTTCAAGATAAAGTGAAATATTTTTTATCGCTGAATAATATTGTAAATTGAACAAAAGGCATAATGATGCATATATGATAACCTCGTTTAGTGCTACATTAATTTAGTTTATTCCTTCGCAATGTTCGGCAGTAATCCTCAAAATATTCCCTGCAGCACCTTTCAAATAGACCTCACATTATCTTGCCTGTTTTTACATTGGTTTTTTGACTATGGCCTAATATAATATGGTTTTATTTTTAAACGGTTATTTCCCATTACACTGAAAATTTTAAACATTGATGGGTATTTGATAATAAAATGAAAACATATTTTACATTATTAACAAAGAAAATTGATAGATGTTTCATAGAATACTGGTTTTATTGTGTGAAAAAAAAAACTAATCGTTATCATTTATACAACAATTCTTTAAGTGTTTTTATGACGTTTACTATTCTTTATTCACATCGAGATGGGCGTATAGAACACCCTTAATGTTCCGGTCTCATCAAACCGTGTGCGCCACGCTACAAGGTTCTCCTTTGATGTCGCACACAACCAGGCTGTATTCGCAGGGCGCGAACTTCGGGCGCCGCCTATTCAGGAGTGTGTTTGTGTTAGTGAGGCGGGATGATAAGTGCGACGCGCGCTGGGGCTTCTAACGCGTTGTCGCCTCTGAGCGCAGGGCTATGAACTGGCGCGCAGTCTTCTCGTCCTGCATTGTGCAACTCTGAGATCCGAGTGTTAAACATAACTTAAAATGGCGGTGAAATAAAGATAAATGTGTAGTGAAAATCCGGTGTGTGCTTTGAACTTTCTCTACTGGAATTTTTATACCTAAAACAATACTCTGGAAAAAAGCGTTCTTATACATATTCACTCTCATAAAAATAAAGGGTGCCCATAAAAGAATGTCATAGTTTCAATGGTATATTATATAAGTTTAATTAAAACTATTTAAAACAATTCACACATTAAATTAAAGGGAAAATTCAATAGTCTTTCTTGCAAATATTCAATATGTGCACCTTCAGTTACACGGCACACAGTCAACGTAAAGTCAATTCTTCCCACACTTTGGTTAACACGTCCGGAGTAATGGAAGCATTAGCCTTTTCAACTCTGTGTCTCAATAAACTCTGGCGAATCATTAGGTAGCGGCGGAACGTAGAGACGATATTTTATAAAGCCCCAAAGGACAAATATAGCATGGCGTTAAGTTAGGTGAACGCGGAGGCCAGCGAAAAAGAGCTCTGTCGTCACGACCATTACGACCAATCCAACGGTCAGGGATTTCGACAATTAAACTTAAAACGAAACGCACGGTGAACTTAAATTACAGATTCACTCTTTGAAAAATACAGAACACAAAACGCTTTACTCTCAGGAGTTGCCTTTTTGCGTTGGTGACGCTGCAAGCGAGAAAACAACAAAGTTATATCCGTGCATGGGCTTATTTAAAACAAAGTTACTCTTTAATTGTGACCTTGAACCAAGACTCTACAAAACTTACAAATGATACTGTTAGAATTTTTAACATCTTTCGAAATATTTCATTTAAAAAAAAATTGTTTTGTATTTTAAGCATGAATTTTAAGAAGTTTTTTCTACTAAAATATATATTTTTTTTTGACAGTTACTGATAATGGCAACCAGAATGTGTTCATATAAGGAGAGAGATGTTTTCCCCGCTTGAGTTAGGATCAAAACGAATAATGTAAGGTGGAAATTTATTACGGTTTCACCTCGGAGGAAAATACCCGTTGTTCGTAGCCTGTCTGAAGATAAGAAGGAAGGAAGGAAGGAAGGGATGAAATGAGACGGCGTTGAAGAAATACCGTGACAAAAGACCCGCCAGGAAGACGAGAAGGAACTCCAAGAAATCCCCTCGCACACCCGTTAACGTTCGTTACGCCGTTCGTCCGAGAAAACGCCGTATTCCGAAAAATGTTCTTAGTATCGTCGCTGGTTGTAGAATCAAACAGAGGACACACTAGACTTGAGGGTATTTCGAATTATCACAGAGTCAAACGTAGAAAAAAAGAATTGCTGAAACCTTGAGCACAAATTTTTAATATATGGAACTCCAAAATGATCTTAATTATTTCCCCCCCCCCCCACTATTACCGCCCATCTGAACGGACTCGCACTCCAGAGGACCCCTGCCATTCCATACTTATTTAGTTTTTCCATTGTTTCCCAAAATCCTACTCCAGTATCCCAGATATGCGGTGTTCTATGTTTCCTTACACCTTAAACCCAATAAAAAAAACTTTACGTCTCATTAAACATATACAAGCGAGTCATTCAGTCGCCAGAGATATGCAACATCTATCCTCAGTAAGGAGAAAATCAACGTGTTCTCATTTTGAAAATACACTTATAATATGAAACTCAAGCACAAAATTTTACTCACATTTCTTTTGAACAAGACGAGAGTTATAAATAAACTCGAAAATTATGTTTTCAACTACACTTCTGGACGCAAATCACACGTAGTTTCTGCATCCACTGGAGCAGCTACGATGACCATCGAATCATTCCATTTGCAGACAGAAATTTTAAACTATATAATTGACAGCTCCGATAAAAGCGAAAAAGAGTTGAAAAAATTCTAGGCCCCAACTTTGGAAATGTTTTTCGATAGGGAATTTCATTAAAATACTGCCAATCTTGTTAAAATTCATTAAACAGTTAGTACTATAAAGTTTCCCTTTTGCTTTGTGAGCTTTGGCTCGTGCCATTTGTCACAGATGGCAAAATCGTGTTTACACATTTCCGTTCCATGCAATTTCCGGTACAGTCACGGAATTCTCCTACCAAATGCCGTATACATTATGTTACGCATAATTGTTTTTGAATAATAGATAAATGTATTAATTTAAGCAAACGGTTGGGTTTCTTATTTACGAGTCGATGCCAGCGGGCGTGACTTACCTCAACGGAGCGTAGTTGAATGCACGCCGGCTTGCAATAAAATATGTTCTGGGCTTGAGTCTCGCGTAAGGCAAAGGTGTTAATTTTTAAGTGTTAAAGTAACTCAGAACACTTGGGTCATAGTCACAGAGATTATCAAAAATACAAATTACAATCAGTCTTTAAATGGTAAGGTAGGGGAATTTTTTCGTTGGTAATAGTCCTAAATAATCATTAATTGGCCAATTTTTCATAGCACAACTCAACATTTAATAATTCCCCTCGAGAAACTTTGCTTTACAGACAATTATAGACTCGAGAAACGAATAATACCTCTTTTGAGAGTGATTGTGTTTCAAGTAAAAGTAAAATGATAATGGCTTTTACTCCTGGCAACGAATGAATGTTATTAGGGTCTGACGTCTAGTGGAATTCACGATCATTGGAAACTGATAACAAAACATATGAAAGAGAAATGGGAAAATAATTGGGAATGACCAATGTTAGGGGAACATCTAAGAATTTACGTGGAACGATTTTGGGGACCAGGACTAACAAATTCGGGATTCAGAGTCGAGTTCAGCGTTTTGCCACTACGCCACACCTCACTGATTTAGCAGTTAAAATGTATGACTTACATTTTGACGAATTACCTAATTATGAAAATTCCAATACTATTTATTTAAGCCTTCAGAATAAATTCATTTTTTTTAAATCAAGTTATTCAGTATCTTTGAACTAGCAAAAAAAGTAATCTGAAACGTTTACTGAGTTATATAAAACAGTCCCATTTAACTCCGATAAGTCTTCTTTTCCTGTCCCTTTCTAAAAATATAACTGGCTGAAAAATGGTCACAGTAATAATAAAGTTTTTCATTCATAATGCAATTTATATTTCAGAATTACTTAAATGGTAAATCCAATTATGCAATTTAAGTGCCCGAATTAGTCAATTTCATACACAAAATAAAATAAAAATCAAATGGAATGGTAAGGAATTTTTGGAAGCGACGAAAATTTACGTAGTTTAAATTTTCTTTGCTATAGGTTTTTTATTTACACGTAACATTGATTTCTTAAGCCATGCAATAATAAGCAATAATTCATGCAAAAAATCAACATAATGTAATAAAATGTGATTAATATTTTTTCTAGGTAAAAATTAAAGAAGCAAAGTTATTATAAGTCCCAGACTTCGAAGCAAACTAAACTCTTCAGTGTAGTCTCACTTCTTAGAGCAATCTACAACTTTTCCTCAAATTTTGCGCTTGCTCTTTCGCTTCCTTAATATATTAAACTTCTTGTCAGAGATTTCAGTTGGACAGCTTACTAAGGGTGCTGCTACTCTACGAGACACCCATGTTAATGATTTTTAAACCTTACAATTTTCTTTGGAGTAGATTATATATTTATACTAGGTACCACGTGAAATTTTCACTTTGAAATACAGGACTGCATTTTCTTTATTTTTTGCTGATAAATGATATTTTTATTAAATTTTTTATAACAATGGCTAATTAGGAAAACTTACTAAACAAAATTAACCTATTCACACACATTTATGCCTTACGCAGGATTCTAATCCAGAACCCTTCGTACAGATATAGGAGCGTATTTTAAATGTTGTTTTCTCTTCATATACTTATATATGTTTTAAAACGTTTGACGCGCTGCTGATATTTATCTATGATGAACCAAACCATACACTTATTATTAAATTTTAACTAATAGTTTGACAGGTACTTTTGATCCTTTAATTGACTTGGACAGAAATGTGACGAATTCCGACTATAAAAATTTATTCTAGGGCACAAACCCAGAACCCCTCGCAACGAAATGCTGACGCGCATCCAACTGAGCTACTGTCAGTGGTGAGTACCCAATAAAACCTATTTAATGAAATATAAACTAGACTTGTAGAAATGTATTTCCTATAAAACACTAATTCTCGTGAGATTTACCTATGTAAGCCGTATTTATTTCACGTGATACAAGTATGAAGGAGTGGAAATGTTTCTCCGGCCGTTTCCACGCATCATCTCCTAATAAATACATTTACTTCAATAAGATCTTGGATAAAATGCCAATATATTTCAAAACAAATTATTTGTTTGGTGCGGACGTGCTTTGAATCAGCCCTTAGTTATAAGACATTTAAATTATTGGGAAGTTAATTTGTTATGGTTACAGATAGAGGCTTTTAAGTGGAATGTACTTAAACAAAAAATGGCCATCATTTAGTATTAGTCAACAAAAATGTACAGTAACTAGTAGAAATCTGAATGAAGAAGTATTATATAATTTCGTGGAACGCAGTGATTGAGTTTTAATTAAATCCCAGTTGGACTTATTTGACTTGCAACACCGCCCTTTTAAAAAATGAGTCACGTCTAACTGGAATACGTTCCGTAGGATTTTTTTGGCCAGCAATTTAATTACTTTTCCAGCATTAATTACTTATCCTGATAAGGAAGAGTCTTTCTAGTTTCTGTGTCAAAGGCTACAGTTGTTTTGGAATGAAATTTAAAATGAAATCTCTTAAGTTCTTAATGAAAAGACACATTTGCAAAGAAAGGACTTTAATCTCTTGATATCTGTCCCATTTACATATACAGGTACCTATATTGCTAACAATTTTATGCAAGAAGGTGGAAGCATATCAAATATTTAATAAACTTATAAATTATCTATCATTTAAATCTCACTTAGCATCCAAACTTGTGTTCCTAATCTAATCAATTATGTGAAGCATTTTGGAGTTTCAGTGAAGTTGCCGTATATATTTTAATGACAAAGCTAATATGATTTTCTTACACCACTTTAATAACCATTTCTGATATTTGTGTTGGTAACTGTTTGTTTATTAGCTAATACATTGTAGATGCATTTAGATACAAAGAGTCACGTTTTAAATTATTAGTAACTTATTCAAAATTTCTAAATCAAAACGATGTTTTATTTAATATATCGTTTATATGACACAGGTTGATGCATTTAGCATAACCTTAAAAATTCTCTATCACAGAACAGCGATTCACTTGACGTAAGCGTCAAACAACTTTTTAATAAAAACAACGCATCATTTAAAACAGAAAGTCGTTAGCAATAATGAACAAAGTATTGAGATGAAATTTTCTGTACTTCTAGCAAGGTGTGTTTTAATGGTCATTAAAAAGTAAATAATTACTTTAAATTCTTAGAACTTTTTTGGAAAGTTAGGTATTGCGCAGAATTTATGAAGAAAAATTTTGCAATGTAATCTGGATCACCATACTGAATACCATGCAATTATTAGCGAATTATCCACGACTCTTGTAAAGTAAAAATTTACAATGTTGAAACTAGTTTCACAGATAAAATATTTATACAGTGTTAACCACTGGAATAATTGGAATACGCAAAGAAACAGAAAATTGACTCTATATCATGAAGTTTTCATCTGAGAGACATATATCATTAGTTAGCTTAATCAACAAGCATATTAGCACAATTTTTATGAAAATAACTTTCCAAGAGACTCGTGGAAGGAGAAATTTTAAACTTTACGATGGTTATTATCTGTGTAATTAGTTTCGTTATCTTCCAGTCTGCCTCGTTGCGGAACAGGAAAAGATAAACCATCGTTTCAGATTTTAAGAATTAACGACCATGATGATTATTTACGTTATTTTAGTACGGTAGGGTAAGCAGCAGTTAGAGGAAGTCAGCTGATCGGCACTATTTTGCGAGGGTAAAGCTCACATTGCTTCGCATCTTCTCTCAAGGCACTGTTTGTTCGTTGTTGCCTAACTATTGTTGATCTTTTTGAAGCTGCAATGCTTAATTAATAATTTTATTAAAACTAAAATTTTCCGAAGTTTAACTTTGAGCTATTTTCTTAGTTTAGTCATTTTTTTAACTCTCAGGACGTTCGGTCCGCACTATACACTTTCATTCGAAAATCCATCGATCGATAAAAAAACACAGCTGTGGCAAGTAGGTAGTGAGAAAAGTGAACCAGTCTTTAACTTTACTCTCTGGAACCATGTGAAAGCCGAGTTTAAACAGTAATTTACCTTGAGCGAGTTTATGTGCGATTAGTGAATAAATTAGCAGAGTGTTTAGAAAACTCATGCAATGTAATCGACGAGTTCGGAGCAATATCACTACGTCTTTTTTTAAATTCTAAATAAATGTCATAATTTATACCAGATGTAAATATAGTATGCCAAAGTACAAATAAAATACTAAATTAAAAAAAATTAAACTGATTAAACACGCATGCGTAAAATGCAGAAAATATGAACAATAGAATAAGTAATAAAAGAACATAAACTCCGCTGTGTACTTGGTGACACTAATCGATAGCACATCACACCAACCCATGGCAGGAGCACTGAGTCAATACCCAAGCGCTTCGGAGCATACTATGTGCATAACCTCTGTGCATAACCATATGACGTGTTATTCTATTGAACTAGAAACTTAGCACCGTATGTATGTCTTCAATGGGAAACCTGCTATATTGACACTGATTGTGAGTCAAACTAACGAATAATCGGCGTTCGTGTATCTTCAGACTTTTTTTTTTTTATTTCGCTGTTGTGTGAGTAAAAGAATATAGGTTAGGTATGTTAAGTCATAATACGTAAAATATACGTTGAACTTTTAAAATAGTCACTAAAATTATTTTCTATATTTTATTCCAGATAATGTAGGTTTAAGAATCTTCGTTAAAGAATACAGACTTTTGCAAAAAAAAAAATTTTTATTCATGGAGTGTAGGTTTGTACAGGCCTAGTTGTTTGTAACTTAAATGTAACGTTTGTTGGGTTAGGTTAGCGAAATTTAAAAAATCTAAAATCGTTCAAATGTATCATATTATTATTATTATCTAATTTCCGTCCACGAATTTGCACGAGCAAGCCGCGATCTCCGGATGTTCAGAGACTAATTAAACCGAGCCAAATAGATACATTTTCGTTGAATTAGCATTATGCAAGTTGTCATAATTAGTGGCCAACTTTTAAGAAAACGTATTTTTTAACGTTCAAATTTATTATTTTGAATTTTTTAATTAATTAATTTTTGAATTGCTAAAAGCAATGAAAAATATCCAATTATTCACTTAATTTAGCAGTCCCAGTGTTAAATATAAGGAAAATTACTGGACTGATATGTATCTGACACGAGAATTTCAGGTTCGGTCTGTTGGCAACACTGGTTCTCCAACCACACGAGCTTGAAACTGAGTAAAAAGCGTAAAGGGAAACACGGGAAAGTGATGGACAGCAATGAGGATTTACATGTTACTCTCGTTTGCACCGAAAGCTCTCTTGCCATTGCGAAAAAAAAATGTTAAAAATATCACCGAGTTTCCATGCCAGAAACATAGTTACTTTCCAATATTTCACATTGGGATTTCCTTTTGTGATCAATTATTTATAACAACCATTATTAAATGATTGCTAAAACCTTTTCAAAATATTGCACTTTCCCACTCCCCCATAATTATTTCACAGAGGTATAAAAACATCAATTTTGGAATTAACGAAAAATGTATGTTATTACAAATATAAGAGTATACAATTATAATTTATGTAGATTTAAAAGCAATGACTAAGTTCAATTAATGACTGGATTCAAAAATTCGATTTAAACTATAGACTGATCAGTTCCTGTAGGAATAAATGTTAATTAAAGATGACTATATGACAATACAAAATACTTTTAAAAATGTTCTCTTCTTGAAATTTTATTAGGGTTGAAAATGTGCGCAAGTTTATTGAACGGATACACTTAAAGGAATTATATAATAAAAATGGTTTTAACAGCTGTAAAACACTGGATATTGCTAAAAAAAAAAACACGTAGTTTAACTTTTTTAATCAGTATAGGTTTCAAAAATACATACCTATATTAGTCTCAAAATATCAGTTTTAAATCGTTTAGATATTTTAATGTAGTTTACAAATTTATTTGCATGCCCTTGCATGCCCCCTTTAGGAGCTTATTTTTGTACTATCCGTTTTTAGCGGACGCCTATTTAGCAAAAGGAATATACGTTTCAAATTTCAAGTCTGTTGGTCAAATGGTTTTGGATAAATAATAAATACACACATTTGTTGAAACGACTCGCGCGCCACCAACAGTAAAATGGTTGTACTAATTCAGAAACCTTCGCGGGTATGTCACAACCCACCAAAGTTTCATCGCAACCCTATGAATGGTATAGGAACGCATACGGCATAAACAAATGAACAATAATTTATATTATATTTCTTCAAATTTTGTATTTTATTTTGCTAACGTAATGAGGGAACGATTAGTTTAAAAAATTGAGACATTAGATGATTAGCAGCTTCATTAAATTATTCTCACATATTATGCAGATAACTTTCAGGTCAGATGCATTCTGTCTATACAATAACTTCTAATATATTGCTTTTTAAACGACCGGGGGGGGGGAATATTTATCGTATAACGTTACACTGAATAGCTACGCAAACCTTTCATTTAAATGCTTATACTCTTCCCGTACATTTTTATAACCACTAAACATTTGAATCCGATATCACTGTATATGATACACACAAAAATACTTCTTTTAACAAAATTTGTTAGATATATCACGTTTTTCTATGGAGCTCTATCAGGTAAAAATTTTATATTAAGCATTGATTCAAAAATAATAATTTTAATTTCTAATTTTGGGTTTTAGTTTGAGATAGGAATTTTACCTACCAATAAAAAGAGTTTTGAATAAAAAAACATTTATTGAATGTAACACATTTTTCTTTGAGTAAACATGCTAAAAAAATCAATGTAAATTAAAAATGGTAAATACTTTGAGCGAGTAAATTGTGCGAATGATTGTCATTTTATCTTGTGGTTAAGAAAGTTCAAAATAACCCACTTTATACTTGCAAACTTTCTTTAAAATTATAATTTTTCCACTTCATACAAAACGTTTCACACTCATTACTACCGCAGTACATCATTGGCAGGTTCCATTTACTACGGGAGGCAAGTTGAGACACACTTGAGGGTAAAATGTTTACACATATGCAAGACGTTTGTTTAATATCTTGAAAATACCATCACGAAGTGAGTACTGTAAAGGTCCGGTGCCATATGTTGCAAACGATCGTAACGTAGCCCCGTAGCGTAACTAAAATGAGCACGTGTGTACTGCACTCTCTGCAGTGTTGCGTGTCCAAACTTGACACGAAGATACGCAGCGGGCTCGATCCGTCATTGGTCGGTCTTTCGTTGTCTCATCAAAGGAAGTCACGGCTCGACGAAAAACCGGTGTGGACGGGAGGCGCGTCCTTCATTTTTCGGGCCAATCGAAGACAGAAAAAAAAAATTCCTATTCCGTCGGATGCATTCTCGTAATGTTCTTGTACAGTCCACTCACTGCCTAAAACTTAAAATCAGCCAACAAACTCGACTTGGAAATTCTTTAGACATCCACCAACGAGGTGACTTTATCTTCTTTCTTCTTTCAAGCGAGAGGCGACCGCTGCAAGTTAATCTGCCGTCATGGCTACTGATAAACTGACCTCCTGGCGTGTCTACGGGATGTCACATTTGTTTTTGATACGGATGCGCTGTAACGGATGAATAACACGGTGGGAGTTCCAACGTCGTTGCACCGTGTCATGTCAAAGAGGGATATACGTAACGATGCAACGCAACGGATAACATGCCCACGCACGGATACCCACCATTAAACAGCTGTTGTTAAGAATGCATCGACAAAGAATTAACGTTACCTGATTCGCAGCCAAAACAATATTTTGCTATGCATGTGACAAAGGGGACGAGCAATCATTATAATTTTGACTTCAATTATTAACACGGCGAAAATTGCACTTACTACCTCCCGAACTAATTACATCCACGACAGATGGTAAATGATTTTAAACAAAAAACATTTTCATTAAACGTCAGTGCGTTCCGTCAGAGTTACCTGTTAATTACCGGCTGTAATTGAAACTTTGACGACGATTAAAAATGAAATTCCCGTGCGTCGCCCCGCTAAGCACATCCGACGTGGTGCCGCAATTCGTTTGCGCGACCCCCCGTCACCTTTTTATTTTTATTTTCCCTTCCGCTTCCTTCTCGGCCGCGCCGCAAACGTCTCCGGCACGCACGTGATGTACGAGCCGGCCAACGTGCCGACAATTAATTTCCCACGCCTCGGCGGGCGCAAGAGAACGAACGACCTTCGAATTGATGGTCGCGGCGACCTGAGCCGTGCCCTGTCTCAGCCGACCTCCCCACTCTTCTTTAATTAAGCGTCCCTCCCAACCAGGGGCGCATCTGCGTCGCCGAGCCTGTCGCTTCCAGCGCGGCGTCTGGCTCTGGACTGGCTCGCGGTGTTTTAGTGCAACTATTACTAGAGACCTGTAAAATTCGCGGATTCATTTCGGCGATAGGATGGAGTCCAAACACTTCTGACATTATTTTGCTTCAGTGATTGGGCCACAGTTTATCTGAAGGACTCTGGGCCAATGAAAAATCCTTAACAGAAGAATTAGCGAATCACGATCATTCCAGTCAACAGCTGTTACGAGTCGGTACCCAAGCAGCAGACGTAATTTGCACGAGTGCATAGAGGATCATGGAGTCTATCCTTCAGAAATTTGAAATCGCGAATTTTACAGGTCTCTAACGATTACATTCAGGCGGTAACCGTATCATCCTACGGCGGAGAAATAACAGTTAATAAGTAAGTGTATGCAAGGCCCTCGAGTGCTTCCAAGAATCCGCACAGGGTCATTCGTTTTATAAAAAATTATTCAAAAAACACGCGGGTTTAGCTATTTTCCCTCTACGATATAATACAGTTTGAAAATCGAAATACTAAAACAGAAACTACTCACCCGCCCTCAGCTATTCTTAAATACTTTTCGTTAACAGACCTCACTCGGATATCTTTGAGCAGTTTTTCAAATCGCGTGGTTTCTTCTGAAGCTAACATGTCCATTTTTTTCATGTTGTCGTCATTACTATATTTAAATTGGTGGATGCACGGGAATGTATTCCCCACTCCATTAATAATTTGCGAACAATTTGCAGAATTATTACCGAGGCAGCATGTTACTTTGCGTAATGCAAGGTGAGCTGTTAATACACCTGCAATGTCAACTACTACACGAGAAGACGCGTCGCTTGCGGATATTTCTTTCAGCGTGTTGGTGCAAATAGTAATGTTACTCATGTTCAAATTTTAAATTATTTTTTTCATTTTAAAATCTCTTAATACCATTCAACCCCCTCCCCCCCCCGGTTACCCACCAAAAAAAAAAAAAAAAGATTTCCCCACTGAATATTCAAGGGATATTTCTGGGATTTTTACACGATAACAACCTTGCATTTGTTGTTTCTGTCAATTATATTTAAAAAAGTTATTCCTTAAGTGCAATACATTACGTGATGAGAGTGCCGCAAATATTAGTAATTATTCTCACTTGCACGGCTTTTAACACCCATAATATAGCAACAATTTGGTGAATTTCTGTTGAAAATATTTGTGACTGAACTAGAAACGCAATGTAGGCACCATGTTAAAATCTAAAGAAGTAGCCTTTAAATATTTGCAATGCAGAGAAAATTATATACGTGTGTGTTTGTACCAACATAGCTTGTGAGATAGAGTCTTAACAACACTGTCTACCAACCCCGCCAAAGATAGGTAGACCGCTGGACCCAGTAGTTCATTCAATGCCGTATGGAGTTCGTGGGGAATAATGTCTCTCTTAAAAGTTTAAGGTTCTCACACACTGACGCGGTTATGTTGTAGGGGTGCAGCAGTAAGTGAAGTTAGTTATGTAAAGATCTCGGCATTTGCTTGGAGTGATGAAAAATTATCAGGATCATGAGGTCTGAATGGGTACAAGAGAAAACGTTCTTCTCTATAAAGGCTAAGCGTTCCCAACCACACCGCATTGATAATTGGGACGAAAAAATTTTCCAAATAGATGGAACGAAATTTGGTTACGAACATTCTGTACGAAATGAATAACAAGATATGAAATTTATGAGTATATGGGTGGTAGGGTTAATGGAGTGTGATAAACCATTTTTGTAAGCTGCATAAAACATATCATGTTGGTTGGAGTGATTTCGTGGGCTGCCATAAACATATTTCCATAGAAATAAAAAAAAATTAAGTTCAAATAGTTTTATTCTTTGCCTATTAGTGTTCCAGTATAAAGCTTTAAGCTATCCGGAAAATTAAGTTTTGTTTGGTATGTAAGTAAAACTGATTTTCAACATTCGATCTGCACAAACATTAATAGATTTGTGGGAATAAAATTCGGGATTCGTCTTAACTGGATTGTGCACCGTTTCTTCGGTATTTATTCTGCACGCAGGCGGCCCATGGCTCTACCTATTAGGTAATAATATAAAATGTTATTAAAATTCGTTCATTATAAAATGGGTCATTGTAATCTTGAGCTGGATTAAGTAGTATTGCTAGGTGTGTTGTGTGAGTGTTGTTTTGAAAGAATATATATATTTTTTAAGATCAGATGCTTCAGCAATAACCTCAAAACTTGTCAGCTTAAAATCAATATCATTTAAACAAGTACATTAAATAAAATCAAAATTTCGTCTCGTGTATGAAAAATGAATACTCTCACATTGATTAAAAACAAGAAAACAATATATTTTATAACCCTATATTTTAAATATTACTTAGGTACCAATCATGTCCTTTCACTCGTTACAGTATACACAGTATTTTAAAAATTACTATCAATTTAATTTTTTCAAGCATCAATATTTCATCTGTATAAATATACGCCTATATGAACATGAAATGTATATTAAATATGCTGTTAATTTCGCTATGTGTGCAGATTTGCAACAAATAATATTTTTTTTTGAAATTAAAAAGTGTGTGAATATTGAAAATGGCATAGTTCTACATGGGTTGAGACTTTTACAATGGTTATGAAATCAAATCCTTGGTTAACAGTTAATTACAAATATGGTTTTTTAAATCGCATAATTTTATTGTTATTTGAGAGATAACTGAATGTTATGATATCAATATATTGTTTATAAGTTATTAGGATATATTAATTAATTTTTTCAATTGAAAAAGGTTCGTATGGTTTAAGAGATAACTGGATGGTATGAAATCAATAATGTGGTTATCAGTTATTTGGATACATTTTATTTTTTAAAATTAATAGTTTCATATGGTTTAAGAGATAAGCGACGGTTTTGAAATCAAATCCACGGTTCACAATTGAGTGGGAATATAGTGTTACGAGGATACTAGAGACAAAGCCACGAGGCAGGCCAGTCGGTCCAGCCCGTCGGTCAGCGCAGTTGAATTGGGGGGAGGGGGCAGAAGAGGCCCTAAGTTCCTCTGCGGTAATCCGGTTAGTAGCGGCGCCTCTCTTTCCACGAAAACACTGTCCAGTCTGTATGTAGGGTTGTTCATTTTGGTCATTACCTACGTATCAATGGCTTCGTATCCACTGTCCGAGCTAGTGCATATGAGGCGGATACTGCTGTCGACGCAGCGTGAAGCCCTTCTGGCAGTGACCTAGGCTTGACTCACGATATCAAATGACGCTTTACAGGTCCTACTCTATGCGGAGATCCTGTTGTATCTGCTGGTGGCTGAGAGAGAAAGGCATTCCTCCCTTAAAGACCTCAGACCTGAAAACCAAAGGTTGTTGAGAGAGAGAGAGACACATCGATGTTTGACAGTGCAACTGGAATGCCCTTGAAAAGGAGAGAGAGTCACTTGCTCTGTGTTTTCAAGTGTGAAAGATCGGATTCAGTACAAACATATCGAGTTGAAGCATGCCACGGTTCAGCTGTTCTAAGGCCACGTAAATTTTAAGGTTAAACTCCACCAGTTTGGACTGGTGGAAAGTCTGGTTTGTGGGAACTATCACCAACGGGATTGTGTAGTGGACGACTGTGTCAAAGTTGAGGACTCGAGAGAACAACTAAGAGCTACACGCGAGTCTAATAAGATGTGACTTTGAACCCGTAAATATGGTGGCAAGGTGGGAGAATTGGGTTTCTCATCCGTGAGTTTGCCAGGAGGGCCATGGAGAGGTTGGTTGATGCCTCAGGCTACTTTTTAAGGTGCTCTATGGTTGGACTGTGACAAGAGGCGACTTCGTTTTCTTGCATGCCTGAAGGTAATGAAGCTAGGATGACCGTTCTCTTGGGGTCTTGATGCACGCCCCCTGGATAACTTGAGGTTTGGTGCCTGCTTGGTTGGGGGACCAGTTGCCTTTGTGCTTCAGAATGGCTTCTCCGACCGGTGGAAACAAGTGCGATACAAGTAAATTTAATCGAGCCCCTTCCTTTACAAAGATGAAGGGATGTCGTTGGTTGTGTCGTTGATCTGAGTGAGACAGTGACGGAGGTGTCCTGACTGTAAAGTCACCTAGTACACCGCTACTGCTGGAGAGATGGGGATGGAAACGTTGGACCTGTCATGATCGAGGATAATGATGCACTGAGCATCCGTACCCGTATTCGGATCAGTCTGGGAATCTCATTCATCCAAACTGTTAAATACCTGGTCATATTATAATGACTGGAACTGCAAGGCAGTGACGTATGTTTCCTGTCCAAAATGTTACCTAGTTCTTCACTTAATTCAGGAGAGCTTGTGGGGGACCCAGTTGGGCCTGCCTAGCTGGCGATGAGTGATGTGTCAGAAAGCTATCCTGTGAAGCCCTGTTTTAGAGCTCTTGGTGGCATTGTGTGGTGCACGGGATGAAGAGACATGTTTTCCATCCCTGCTTAGTCCTGCCTTTGTGGGTTTGTGTACATGAAAATTGATGGATTACCTGTGATGAGTGTTTTCGGGCCATATCAAAGTTACAATTGTATGTTGAGGCAAGCTCAGTTTTCACCTTAAGTTGTTGATTTGTTTCCTGTCCTATATCAATATTGTTTTTCATACCAAATTATAATAAATTAATGAAAACTATCTTCAGTGTTTCTCTGTTCCTACCTTTCGTGTCCCATAATCCTGGTGCTTTAAAAAATAAAGGGCCCACCGCTAAAAGTTGCATAATTATATCATAAACAAAATTGTGTATAATTAATTGTGCTAAATCGATATGTTTACTCACTCATTACAACATATATACCTATATATATTTCTATTTTACATAATTTTTAGAGGTAACCTACGAGTAAGAAATTAAACTCTCGATAATCAGTCATTAATCGGACGTATGTACATTCAAAAGCCTTAGTTTTATATGGTTTGAGATACAACCGATAGACATGAAATAAAATAAACAGTTGGCAAGTGATTTGGAATACATAATGTATCTATTTGACATATTTCCATATAATTTGCATAGTAAGCGAGGTAACCCACGCGTACGAAATTAAAATCTCGGTTATCAATCATTAAACGGTCTGTATGTATATTCCAACGCCACAGTTTTGTATGGTTTGGATATAACCAACGGGTATAAAATCAAATTCTCGGGTGTAAATAAATGTTAATATGTATGTTGTATTTTAATTGGGATGAATTCATGGAGCAGATATTTTTTTTTAAAATGCACACCGCGAGAAATAATTGTTCATCATTAGAGGGTGACGGGGACGCACCACAACGCCGAAATGCCAAATTACCCACAACGCCGACAGCTAGAAAACTGCTGTGTACCACAACGCCGAATTACAACAACGCCGAAATACACTAACGCCGAAAAATGTCATTGCAGGACTGCCACAAAGGTTAGGTTAGGTAAGACTAGTTTAGGTTGGACTAGGTTAGGTTAGACTAGGTTAGGTTAGGTTAGATAAGGTTAGGTTTGATTGTGGTATTTCGGCGTTAAGGTACATTTAAGAAACACACACAAATTCATTCAGTTGCTATTTCGGCGTTGTGGTAACGACCCCAGGGTGACGATGACGGAAACTGTAGCAAAACAATGTTTGTTACGCTGATACACGCCGTCGCTGTGCAAGGCAAAAGAGAATATTTTCTTCATATATTTCGGAATACGAAGGGATGGAGATGTGTGAAGAGAAGAGGTCTTGCATGCTTGTCGGGGGGGAGGGGGGAGGGGGAGGGAAATTACCCGAGGCCAGGACTGCAACGACTTCGGCGGCAAAAGGGGGCGCGTCTCCCAGGGTTTAGCGCGTCAGGCAAGAGAGAGGCGCTCTGCGCGTGCGCAGTGGCGTCTTTCCCCTCCCCCTCCTTTCCGCCGAAAAAAAAAACCCTTACCCCTTCCTTCCCCCTCCACGCGTCCGGCTCCAGCGTCCGGAAAGGATTCGGCCTCGCCGGATCGCCCAGTGCTGCTCGGGTCGCCGCCCGCGGTGGACGTATCTCGGACGCCCTCCGTGTCTCCACCGCTCTGCGTCTCTCGCGCGTGCGTGCCAGGGCCGGTCTCCGAACCACGCGCCCGCTCCGCTCGGCCGAAACCGGATAAATATTTATCTATTTTTAAAAATATATTATATTAATCCCTTGTTCTCACGTCGTCAGTGCTCGTCAGACGGTTTCGTAACCAAAGGGGAGAGGGGAAAACACATTTTTTTTTCTCCACCTTTCGTGTTCCCATTAATGAGTTGCCGGGGGCTTCTAGAGGGAATTATGTGGGAATGTCACCCGCCATGGTGGTAGCGACAGTAACTTCTCATTAGGTACGCCACTTTGATGTGTGTATGTATATATATATATATATTTATTTCCTGTCTAGTGTTTAGACTGTTGTAAGCACCACATCCACCGATGATCTTCAGCTTGTAGGTGTTCCTGGGAAACAACCCACACACTGGCTTGCTGCTAAGATGTGGTCCCTTTATATCGTTGCATTTGACAAGTACAAAATAGATAATGGTCACGCAAAATGTTTCCAGTGAAGTCAAACCTAAATATTTTTGTGTTAAGAAAAATATAGTACCCGTATTTAGTCAACGAATGGTGATGTTTTTTTCTTCGTCCATATTAGCTCTACTGATATAAAGATAAGTAAAATTTATTAATTTATGGCAGACATGTTGTCATGAGGCTAGAATATGCAGACAAACCTATGCGGAGGTAATACAATTTCTACGGTTTTCGCGCGTAATTAATTTAAAGTTAAAATATGTCTCATTGGGTTGTGAACTTTTAAATTTACCTGAGAAAAGACAAAATTATTAAGACTTCTGGGGTACTGTACAAAATAAGTGAGGCAATTAATGAGGCTACCTGTGGTATTAGTAGATTATATTTGTGTTGGTTCTAAGTTTATAGTTAATTTATAATCATTGCTTACGTGATAATAACTGGCATATTATTTATTTTTAAAAAATTCACATTACTCAGAGAAAATACAAGTATATTAAGGTAAATTTTACTATAAAATTACGTATTCGATTGAACTACAAAGAAATTTTAAATTTTTTTTATCCTTCCGAATAAATAGCAGTCTTGTGTACACTGTTGAACATGTTCGTTCTAAATTTACGAATAATATTTGTAACAAGTTATTTAGGGATCTAAATAGATTTATGTGGTTGACAAATTTACGAGTAATCAGTTTACATACTTTCAATGTAAGCTCACAAAAATCATCGTGAAATGCATTACAAAAATAATTTATTAATAAGTCAATAGCAAAAATTCTTTTTTTTTCTTTCTGCAGTCTTGTTAAAACTGTTTACATTATAACGTATAAAGTGAAAGTAGGAAGCCACTATATTTACTATCAGAAACACAGTTATCTGAAACAACGAAGAAACATCCGATGATTTGCGGGGGTCTTCGTTGAAATTTCCGTTCATTTAAAGTAATTTTTTAAATATTGTATGCTTATTTGACAACATTATATTTAAATTGAGAAGTTTTGACAGGTGCCCCAAGGAACATTCAGATTTTGACAGCTGAAAACTCTTTTAAATTACCAAAATAATCATGGATCCATTTGTTTCGCTTATTTCTTCACGGTATACAAATGTCAAAGTCTGAAAGTTCCTTGCAGTCCCTGTCAAATAATAATAATAATAATAATTATAGTCATACTTAGAACAAAGCAAGTTGGAATAATCATAGCCAGAAACCTCCTTCATAAATAGTAACAGTAATCTTTCGGACTTTTCAACGAAAAATGTACCTCAAATAAACGAAGGGTCCATCGAAGTTATAGAAAAATTTAACTTTGTAGGAAACCACACCGTATTCTGACTTAGAGAGATGTGTGTTCCTTTGACAGGGATGAACATGAAAGTTTAAGGAAGAGTGTTTTCGAAGTATAATTAATAATATTTTAAGAGTTTTCCTTAAAACAAAGTCTCACGCGTCATGTTGACTTTTTGCCATTAGGTCCTACTTCTTATTTAAGGGTAGATACTAACATTTTAACAAATTTCGGTAGAAACCCATTAATTAGAAAATCCGGCTAATCTGAACGAGTTTAAGACGAAAATAAGTTAAACAAAACATTGAAATTCTTTTTATTTTTAAAAAAATTATTCTGATTACTTTTAAATTATTAGGCTAATCCGAAAATATGGTAATCCAAACGGGTCTCAGTCCCAATTATCTCGGGTAAGTGGGAATCTACTGTACCTTCCTTGCATTATTTTTTTGTTGTTTTCCTGCTGCAAAATATTTTTAATATATATATATATATAAATAGTGTAATATCATGGTTGTCGAAAGTCGCGGAAATGATGATAATCGTGACGACTTACACCCACGATTGCTGTTACACTAAGTTAAGTGGAAATATTTGTGGCCAAGCAACAAATGCAATGGAAGTATAGAATTATAATATAAAAAATATCTCTGAAATAAAAGTAACGACAAACATTTTTATTGTATTACGAACGCTGCGCAATCTTTATAATTCAATGTCAACTAAGGGTTGTTAAAATTGTAATGCCAGGACTTAAACGATTTTTTTTTTTAAGTTTTCATTATTTATTTTTATGAGCATGAATTATAACAAAGTTTTAAAGGATACTTATACTATCATGAAAATTTTATTTTTTAATACCTATGCGCGGTGTAAATGCTCACAGAAGTCATGCATACCAACGAATCACGCAGGTCCACCATCCTTTGGAGATTTCTGAAGACTTCCACAGATGGCAGCGGCGTTCTTACAAACGTTCGTTGCATTTAAAGAAATTACTCCTACTACATGTAGTAGTTTCCCGAGAGTTAAGATGTTTGCAGATGAAAAAAATTGGTTGTCTGTAAAGTCGGTTTACATACGATAGTTTAACGTGACAACGTCATAACAAAAGATTGATGAAATGATTGCATACTTTTATGAATAAAATTGAATCATTTTTACTGAATTATCACTATTTTGTATGGATACAAAGAACGAATGAAATGAAATCTACAATTTAATTGATACATTTTCTTTTATTTGCACTCATTAATTCAAATATATATTTATTACTTTAACGAAGAGATTATTTTAACTATAACTTTTATACATGTTTGCTATTTAACTTCTTCCAATCTGTGTTATTCTGTTAAGGATAAGACGATGATAGGAAAAGTAGGAAACGAATGGGAGTGTTTACAGTTTAATGTGCCTCGAAAAAGTCAAATCGATGGTTGTTCCAATCGAGTGGAAGAGAGATAGATGCGGCGAAAGCGTACAATGAGCGTAACGGGACAATGAGTCATCCTTTTTCGTGCGTGCAGCCGGCGTTCATCGATTTATTAGACGTTGTCACGTCAAAAAAATTCAACTTGGCGTGTGATACTGAGCCTTGATACTACAAATTAAAATTTTGTGAGCTCGCGTTCGAAGGTACCGTGTACCGATCACTCCCACTGAACTGCGCATGAAGTACCTGAGAGGCGTGACTTGCGATAACGACCGACGCCTCGCCCCCGCGCGAAGAGGAGCCGGAGAACACATGGGCGCGCAGTCAGGTTTATCAGCGGCTCGCGACACGAACCTAATTGCGTATCCGTCTCGGCTCGGTTCGAGCGGAGACGCGCCTCCCCCGTCGTGTCTCACGCGACGAGACGCTAATTGGCCCCCGAACAGTGGGGGTAATCAACTCCCTGCCGTGGGCCCCGGCGGATAGGTGATTAACAGAGCGCGTCCTGCCCTTGTTACTGTTAACGTGTCTCCCACTTGACAGTGTCTCCTGGATTACTCGTGGTTCGCTGGCGATTAGTTAGGAATTTCGTGGCTGATTTTCTTTAGCAGTTATTATCTATATATACTATTGTACCAACTCGTCTGCCGCTAAAGTGACATAAATAAAAATTAAATTAAAATAGCTCCCTTGCTTTAAGTAATACGTATTAAATTCTTGAATGCCTTGCCATTTTATTTGATTTGTTATAGTGACAAATTAGCTACTAGAATATTTTTTGAGTCACAGAAATACCTAAAGTTCATGAAATTTTAAAACTTACAATTTTTTAATATTTTATTTTTGAAAGTTAGCCAAGATGACACGTCCCATATACTAAAATAGTATTTTTTTTAAGAAGCGAAAGACTCAATTCAACTGAAAAAATTCAGTTGCAGGTTCACGACAAAATTTTTATAATGAAGTACGACTTAACGATCTAAAAGTGCTCCCAAGACTGTTATATGAATTTGAAGTTGGAGCTGGAAAAAAATTTAATTGCAAATAATAAATAACATTCTTTGAATGAGTCTCACAGTGGGAAATATTGATTTAAAATAATATCATGAACATGCGCCTTTGTTAATTAACATTAGTTGTTATAAAAAAGACCTGAAGAAGGACAACAGAGATAAATAAAAACATAAACTCATGGAAAACAAACCAAAATCAGCTGATATCAAATGTTAGATACGTAGAGAATAACTTGGAAATAATTTAGTGAGAAAAACATTACAGCATAAACGAACACAGTGAGCTAACAACGACGAGTAATTTTCAATGACAGTAAAAAAACCTTAGACAATACAAATTCTACACACAAAAAAAGATGAATCAAAGCAGATGATCTGTACAACACAAACATAGACGATAACAGCAGGCTTCTACTACAAACTGTTGCTTAGAAAACCTTTTGTGTTCAACTGTGCTGTCTTCGTTGTATTGTCAGAATAACTGTTTAATTTCATTGCTGGGTTCACATGTTTGTGTCTGTATTTTCGGTGTGTTGTCCAGATCATCTGTTTAGCATCATCGGTGGGTTCTTTTGTCTTACGCTGTGTTTTTCAAGGTTGTTTGTCTGTATTTACTGTTTCTTGTTGCAACTGTCTCGTCGTTGTCGGCGCCCACTGTGTTCATCTGTGTCGTGATGTTGTCCTGAATGGAATTCTCTGTGCTGTCCATACTTTAAAAATTTCTAATCAGCTAGTTTTGGCATGTTTTTTTGTTTGTTTCTGTATTCATTATTCTTTGTGTGTTATTCGAGTTTTCTCTATGACATACGGGGCAAACTAAAAATTAAGTTTTTCAAAAATAACGACTTAAATAAATTTAATGTTTTTGAGACGCCTAAATGTTAAAATTGCGATATTTGGTCTCTTATTTTCAGTAAACCAATTGTTCAACTCCAAAAATAAAGGCGTTACACCATCCTTGGGAAAACATGCAGCCAAATATCAAACTCACACTGTATGATTAAAAAGTAAATTTGTTTGTTCTGTTATAGAACGTGAAATCTGTGCACAAAATAGCTGAATCGTAGACTACACAATTAATAAAAATATATTTCCGGTTCTTAAATGATTTTGGACTAGAAGGCGCATGTGCCACCCAAATAGATTGATCTTTGTTTCATTGTTTCATATTTTTGAAAAATTATTTTTGGCCGGCCACATTAATATTATAGGTTGATGGGAAAAATTCATTAACATTGAAAAAGTTTTTTTTTGTTCTCGTATAAAGTAGGCCACTTGTAACTTGACTTGTTTAGTTTTTGATACAAATTGCATCCATTGGGCAAGCCTCCATGCAACACAATACATTATTTTTTGAGGTGTAATTATAAATAAGAAAGTCAATGAGTCATATTAAACCACTATAGATTATTGCGTCTGTAAGACCAGATTTGGCATAACCTAGGTTGTAACCTGAGTAACTGTTAAATATACATAAAGTACAATTTTAAATGTTATTGTATTGCTATTATGTGTAAATTTATGCGTTCAGGTTGTCTAGGCAATAATTAAAAAAAAACTACATTAAAATTGATTATGTTTACTCTAATATTTGGTTTTATAGAAAAAAGGATGCGCCAGTATAAAATGATACCTTTAGCGCCATCTAGGAAGTTGTGAGAAATATGCGAAATTATGATTTTCAAGAATATTTTTTAGCATAAAATATTTGTTGTGTGTTGACTTATCAACTTGGGAAGTAAACATAGCCAAAAACGCCAAGTTTTCTTCGAAATCTGTATTTCAGTTTTTCTCACTGTTTCCTACGAGCTGCTCATATAATTACCTATTCATATGTATGTATTGCATCCATTTTATCAAAAGGTCCTTAGTATATGTTGAGGCAATTTTTAATTTTTAGTGAAAATCATATTCTTTTACTTTACTATAGTTCAATTTTCCATTTTGATTAACATAGTTAGTTCAAATCAAATTTTTTATGAGTAATATTTTATGGTTACGTATGTATTTATGACTAGTGGTGAGTTAAAATTGGTTTGATTATGCAAAAAATCTACGAAAGAAATATAGTTTGACACTACCATAAATAGGCTATGCATGCTGTTACACACGAAACTATTTTCAGTTTTGTAAAATTACCTTACATCAACAATAAAAAGTTTAAAACTTAAATCTCAAATCAATAAAAACCTTAAGAGGTTGTACGACTCACCTAAGAATAACAAAAGGTCTTGTTATATTAACGTATATGCACACAAAATAATTATTTTTTTTTACAGTGGAAAATTGTTGTGTACTAAATGTACCCGATATACCTTGCATAATTTCACCGATAATTATAAAACCTAATTTATTTCATACGATAAAACACAAACATACAGTTGTTATTTAAATTTTTCTAAAAAAAATTAGTATTGACTTATGTTAATCATTTCTGCCAACAACTGCTCAAAATTTTAACTTGTCAAAAAAAATATTATTTGACACTTTCCTACTGGCAACATTATATTCGGAAACAAAAAAGATTTTTCACATTTTAACGGCTTCTTGGTCTAGAGAAAAAATGTACCAGAAGAACTATAAAATAAAAAAAATAACTAAAATGATGTTACGCCTTCTGCTACGTTAATCCTGAAAATGGGTTTTAAAAGAGTTCGCCCTTAAAAGGAACTAGAAAAATCGCCACACTCCAGCGCATGCAACCTAATACAAATTTATATCCCTGGTAGCAAAAACAAAAAAAGAATCCCTTCTAATCATGCCGGAGGGCACAAGCGGTCTCTCGCGCCGCATTGCGACACAACAGACCGCGGTTCGAGGCTGGTTCGAGGGCGAGGTTGATTTATTTCGCTGAGTGTCCCCTCGATAGCACGTTGCACGCATTCATTACGGGGCGGAGAACGAAGTGAGTGGGGGAGCAGGGGTCGGACAACGTCACAATAAATCAAAATCATAGTTCGGCTGTGCGAGCTCGCACCAGCCCGGCCTGAAATTCCGTTTTCGCCTTTCCTGTGTTCGTTAGTTTCCTTTGAGGAACAACCAATCACATTACGGATTAGAATTGTGACAAATCCTTTAGCATATTTTATGTTGACTGTCAACCACATGCATACTACGGTATTTCTACAAAAAAACTTTCTTTGTTCGTAGAAATCAAAGTAACTACCATTTATAGAGGAAAGTATTTTTTCATTAGACCGCATTAAGGCATGACTACGCTAGTGGTTTCTTCCTTGAGATTGGCAGCCAACAGCAAGAGATACAACCTTTTTTTAAAGAAGGGAAGGGTGTGTTATTTGTACAATAAATTATTGTATTAATTTGAGGACTAAAAACTTAAGTCATCATAAAGGTTTTTGGTCTAACTGTTAAATTATTATTATCAACGTGCGTGACTTCTAGCGTAGTTTGAAGTTCTAGGTGTGGTGACAGCTTGACTTGCAACTCCCAAAATAACATAGCGCCTTCACCAAAATCTCGCAAACTTTTTATAACTTCAGGGGAATACAGGTATATTCCCGTTATTCCCCCCTCCCTTTCCCAAATGTCCGCACTGAAGCCATTGCCTTATTCGGCTGGTACATTTAGGATGCGATTACTTCCTCACAAAATTGCTGTGATTCGTATTGCCGACATTATAAATGTAGGTATACATGACAGAAACCCAAGGAATCATGAAAACACAGAGGATCGTATAGTGTTTTAACACGCGATTAGTATAGGAATATTTTCACAAAAAATAACTATTAAAATTTAAAAAAAATATTCTTTTAAGGTGTGGACCAACAACTCAACTCTTTCACACAGAACAGTACCATTGAAGCTTCAAGAATGGCCTAGGTACGCGCATTGAGACGCTCTTCGTCCATCATTCTCCCGAACCTTAACTGTGAATGAAACTAATATTTTTGAGAAATCTACCTTCAACGCAAACAACACGAATCGACATTACGACCGTCTGAACTCTGGTCAGGCAGGCTGCCTCATGATCACACAAGCTTCATAATTATTATAGAAGTACCGTAGTTCAATCCCTATAGCTGGGTTGGCCACATCATCGTTGTACACGGCCCGCTTGAATGATGTTTCGACAAAGAAATACACCACGTCCATAAAATAATGTCCCCGTTATAAATTTGTAATAGCATCGACTGCAAGCGCTGTGGAGTGTTGGTTCAAGGTCACAATTAAAGAAACTCAAACAGTTTTAGGTAAGCGCAATTGCTTGCTTTGTTGTTTGCTCGCCTGCAGCGCCATTAACGCAAAATGGTGACTCCTAAGCGTAAAGCGTTTAGTGTTCTGCAATTTGCTAAGAGTGAATCTGTAATTTCAGTTCAACGTGCGTTTTCGTTTAAAGTTTAATTGTTATCTTCCTCCTCCACCCCCCTCCCCATGTGGCAAAAAAAAACCGCCGATGGTATAAACAATTCGAAACGAGACAAGAAATGGTCGAGACGACAGAGTTCTTTGTCTCTGTCCTCTAAGTTCACCTGAAATAACGCCATGTGATATATATTTTTTGGACTTTATACAAGATCATGTCTACGTTCCGTCACTACTTACTGACTTGCCATGGTTGAGACATACATTTGAAGAGGCTGTTGCTTCCATTACCCCGAACGTGTTAACCAAAGGGTGGAAATAATTGGACTTTATGTATGATGCCTGCCGTATTACTAACGGTGCACATATAAAACATTTGTATGAAAAATTAGGTTAATTTATCTTTAATTTGATGTTTTACTTGTTGTTAACAGTATAATTTAAACTGTTGAAATAAACCGTTTAAACTGCGACATTACTTATGGCAATCCTGTATTTTTAGGTAATCTGTAGTGTATCAGACGTCCTTGTTTTCATATATGTAGAATAAATTGTCAGCATACATTTTTCTGAAGCCTTAGTATTGCTACTGAATTACTAACATTTTGTTTATTTCTGTTATCTCATACTAGGGCCTTCCACAGAGGTAGGGGGGGGGGGGGGGACATATGGCGCAAAATACGCATTTGAGAAACAAAATAGATTGGGTCGGGGAGGAGAATTACGAAAAATTGGGGAATAAGAAGAAAAAACACAAAATAAAAATATTTATTAGTTGAAATTAATTGCACCGAAAGTTTAATATTTAGCTTATTATTTTAGTACCATATTTGCAAAGAAAAAAGATTTTAATAAATTTATTTTCAAAAACTTCCTGGATTAGAACCTTTCAACCACCTTGTTGGACCTATCAAGTTCAATTTCCTAGGTAAGTATTTATTTTGTTTGGGTGGAGGAATTATTGTTGTTTTAAGGGGCGGGGCGGAGGATGTGCCATCATCATTGGGGGAGGGGATGAATTTGCACCCCGGCATTATATTACTTTTAAAAGTAATTCTTTAAACAATTTTTTTTATTTTTTATAAATATGATTTTTGAAACGATTTTCGTTCTTCATCACATGCCTCATATTGTATTTATGGGGCATTGTGCAGATTATACAGAATATAAAAAATTGTTGTAACAAATGTGGTACTAATTCGTGTGTAACTGTTCAACGTTTTTTTTTATAATAATATTACCTGGCCCTGAATGAGAGTCCAGTTTGGGCATTACTGGTCAAAGAAAAACGTTATGTTTACGACAGGACGAATTTTACTTAAACTAGACATGTTAACATATTGACAATCTCGTTTCGGTTATTAGTTTGGTTTATTTTCTTGTACATAAGCAAACAATAGCGTAGTAAAAATATATCACCGCTATGACTGTTTAAAAAAAAATATGTTTTCCCTATAAAACAAAAATTCCGTTTGAAAATGGTGGAAAATTGCATTCACCTCATCCCAACGCAAAGGGAACATAAAAGTTTTAAATTAAGTCAATGGTAACATTTATTTCTTAATGAAAAGTCATACTTTAAATCGATTATTGAAGTCTGGTCTTATCTGAAGGTCTATAAGACTTTTGTATGAATATTTTTTTTTTCACTTAAAGAAGTTAGTTTCTTGTGTGTGATGTTATTTTACCTGGCATAAAAATAATAGTCCACATGCAAATATTTGGGATTAAACTCTTATCAGGATTTTTTTTAGTTCTCTGTTACATTTAATTTTTAATTAAAATGATACATTTTTCAGTTTACAAGAAAGTAAATTTATTTTAACTACGCTCCACTAGGATTTAGCATTTACATTCAAATTTAATTCAAGTAAAACTAGAAAGTTATATATATATATGTAGGGGAAGGTAGCCGAATTTGGACCGCCGCCTAAGTTGGATCATGGAATTTTCCGCTCCACTGGTAACACAACTGTCTGTGTGGCCAGTGCGCAGTGTAGCTACCCCCTCCACGCGTGACCGTGCCGAAGGTCGAGTTTCTGGCGCCACTGGTCCGCGCGCAGTGTGGTTTCATGTGTTCGCGTTGAAGCTGGTGTAAATGTTGTGCGACAGTTCATAGTGATTTACGAAACCGCTTGGTAAGCAAACAAATTAAACATAATGTTATTGAAAACTACATTAGGCTACACATTCAGCAGGATGGTTAATAATAATAATTGTTACTCATTTATGTCACGTGTATAAAAAAAAATGTGTGATGTTGCCGATGTTGGACCATTTGAGGTTTCCGAAATTGGACTGGATGTATGATAAAAATTGTTTTGCCAATAACTGCAGTCTGTTCTCCGGGCCGCAACCAAGATTTTGTTTGAAAAAAAAGGGGGGTCCATTCCCCTGGAGCATTTTGGGTTCAAGCATTAAATTTGGGAAATTTAGGCGATTTTTGAGTCAAATATTTAATATACAGTTGTAAAAATTGTAATATTTTTAAGAACGATTTTTTTGATAGTTTACTTAAACTTATGTTTCATAAAATATTTTAAGGGGGGAGCTGTTGGACGCCCAAAATACCCCTTTGGCTACAGGTCTGCTGTTCTTGCACTCAAGTTAGCCTACATTTTGTGGTTCCTTTCCTTGCAGGGAGTTTTTATGGCTAAGCGAGGGCGATACGGCGATTGGACAGAAGTAGAATTGCAGTTAGCTATTGCAGCTTACAAGAATGGAGACTATGGACTGAATGAATGTGCTCGTTTGTATGGAGTACCAAAGGCGACAATCAAGTGTCATGCTGACAGTTAAAATGTCTACGCAAATGAGGTGAAGTCGTTTGGGAGGCGAGCAACATTCTCAAAAAAAAAAATATGGAGGATGAACTGCCTCGTACATTCTCAAATTTGAAGAGATGTTGTTCGGGTTAACCATAAAAGATATCAGGCGATTAGCTTTCGACATAGCAGAGAGGCACTCTGTTCCACACTCTTTCAATTCAAAAACACAAATGGCAGGAAAGAAATGGTTTTATGCGTCGTAATCCCCATTTGTCCTTACGTCAACCGGAGGCTACCTCCATGGCCAGAGCCAGAGGTTTCAACAAAGAAAATGTTGATCATAGCAATCATAATAAACAACAGTCGCCGTACATTCCGCCACCATCTGAAGGAAGTGTCTCCTCTCCCGAAAATGAATGAATGCTCTACATCGAAATTCCGGCCTAGTCGACAAGCTCAAAAAACAGAACTTCTAACCAGCAACCCCTATGAAGGAAGACTTGAATTATCTCAATCTGGAAGGAAGAAACGACTTTCATTTGGGAAGAAATCTAAGCAAGTACAGTCTATACCTAGCAAGAAAGAAAATGATAGTGACTGGTATTGCATCATGTGCGACGTGACTGTTCAGGAGGACATGATCCAGTGTCTAGGCTGCCGTACGTGGGTACATTCAAAATGTGCCAATGTCAAACACCACGTTAAGAAATTTTTCTGTGTAATGTGTGTATAGAAATTTTTGTTAGTAAGGTTTCCATACAAGGATAAGTAGTAACTTTTACTGCGACAAGTATTCAAGTATTAGAAATATTTTTTACTTATTAATTTTAATATTTTACACAAATTACATTAATAATTTCAAGTTAAAAGGAGATATTCTTTAGTTGCTTATATGTAATATTATCATGAAAGGCGAAACCAAATTGTGATTCATATGTTTACTGAAGATGCTAAACAATAGGTCCATTTTATAACACCTGGTCCAATTAAAAGTCAAATTTAAGAAACCGATTTCCTAATTTGGACCATTTGCAACAGTGCAGAACAACCTTTATATTTTTGTTTATCGCTTGTATATTATGCAAGTTTTGTATATCAGGAGTAAGCCCATTAATTGTAGAAGATGTTGGTTTCTTAAAATTTTTTTTTGCGATTCAGGTAACTGAATTACAGAGACAAATAGTCAAAACGGTCCAATATAGGCTACCTTCCCCTATATATCAATTAATAATATGTACATTTGTGTGTAATGTAAGCATGCATACAATTTTTGTTTTAACATAATATATGTTAATAATATGTATGGTATAAACATCATGCAATCATGCAAGAGTGTATTTGGGTAAACATTTAGTTATTCATATAATATAATGAATGTATCCATATCGACATATGTGTGTATACAATCTATATGCAGTCACTATGTGTTTTTAAGTAAAAGTTTAAATAGTTTAAAATACGACGCAGGTCAATAAAATTAATAATGAATAAGTAAAGAAAAATTATTTAAGTAATTGTTGCGAGTATGGAAAAACAGGTTCAAAAAGGGATAGCACAATTAATTAATTTAATACAGTTTTATTTAACTAATATTAACACTATTAGTTAAGTTATGAAAGTTTACCTGTCCATAAACTAAATACTCTCCACTGGAGCTTGGCTCGACAAGGGCTCTCTCTACTGCTCCTCTCTTACGGCTCACCTCTGCCCCAACAATCTGCCTCGCACCACTCACTCGTTCGCCGCACATACATATAACACCCGGATGTTTCGGTCCCCGATGCACCAATCTTCGCACACGTAGGCTGTCGCTCGTCGTCCTCTATCGCTCACCAAGGAATGACTCACCATCTTCACTACACTGTCCTCGCTGATCAATCTCGTCGTTTGCATACCTCTCAGCGCCCTCTCTGGAAAGGTCTCGCAGCTCTTCGGAGTGTCGCGTCATCAGGGTCGACTTGACACTTGAAGCTATGAGAACAATGGCGTCCTAGTTACGCCACTTCACGCAGACGAGGCTCTGGAAACGTGCCAAGGTGGAGGTAGAGGGGCGCTGTGGTAATCAGATTACGTGCCGGTAAGGGACAGGCGGGCGCCATCTGTATCGCACTCCACCCGCAGGCTGACGAGACGGCTGTCTGCCCGGCCTCGTCTCTAGGCCCCGTCGTAACACTGCTCCCTCAAACCTGTCCGTTACGAACAGGTAACACATCTCTTTCCGGCGTATTCCCTTAATCAGTCAAAACTTACCTCCTGCATCTGTCCCCTCTTTCCTCTCTGGATGTGGTGGATCACATCATTTAAACCGGTATTCCATTAACACAAAAATGAAAGTTTCGGTGTTGAATATGCTACACCTGTTCCCTAACCATATTGACCCTTATTTTTAGGGAACGGGTTCCGGTGTCCCATCCGTGACCTATCTGACGCCCAAATTCCGCTCATGCGCAGAGATAACATTTTACAGATGGCGGACCCGCGTCAGGCGTCATTAACTCGCATATATTCGATTTCATGAATATCAGGGGCCGTATTAAACGCATTGAAGCGCAAAATGAAACTTTATGGTAGCGAAACTATCTTTGAATACATTTTGTACACTTTAATGGTCAATAAAATAAATAATCGCAACTTAAAATAGTACTTGAGAAAATTAGAATAACACCATTTAATTCGTGCAACGCTGCTGCTAACTCTAGGATTTTTGCCGTGACAATTATTTCAATGGTTGCCAAATGCCCGCTAGAATTCGTTGAAACCAGTTTCTAGCCTCGCGCAGGGCGCCGTTTATTGAAACTGTTACCGATTTAATTCTTTACTGGTATTCGGTCTGCACAAGTTTTGGGGTTAGTTTACGGTTGTATCCCAACAAGGGAGTGCTTATTCACTACCTTACTAGAACGTCTTGGAATACTGCCCTTAGTCGTTTAAACAATTCTTACGGGACTTCCTACGCCGCTTGAAGCTTAGGTTTGTATAAGGTATAGGGAAACAAAATCGTGTTCCGGAAATCCTGCCGAGTTTGCCTTCAGGTCGTACCTGTAGGCATCCGGTTAGACGCTAAGTGAAAATTTGTGTGTGCCTGATCGTGTGTGAGTGCCATACACTCTTCCAGATTCTTGAAATAGTCGGTGGTGCTGATTGGCTCTTGGCAAGGATAGTCTAATTTGACGTTACAGGATAGACTCGACTCCTGTTCAAAAGACAATACTCGCAGAAGTCTGTCCATTCGAGTCATGAATGGCAGCACTATATGCCATCAGGAATAATTGTTGGTGGTGAGATACAACTTTGACAATGGGATACTGTGAGATATTGTAAAACCTTTCTGTCATGCAATCAGACTAAGTATGTAAGCATATAGTCCTAGTTTTCTTTATTTACAGCAACCAACAGATCTCCTGGATTTAAAATTGTGGCCTTGGTATGAATGTAGCTCCATCTGTGCCCCGAATCTTCAAATTAAGTTGTTGACTCGTTCACATACGTTCTGATTTAGCGATTGGAGCAAAATTTACCCGAAGGACCATGAGCCAATGGAAAACATTCAACTAAAGAAATATCGAGCCACAAGCATCCCGGTTATCAGGGTTCATGGGTTAGTAGCCAATGAGCAAATGTTATTTGCCCAAGTACCTGTAGGATCGTGGAGTCTATCCTAGAGGTCACTGAAAACTCGAATATTTATTTCCTAAATATCCCACTTGAAGAAAATTGCCGTAGAAAATAATTACATTCCCCCTTCTGCTGCAATCGATGCATTCGATTCATCTCGCGCTGCATCCAAAATTGAAAACGTGCCTTGGCAACTCTAGTCGAGGTTATAGTCCGGACGCGCTCTCCCATTTGGCGAGGGAAACTGATACGCCCTTTCATCGCGGTTGAGACGCAACGCCATAAGCGGCTTTGGACTTCCTGGAGACCTGGGCCATTTGCTGTTAAAGAGGCACAACACGTTTTGAAGAGGGGCATTACTGGTGTCTGAGGGGTGTGTACGTAATAACCCCCCTAGGCCCTCCCCCGGCCAAATTGAAAAATAATAAACCTTTTAAAACATAGTTTTTTTCCAAGTCAATCTGGAACTTAAATTTAAACCATTTTTGCTTATTTATCTCGAGAAATTTTTTTTATTCTTCGTAATCCATATTTTACTCGGGTTGATTTTATATATTCTTACCATTCAATCCCGGCAAAATCGCTTTATTATGTGATAGAACAAAATCTAGAGAAAAAAAAAATTTATGCTAAATAATGAATTAAAAAATGAATTGACCGGTAACAAAATATATTTTAAAATCACAACAATAAAATTGAAAATGAAATGGTTTGAAGCCGGGTCCGAATGGCAGCCACATCTGCTCACCGCCAGCAGTCAGTTGGCTCAGGCTCAAAGCCCCTCTGGCTCTCAGCCCAGCTCATCACATCACTCTGGGACCCCTCAGTCACTCGGAGAGCCCGCGATCCGGCAGGGACTGTACCACACCCCCCTCCCCACCAAACAAGCTCTCTATCGTGCCACGGCCGGCACCGGAGATCGACAAGCCATTCAAGTGCGACGGACTGGGGATCAATGCTTGGGAGGGAAGGGGACGAGAATTCCCCCTTGAATCGGTACAAACAACTGTAAAAAAATAGTAAGCTACCAAATGTTTTAAATTGCAAATGAGTTTCAGTGATTCAAAGTAATCATTTTTAATTTTTGAAGTTATTCTTCTTCAGGCTCATTATAAAAATTAAAAAAAAAAAAATGACGAGAGTGAATTTTTACGTTGCGTGCGCAAAATGCAATGAAATTTTCACGGGATTAAAAAAAAAGGTTACATATAAATAAAAATTATATGTATGTGCTTTTAAATCATATACTTTAGTAATTAATATTGAAAACAGGTCCATATCATTAAAAAATTATTTAATATGAATATTAGTGACAGAAATTGTGTTTATGAACTTCAAGTGTATTTATATAAGTGCATTACATTAATAAATTGTAATGCCAATTTCCTTAGGTATTTTAAAACCTGGGATTGCGTTTTATTCTGACTATTCTAGTTTACCAGATACATTCCGGGTTAGTTTCACAATCATAAAGTTTCATTTAGCTCACCAATAAGTTTCGTATGTACCCTTATGTTTAGTAAAGTGAATATATATGGGTTTATGTTGCTACACGTACGTCCGCCATCTTTTCGAGGTTTCCGAGACTTATGCACAGACGCAGCACCATTGTACCGCATTTCCGTTCCATTTACACGAAATTACTCGTACCAAATGCCGTATACCAAGAGCTAAAATGTTTACACGTAAAAAAGAATTGGTTGTCTGTAAAGTCGGTTTAAGGGCGATAGTTTACGTGACAACGTCATAACAAAACATTGATGAAATGATTGCATACTTTTATGAATAAAATTGAATCATTTTTATTTTAATAATAAAAGAAAAAAAACTTGAAATCATACTAGTAATCAGATTTTTAAAATGTAAGAATAATTAACCTATTGCAAAAATTGTTGTAATAAGCAATGAAAACCACATTAACTTTTCACTTCACTTTATAAACAGTCGACGAAACAGTTCACGTGTAGATGACTTGTAATTAATTTTTTAAAACTGGCGTTTAGCTATAAAGTTTAAATATAATTATGAACAAGTTTTCATATAAATAAATTGTAATCAAATATCTATCATCAATTATATGAATCACCATAATTTTTTAGTCAATTATAACATAACCTGTTATTACTGCACTCGCCGACAGCGTTACGGAACACAGCGTAACGGAACAATGAGCGTAATGGGACACAGAGGAACGGAACAATGTGCGTAACGGGACAATTTTTCGTGCGTGCAACCGGCGTTCATCGATTTATTAGACGTTGTCACGTCAAAAAGGGCCAGAAACAATATTGAGTGTCGAAATTTTCATTTAGGAAATAAAATTATGGGCTCATAAATTTTTATGCTCGTAATAATTAACAAAATGGAAATTTTCATAAAGCTGTGTGTTATAAACGATACTTCCAAAAGGGCTGCGGGATTTAACTTGTTTCAAACCCCTTAACGATTTAATCGTATGGCCACTGCTTGAAGTCTCGTACAAGCGCACTCCACCTGCTTGTTGCCTTGCGCTTAGAGGCTACCGGACACTTGATGCACCTCTCGGCGTCGCTCTTAGGCCACTTCTACAACGTCACGTAAACGGAGACGAATATTCCGGAACATTTTACTACAGCGTCTGCTGCTTCCACAATGCACGGAAACGTAACAAAATGGCAACCAATGAATTCAAATTTCAAGGTTACGAAATATTAATTTATTATGCTTCGAGATCATTGTACGGACAGAATTTACGTATAAAATATAAATAAACTACAATGTATTAATATAATACTAGATACTATTTTACTTAAAACAATTCTGAACGTATTTAGAACATAAACAAGCACGGCCACCACCGCAGCAATATACTCGGCTTCTATTGGTCGAACGGAGCGACGTAAACGGAAGAGCTCAGCATTACCGAGCTAATCCGTACGGGTCCGTCTCCGTCTGCGTGCCGTTGTAGAAACTCTGTTCCGTGAGATCAGTCTACGTTTACGTGTCATTGTAGAACGGACCTCAGCGCTTCGTCGCTTCCGTCCAAACGGTAAAACATCGAGAATTCTAGTCAGGTATAGGTATCTCTGATGGCCAGTTGCACCATCCTGCTCTCTTCGATACGCAACCCGGTGATCTTGTCCCGGTAACGATTCATGGATCATGGGTCATTCCTAGAGACCTGCAAAATTCGCCGATTCATTCGGCGATAGGCTAGAATTCAAGCACATATACCTCTTAGATAATTTTGCTATTGACTTACTGTTCATCTGGACGAATCTCAACCAGTTATAAACCCTCAACCAAAGAATGATCGGATCACAGACAAACCAGCTGAGACGACTTACAAGTCGGCAGCCAATGAACTTGCGTTATTTGCCCGAGTGTACAGGGTTATGTGCAGTCCATCCTGAAGGCCATCGAAACCGCGAATTTTGCTGGTCTCTAATCATTCCCCAAAAACGTTACGCCGAAAAATACCGGACCTACACGGTCTTCACCCGCGTGCAATCGAATTCCACACATTTCCAATCCGCGTTAACCGGTAGCTACAGTGCCTTGGGAAGTACTTCCGTATTAGATGTTTTCAACTCATTTTTTTTTCGTAACGAACGTGCAGCCAAAGAATGTCAGTCGTATTCAGACTCCGTTATGTGTTTTTACATGTGATTAAAAAACATTAACCAGCACAACACAGAGTTGTTACAGGTCTTCTCGCGCTATGTCCATCGAAGATTCACTACGTTACAAAACGCCAGGTCAGTCGGTTCTTCACTGTGGTTCCCCCCCCCCCCCCCCAAAAAAAAAACAGTTTATTGAACGTTATAAAGAGATCACTATTGAACTCTAAAACCCGGGTTTATACGATACGTGTCACGGTGCAGCCGATCCAAATTCGGTCCCCCTTTTCAGTCTATTACAGCGGGTCGTCTAGGCATCAATGCCACAAAAAAAAATACAATGCCTTAATTCTGAACGAAGAGGAGGAGAACATACATGTTTTTGGTGTATCAAATTCTCTCAAAGCGATAGGACTACATTTTTTTTGTAAAGGGAACCAAAATATTCTTGTTAATTTATAAATATTTGTAAATTTTGACGTTAACATGAAAACAAATGTATCACTACAAAAAAAAAAGTGTTCTCAGTTATACTGATTCTTACCAGATAATTTATTTATTGTGTTGTTCCGGTACCTGAAATATTTAAATTTATTTGCAAACTCTTCCCTTGATACTTAGGCTACCGTGTATTAATTATGCACATTAATAAGTAGAGTACAGTTATTGATTATTAGATTATCCTTTCCCTGAATTTTAAAAAACAATTTACTTGAATGAAAAAAAAAACAAAAAAAAACAAATCAAAATATGAAATAATGCGCTAATATTCAAGAAAAAATACTCAGGATTTAAAAGAAAAAAAAAGTATTTCATGAATGCAAAAATCAATGTTTTTTTACAAAGTTACATTATCTTTCTTCGTAGTATGACAAACTATTTCTTGGCAAGAATTTTTTATAAAAGTACCCCAAACATTTTTTTTTCTGCGCAGGATCATTTCGTCACACCCTCATTCCCCCTTCCTGCTTTCACAAGGATTAGTAGATTCTGGAATCAGAACTACACCAGCACCGCCGTGCTGTCGCGTGCATAATTCATTTCGGTTACCGGTGGGATTGTTGGGCGATGGAGGGGGGGGGGGGGTGGGGGGGAGGGATTCACGGGGCAACCGGCCGTTAATGAAAGTTTCTGCGGGTCGTGTCCAGTCACCGTGGCCAGGACCTTCGGCAGGGAGACGGCTCAGTGGGGAGGGAAGGGGAGGGAGGGTTATGACACGATGGACCCCCGCCGGGAAGGCGGGACTTTGATCGGGAGGTCACCGGGTTCACAGCGACCTGCGGGCAGACGTGGGGGGTAGCGCGCGAGGCCGTTTGATCCTCGGCAGAGAGAGCGCTGGCGGCGCGCCAACACCCGTGCTGGGTCCTTTCCCGTGTCGGCGAGCAGGGTTGGCCGCCGTGCGATGCCGAGTTCTTCACAGTCCGTGTCACACGACGGGAGGTTCCGCACAGGTGCCCCCCGCCTAGAAGCTGAAGATAGCTTGGCCTCTGGGTTGTAGCCGTGTCCTTGGCGAATAATTCACCGACGTTCATTCATCATCAGGGAGCAGTTACCTCAGTAGGCAACTGCTCCCTGATGGTAGCGACTGCAATGTTGACCGGAAAGTCGGTGAGTTATATTCGCCAAGAAACACGGCTGCAACCCAGAAGCCAAGCTACTTCGGACAATGGCCGTGAAAGCCCGCGAACATTATAATCCGCTAGAAGCTTCCAGCAAGAACTGCCAGCCAATCTCCTCCGTGGCGGCAGGTATGGCTGTTTCCGTGGAAGGGACCATCACTCGTAGGATTCTGACTGGCGCCGGCCTAGCTTGTGCGGATGGCTTTACTATGACAGTTACTACTTTTTGTATTGTAAGAACGTCGATGTTACTCACAATTGTCGCATAATGCTGTAACAGTTTCAAACAGACCTACATGTTCACCGAGTTTCAAATCAATAATCAAGAGAACTCCAATCCCTTCAAAATAAATTATAGTTTTTAACACTAGGGGCACATTACAACTTCACTTCCATCGTGTGATAGGCCCTTAAGCAACGAGTATTTTTAGAAGTAAAACTTCGTAGTTGTAAGTTGTATGCGTTGGTAATTCGTAGGGTGCAAACACTCGAAGCATGTGTGTGTGTGTGCAAGTATGCAAACATAAGAGTTACAGGCAAGTGTTCAGACATGGGCGTAGATCACATGGGACGGGGGCAGGCCCCCCTGGAATTGAGACGCCCCTAACCGTGGGGGGGGGGGGGGGGGGGGGGCGGCTGTCGCTTGCAAAGTCGTGACTGTGAAACGGGGTTAATAAACGTAAACGTCAAAACTATGATTTATGGAAAAAAAAAATTTGTATTTCTCAAAGTTTCCTGCTTATTGCATGCATATAGGCAGAAAATAAATGCATTCTACAAATAATAGCACCGTATCCAGAGATGACTTGTGTCGGTTAAAACCCAATCCCAAAATTCTCTTACCACGTTTCCCCCTCCCCCCTCCATGGAATTTCTGTTGGCCGCCTTTGTGAATCCTATCGATTTTGCTCCCCTGTGTACGGTGATACGAATGTGTGTTAATGTGCGCAAGTATTCGAGTGTGGAATAATACGAGTGCGCAAGTAGGTGAGTATGTAAGTGTACTTGTACACAGGTGCCCTAGTATGAAAGCGTTCTATATTTGAATCAAGCTCTGCTTCTGACATATGTCATCTGTGTTTTCGGCAAAGTGAATTAGATGGCTAAACTATGACACACAAATTCGCGTTGCCCTTTTCATTATCCTCTGAGCGCTACACTTTTAACTATCGGCTGTAAATAAGTTTCACTTCAAAAAAATTTTCGCCTTAAGGGAGAGAGACGGGAATCTTAGTTTCAACCATTTATAGACAAAAATATGTTTTTAAAAATAATTTTATATGTATTGGATATTAATTTTTATAAAGAATAATACAAAATTTAATGCAGTGCTTGAGAGTAAATGATGAATTACTGCGACAAACTAAATCCGATGTGAAGTAATCGACGAAATGTTATGAACTAATTTTTTTAAGAATATATCTAGCTGTAATAATGTAGTCAATATACCACTTTACGTTAAAATTAAAAAGACAATTATTGTGTACACCCGATTTAGAAAAAAATATATCACATTTACCCCCTGTTCAGCACCGGGTAAAGCCGGGTAGTTCAAGTTTTAGGATAACTAAATTTTAATTTGAAAACCAGATACGTAAAAAATACGTGGAACTCATTAATTTATATATCAGTATCTTATAGTTAATTTTAAAACAAAGCTTGCTACACTAAAAGTTTTATCAACGCGAGCAAAGCCAATACAGATAGTACTTTATAATTACATTCAAATAAGAAACTACACTTACTGAAGTATTTTGTTCTTTTGTTTTTGGATTTTTGCCTGAATAAAATTTAGCGTATATTTAACGTGCTAACATTTCGAAAAAACGGCTTAACTTTAATAATGTGACAGTTTTATGATCTTTTTATACTGGTACTTGTAAAAACAAGGATAAAAAAATTCGGAGTAGAGCCAAAATTAGTACCGTACTAAAAATGCACACACATATTAATCATAATACACTTTTTTTAAGAGAGACCTCTGTGTATTGTGCAGAGGACTACATTCGAAAACCCTTTCTTTCTTCCCACTTACCATTTTTTTTTATCCAAACGCAAATTACTTTTCACTGCGAACTTTTAACATTTTCAAAAACTCTCGGCATTGCGTGGAAAAGGCCAAACCTGTCTTTATGAATCTGATTTCCCCACTCGCTAGGGAGTTCTGGGTTAAACTTGCATCAGTGCTTCAGCACGTAAAGATACCCGCATTTAGTTGAAACAATAAATTAATATCTGAAATAAATTATTGGTGACCAATTACATTTTTACAGTAAAATTAGCAAATCTAAGAATTGAACTTAGAATTTATTAATTTCAAAATTGATTTATTTAATTATAACTAATATATTATACCTTCTGAGTACTGATTCATACCACAATGTAAAAGGGTGATCCAAAATAAAATTTTGGAAATTTTAATCTCCACAAGAATACCATTATTCCATATGGTATAACAGAACTGAGAAAAATAATTCAGGTTAATTGGTAAGTATTTAGGGGTTCCTATAATTTAACACTCTATAGGTCAAACAGGAAATTTTACTAAAATACAGATTTTTTTGGTAACAAAAAACTTAACATATGATATAAATGAATACAGAATTATCGTAGAAAATTATTTTACAAATACAGTGGTTATATGTAATTCAGGCTTATGAACTGTTAAAGTTACATAATTGAACATTTTGTTTTTCTTGTTTACTAAGCGTTACTAGCATCATCGGCTATCAGCGTCACCTTCTTGGACGTTGAAAACAGTTTTATGTGAAGTGGAACTAACCGTAGAAGATACTGAAACTGTTCTTCAATTTTCGTGATATGGTATAAAATGTTCAGAGCAGAGCAATACCTCTTTCGGCACAGTCATTTAATACTTTACTTTGGCGTACCTTATCTTCGAGATCAGTGAAGGTTGGATGAGAAGGCCACAACTTAGGGTCCATGCAAAGGAAAGAAGCAGCTTATTTCTTTTCCGTCGGTAAGGAGGATATCAAATACTTCTGTTGTTCCCTGTGTGAAGAATGTCTCTGAAGGACTCTCGTGCTTAAACGATTTACTTTCTCTTCACTTGAGGGCTTTAGCCTTTGGTGGACGCTGTAGGTTTTAAACCATCTCAAATTTTGGCGGAGTCAGTGACACGGGTATCGAAGACAGCCAGCCCAACCAAATGTTCAGAAAAGTACCACAGGTGGCGTTGAAATGCTACAAAAGCAGCCTTCTTAGCTTTTAAGATATGCTTCGATTTGCTTTGAAAGAATGATAAATCATAACTGCATTCCCAGCCTTTGTTTCTTCATTTCATTGCCGACCATATATGAGGGCTAAGAACAAGATTACTTCAGTTATTCCCCTTTCTTCTCCAGATGTAAGGGTAAACTTTTCTTTGACTAAATAAATTTTAAGTGAATATGCGTTGTGCAAACCACCTGGGGCTTGAAACTTTACTTTTGTTGTTAGGTTTGTACCTCCATGAAAGACATTAGACAACTGCATAAGCTAAAAGTAGTAATCTTGAGGCTGCTTTGAGCTATGTGGGTCCCCTGAGATAGCAGTATAGAAGCCCACTTTTTCGTCCCTAAGCCTTTATTTTCGTGATTGGAGTCAAACAGATCATTTCTGCCTTGAGAATATGTTTCCTTGTCAATTAGAAGACAGTGTTTCTTGAAACGCTTGCAGTAGAAACTGATCTAAGACTTATTAATAAAGTCTTCTGGCAGTACATTGTAATATTTATTGATTTGTTTCAAAATAACATTTAAACAGTAAAATTTCAGAAACAAATAATAGTTCTAAAGTTTTAAAACGTAGGGACCACTAAACTTTCTCCAATTATTCCAAATTTTGGTTTGGAAATTCACTTTGAATGGCGGACAGTTTTCGAAATGGTGGAGGTTTTATATTAAAATTTTATTAATTCATTTTTGTATAAATTTGAAAACTTTTCCATTTTTTTGGATAAAAATTACGAATTTTCAAGATGGCGGAAAGTCTTCAAAATGGCGGATGTTTATACATAAAAAATTATTAATTAAATTTTTATACATTTTTAAAATGTTTTCCGTTAAAATCGGATAATAATTAAGTGTTTTAAAGATGGCGGCCGTAATGAAAAATACATTAGACATTGCGGCGTTAGATGGCAGAAAGTTCTAGCATTAAAAATTGCGAAATATTCTAGTAACTAAGATGGCGGATCCAAAATTTCAACTGAGGCCAAAGGTTAAGGTTAAGGTCAAGGTCAAAGTCCAAGGTATAGGTCATCCAATATGGCCGCCGTGACGTCACAATCCAAGATGACGGTCGATACCTCACGCACCTCAGCCAGAAGCCAGCCATCGGACATACCAATATATACAACTATTCGTATTCATTCCCATCAAAATTTTGTGAACTTGTAAATTGTGAAAAGCTTCATTATTATGGATAGTACACAAAACTCGATATAGTACAAGTACCATGATAATGCAACGTCTAACACGCCCGCTATTATGTGGGAGTTAGTTATATTCGTGAAGTATGAGAGGGGAAGGTGATTAAGCTGGATGGAAATTGTGGGGGGATGGGGGTGAAACCGTACTGACCCGATAAATGCTCCAATTACCTTTATCACTAGGTTACCGGCCGCCGCCAGTGCAGGCTTTTGGCCATTCGACACGTTTGAATGGACCAAGGTAGCGTTGCCGTGCGGCGTATGTCAAGCTTGCGAACACACATTGGATAAAGTCAAAATCCGCCCAAAATGTATTGCAGGAATAGTGCTAATTTGTGCCGTAGAAATAATAATTTTTGCTGTAGTATAAGTACAAAGTTTAATCATATTATAATTTATTCACCAAATTTACTTAAATATGGAGGTGATTTCATGATTGAAATTACGTTTTATTTAATATTTTTACAACGTTTGTCTACCACAGTTCAAAAAAACACTAATCGAGCACTGGCAAATTTTGGGTAAAAAATTCCAATAAGTCTTAGACAACTTCAAAAACGTTTCTGTATTCGTATTCCGTATGATATTGCTTCAAGTCAAAATCCGATATATTGATTTTTCATATGTTGTTTTCCAAAAAAAATCATTCCATAAAAATGCAGGGATAGACCATTAAAGATCTCTAACCAAATATCCGTGATTTGCGTAGTTCAGCGTTTACTTCTCTAATGAAATTGGGAGTTCTCATCTGAGTCATTAGAATCGATGAACGAGTGATGAAATGCCAATGAAGCAATCATGAAATGAGTTGTGGGTAGGGCAAGCATAATTTTATACAGGATGAGTCTGAACTCTACCAACAATCTTCAGCTGCAGGTACATCACAACAAAATAAATTGAAAACATCTAAAAGACACATAGTCTAAAGTGCTTTCCAAGGTTGGTTTACGTCTTTGGATTTGGAAATGAACATAAATGTGAGAATAATAGAGACAGTATTTAAGATGGAACACTGGGAGTCTGAATTATGTTTAAATGAATGAAGTTCTACAGTTACCGAGAATTTTGCCGATCCTAAAAAATTATTTCATTGAAATAATTTGTTGTTAACACCTCTATTTTACACTTTTTTGAAGTGTTACTATCCCCTATTATTTCTATGAAATAATTTTACCAGAGCCATAAAAATTATTTGTTAGTTGTAGAAATTCATTCAATTAAACATAATCCAGATGATCAGTGTTACACATTAAACAATTTTTATATTATTGAAAATAAAAATATTTTTCAGCCACAACTTCAACGACGTTTACTAGCACTTGGAAAACTATTTACATATTTTTTTTATACTCAGACTGTAAATATCACCTATTAATATCGTGTAAATATCTTTCATCCTCTGTAAAAAAAATATTTTAATTTAAAAGCAAAGTAACAAATTTTTAACTACATATGATATTAGTTTAGGTATCAGTTTTTTATACCGATTTATAAAAATAACTTTGTCAAAAATATTTATCCGCCCGTAGGAAGTTTAGCACCGACGCTAGTAAGTACATCAACACGTAGAGTAATTATTTTACACTATCAATTTTTTCTTGTATTTTTAAGAATTGGAGAAAGTTTTATGTTGAAGTTTTATACTCACTTTATTGTACACGAGAGAAGTCTGTGTGTACCTGACTTAAGGGCCCCGTCTAGTTAGCGATGTATCTGTGTCAGTGAGACGGGATGATAATAAGTGCGACGCTCGCTGGTGCTTCCAGCGCGGTGTCGCCTTTAAGCGCAAGTCTCCCGGACTGGCGCACAATCTTTCCGTTGTGCAAACGACAAACCATAAAATTTTAGTGGAAACTATAATGTTACATGGGCGGATAAATTAGAGTAAAGATGTTATGCAAGTTCCTTTAGTTTTTTTTTTAAATTCTTCACCGGATTGTTTCACGACTTAAAATGGTCCTGAAAACACGAGTTTTCAGACTTCAAAAAAAAAAATGCAGTTTGGAAACTATAATCCGGAAACAGAACTTCCAGCGTATTCTAAAATGCTTTCCGTAATTAGAGTACAGATGTTATGCAAGTTCCTTTAGTATTTTTTAAATTCTTCACCGGGTTGTTTCATTACTTAAAATGGTTCTGAAAACAGGCAGTTTGGAAATTAAACCCGGAAACAACTTCCAGCGTATTCTTAAATGCTTTACGTAAACAGGCGCCACACGGATGGATGACTTGAGCAGTTGTTAAATCGCGTTGGTGTTTTTCTGAGTCTTCTGCACACCCTATGTATGCGTGCTAGAGTAAGCAGGGTGGGGGAGGGGGAGGGCATCGCAGTGGAAATATCTGCTTCTCATCGACGCGGCGCCCACTCTGGTGGACCTGAGGTGGTCGATGTCCCCCACCCCCCGCAGCACTCCGTCATGCGCCTGTACGTCCGATAATCGTTTGTCATTAATTTCTGCTCCGCGTTTTAATTGGAAAACGTCGGCGTGCAAACAGCACGCTCGCCGCTGCAGCGCCCCCTACTCGTCTGAATAACGAACCAGCGGCGGGAAGCGTCCGTTCAGAAGGGAGCGAACATTTTTTTTTTAACTATGAATAAATTTCCCCCCCAATCGTCCACGTGACGGATGATGTGTTCCGAGTCACAGACTGGACGGCAAAAACAAGATTACTTTACTCTGCGGGATTCACGAATCGATGTAGCCCTATCCAGGAGGTTTCAAAATCCCGACAAACGATATAAAAGCTGCAGTTCACACCTCCGACGGTATGTAAGCCTTACGTACACAGTTAGAAATCACAGTAAATTATCAGACCATACGCGAAGATTTCTTCGTAATTTCAGGTAAAAAATTACGGTGGTTTCCGAATTACCGAGTTTTGTGTTGCGTTGCAAAAAGAAGGTACGTACTTGGAATGATGAGGAGTGATTTTGGTGTTTTCATTACCAGTTAATACTGCAAAATTATTCCAGAAGAATTATGTTTAAAGAAGATTCCTGGATAATGTGTTATCAGTGTTTTTTTCCGTAAATATAAAGTGAACATTTTTTTAACAGTGTACGGGCTAGCGGACGTTAATTCAAGGGAAAGCACAAAGACTTCACTGATAACGTTTCACAGCAAGACGCGTGCCAGATGCGAAGACGTTTTCGGCGAAGACAACCACACATTGATTCGATAGGAGTTCGTTTGCGAATTGCCGGGTGGAAAGCCAGACGTGTCAAGGAATGCGTCCTGTCATTCAATCTCCTCCTGTCTTACTTCTAGTAAATTTTTTTAAGGGCGTCTTTCAGACGAGGCGGTTTGGTTTGATTCAACCTAGCTGCCTGGTTGACTCCCAACTGGTTGACTCCCGTGTGAAGACTCTTTCTGGGCTGGTTTCACACCAGGCAACTCGTGGAGTCGACTTCTCTTCCCAACGGGACGCAGGTACGATGTTAGAACCTGAGGAAGAAAAGGGTAGCATACTTATTATGCCTGCTCTCCAGCAAGAAGAGAAGCAAAAAAAAGTAGGAAACTCAGTCGAAGAAAAGAGTGGGTTCATCCGTTGTTACAATTTCGGGAAAACGGGTGTTTTCTCACTACTATATCCACAAATACTTGGCCACAAGGTTAAATTCTTCAATTACGTCACGATCATCTCAACCAACTCAACTAGGCGACCTGTGTGAAGGACGAATGCCGAGTATCGTCTCTTGTGTTGAGTCTGCTGGTGGGGATGAGAAGGTGAGCGACACAGGTGCCTATTGGCCGCCCGCCAGTAGCGGACTAGTCGACTGCGTGTTGAAGGGGTTCGGGCGGTTCCCAATCACGCGGTACGTCGCCACACTCCTCGACACCCGTCCGTTCAACCAGTGGAATCAACTAGTCGCCTCGTCTGAAGGGGACCATAACGTGCACGTACCGCCCTCCAGCGCTTCATCGGTTGAGTTCCAAGCATATATAGCAAGTGCATTGTGCTTGCCTAGCTTGTGTATCACGAATTTAGAAACATCTTGTAAGCAAATAAATAGTTAAAGCTAGATTTATTATAGCGCTAGCGATAGAGTATTACAATTAAAGCTAAACGGCAAAACAAAGAATGTTCGCGACGAAAATTCGGGAATTTGCCACCCGAGGGAATGGGTGCATTAATAAATAATAACGAATTGTTAAGATTTTACCATATCTATAATATATATATATATTTTTAGGATAATGTCAAATTTGTAGGAAATCTGTGGATTGTATGAATTCTTGTGGCCAGAGTCACAAAAAAAATCTCGAGTTCTTATTGGTTGAGACTACTTCCGCGTACCCGACGTTTCGACATGCCTTTTTGCAGCCATCTTCAAGGGATAATTATATTTTATGCATGACAAATTTCCATAGTTCTGCAGGCTAAAAAAAATTTCTATTAAATGTTTGGAAACGTTACTAAAATTTTTCATTACTGTGTAGCTTGGTATGTCTGTACGTCTGCGAGCTTCATGTTTCCAATAAATTTTATTTTATTTGGCTTCAAGCGGATAGGAAAGGTCGCATCGTGAATGTAAACGATAATAAAAAATAATAATAGAATCTGAACGACTTGATAGAATTCGATGGCCTTTGTTTTGTCGGCTAGATATTTTAAATACGAATACATGAATGTACATAAATATTCAATACAGTGTAAAAATTTTAAAAATGCAAACAGCATTTTTTTTATAAAACAGAGGTTGAAAATAAAAATAAACAAGTACGAAAAAATTAGCTGTAAAAATAAATCTGCTTCATTTCAAATTTTTTTGAAGCAGGCTGAACAGTATGCGAGTGAGTTTAAACTTATTTGATGATGTTTAAAAATGTTCCTATTTAGAGCATAAAAAAGAAACAGAAATTTCGCTCAAGGACATATAATAATTGAGAGGTTAGTATCATCAAATGGATTTATTGGAAGCGTAAACAAATTATGATAAACAACCAGGGCGAATTTTAAGGTAATTTTTAAAATAATATAGCCCACCTAATATCCTAATAAGTCAAAAATTTCTTAAATTTATGCAAGTTTTTAGGCCAACAATTATTTTCGGATTAAACTAATCTAAATCCCTCTGAATTCCCCTTAAACGATTTCAGTAAACTTACCGATATTTTTCAACAATATAAACGTAGTTATTAAGTGTTCAAGTATAGGAATTAAGTTTTTTTTTTAAATTTCCTTTCTAGTAGCTTAAATCACAACGTTTGAGTAGGTACCTAACTACTCTTCACCAGGCAAAAAATGGAATCACCCAACACCGCAACATTTCGGATCACATAGCTTTGTGCGAAGTTTTCGAAAAAGGGGTGGGAGGGATTTTTTTTAACTAACGCTTAGTTCCCTTCATAACTTATTGAGACACTAAAAAAAAAAAAACACATTCCCGGGTATTTTTTCAGTGGGATGAAGGTATTTAAGGCCCAATAATCCCCGGTGTAAACTTTTAATTCCAATTTATTGTAAGAGTTTATCGTCGTGTCGAGAACACGAGGGCGGGTGAAAACGGGGGGTAATTAAACTCCCCCCTCCCCACTCGCGGGGTGAATGACCCCAGTGTCTGCTCCCGCGCCTGTATTCATAGATACGGTCCATCCATAGCAAAAGGGGGGGGGGGGGCCTTACAGGCCAGATCATTTCCATAACCCCTTAACCCCTTAACCCGGCGGCCTCAGCATGAGCTATCGAACCGCTGAAGCTATCTTAATGGAGCTGGGAAGTTCGGCTGGGAAAATTAAACATATACGTATACCTATATATACCCTTTGGATTATTCCTTACGTCACACATCCATAACTTACGCTAACACATAACTCACAACCGTACAAGAATAACGACTATGCTCACTTCGAAAATTTTTACAATCTTTTTAAACTTATTACCGACAAAGGTCCCGGTCACATGGATCTTTTTTTTTTAACTGAAAAATTAATTTCCTGAAAAAAATTAGATAGTGCTAGGATTTTCTGCAAGTTTCCAAGAAATGTAACGAAATTATTTTAATAAAAGTAGATTGCAGGCTTCGCGGCCATTTTCTAAAAAAACATGTTGACTTTCGATGTTGAAGCGCGTCCAAGTTGTATATTGTACTGACGTTTCGCTCTACATTGCATTGCAGCAGGTTGATAATTAAAAAATTGATTACCTTCCCTTTCTAAAAATTTTATTTTGAAAAAGTTTCCAAACGTTTTTTTCATATATGGATTTACCCATGTAAAGTCTATTAGACAACCTGTAGGTATTTAAAAAATAATCCAGTAAAGGTACAAAATATTTCGCACTTTCTTATTTTTGAAATATTCAAATGATTTTAACCAACATTTAAAGAGCGTTTTAATATTTAAAATAAGATTTTTGGGAAATATAATGCTCTGTGAAACTATGTAATCGAATTTGCTTTAATGAAATGTATCTGCAATTATTATCTTTTTTGTGTGGTATGACAGTGAAAAGTTAAAGAAAAACAAAATTGAGAAAAATCTTCTGAACAAAGAATTGTTTTAGTAAAGATTTTTTTTTATATTGCTTTTTAACTGTACGTTTGATTTACAGAGTTTGGCCAAATCGAACTGCGTTTCCTGTTTATTTAGTAGTTCGCAATAATAGTTTCAGAAGTTGTCAATCTTCTCAGCAATGGACTTTACATTTGTATCTCCAGATATAAAAATAACTTTTCAGTAGGGTTAGAAAATGCTCGAAAGTTAAAAAAAAACCTTAGTTAAAAAAACGATTTTTTTAGGAAGGGAACGAATAACCATTTATTAGAAGTCCAAATAAAACAAGGTCTTCTTCTATTATATAAATACCAAATATGAGTTCCACGAAAGTCCACATCAAAAATGTAGGTAAACATTTTTCAGTGTTGAAAACAATGCTGTCTTTTTTGTGTTTGTAGTGACGTTTCGCAGGAACGTAAATGCCATCATCTCTTCCTCCGTCTGATATATGTCTTGCATATGACGCTGGTTTCTCCATCACCTCAGAGGACGTCCTCGTGTATTGAGCGGGTTGCGTTAACTCTTTTTTTATACATGGCGAGTTTCCCCTGGAGGCCTTTCCATCCATGTTTACAATAAAAATTAACATTGGTGTAAAATTACATGACGTAGTGGTAACTTTACACAAGGGATGTGCAAAAGTACACATACTGAATGTGTATTTTCCGAATCACAAGTTTAAAAATGTAAAAAAAAAAAAAAAAAAAAAAAAAAAAAAAAAAAAAAAACTTACAGTGAATGTGAAAATTTACACTTTTTTTTTATATATATTGCACCGTTCTTCGTTAATTTTTAGTCTGGGGTCTCATACGCCACGGTGATGCATTCAATTGGCTCTTTCTGAAGTTATAACACGATACTTCCCTTGCATTGGTTGTGTCGCCAATACTTTCCACAGAAATTCACTCAGTGTAATATAATGGGTGTAAAATTTCGTGTACTTGTTTGTAATTATTACTTTTAACTTGCGAAAAAATTTACATCCGTTATATTATAACACTTAGCAAAATACCTGTTGAAAACGTTGGTGACCGAACAACAAATGCAAGAGAGATAACGTGTTTAAATGAAAAATCCCTAGTCGGGGTGTATGTGAGTTAGTGAGGCGGGACCATAAGCGCGACGCTCGCTGGTGTTTCAAGCGCGGAGTCGCCTCTAAGAGCAAGGCTCTGAACAGGCGCGCAGCCTTCTCGTCGTCCATAGGAAAACTGTGAAATTTGAGCGGTGACCGTAACACTATCTGACATGGTAAATGAAGTTTATGGTTTAATTCAAGCCCCTTAAGTGCCTTCAAGGATCTGTAGTGGTGGTTTTACGCATAAAAACTGCTACGAAAACACGTCTTTTAGCAATTGTAACTCTTCTAAAAAATATTTTTAAAACCTTAATCCGAAATCAAAAGTATATTTTGGCTCTCAGCGAATTCTTAAATGCTTTTCGTACACAGACCCCACTCGGATATCTAGAGTAGTTTTGAAATCACGTTGTTTTTCCTGAAGCTCTGCGCACCGTGTGTGCCCGGGTGAACGGGGGCCTTAAATAATATCAATAACCAACATGCCGTGTACGACCGAGCCTTAAGTGGGTATGTCCCTCCACAGGTCATTACTTTATATTTAATTTCAACACGGTGAAACTTGCCGATTTTTTGAGTGACTGGACTTTCACAAAAAAAATAATATATATGTATCCCATTCATTTTGCATAATTATCCGGAAAAGTTGAATTTTTTTTACGTTTTTTTTTGTGCAGTATGGATAAGGAGAATGAAATAAAATATAAAACAAAAACCTTTCAGGTTTAAAATAAATTTTACTGACTGCTGTCTGACGTGGTTTAATTAATTATTGAAGGAAATAAACATTGTTTTTATCTGGCCTTTTAAAATAATCATAATTTATATTATTTGAAAAGGGTAAATAATACGAAACAATATATCCTAAAATAATTTTAAGCCATACCAAGCGGTAGCCACCAGCATTGCCTTTAGAGCTAAAAACGTTCAGTTATTCATTCTATTTGGTTCTCCTCATCGTTACTGCACAAACATGTAAAAAAATTAATTAACTTAGTGAGGTAATTTTTCAGGAAGTATATATATATGTATATATATACGTATATAGATTCCATTTGGTTGGAGTTTGGCTGCTCAAAAATTATTCAAGTTTAACCGTGTTAAACATAAAAATAAAATTATGCCCTTAAGATGAAATTTTTTACAGTGTAGAAATTACAGTCGCAGATAATAACTTGTTATAACAATGGAGTAATACTCACAACATCTAAATTTCATAGATGCGAACATGAACATAAGCTGAAGGAAAGCAGAGGAAACGGCAGGCGGTTGGTTGGTGCTTCTGGAAGCATCGCGAGGGAAAGAGCGCCACAACGCGAGAAGACTTTTTTCCGCTGGAACTTCGGACAACGAGTTCTGAAAGAATTGATATTCCCACAGAGTTGTGTGATGGATCAAGCTCCGGCGGGGGGGGGGGGGGGGGGGGGGAAACAATCCTGTCGCTGGAGCCCCGAGAGTGTGCCAGCCATTCCAGTTTCGGAACGGGCCCGCGAGAGAGAGCGCTAACGGCAAACAAAGTTTTTCGAATTCCCACCGCGGGACGAAGCTAGCTTGCTCAGTCTCTGCGGACTGCAGGTGGCTGCGAGGAAAAATGTATTTGCATTCTTTATTTTTTTTTTTTGTTCCCTGGCGAAAGTGCGGTGTTTGGTGACGTCAGCATGCGATCACCCTGGGCGCAAACCGAAGCCAACTGTAAGCTTTGCATTCTTTAGCGAAAAAAAAAATTTGAATATTTCTCAAAATGTTAAAAGTAAAGTGCCCAGGGTTTTCCCTTGTGTCTATGCAGGTTTTACCTGGGCACAACCTATCTCTAGTTACAGTCTAGATTGATGAGTGAGGGGAGTTAGTAATGGCATCAATTGTCTGTCATGGCTGGCCAATCCCCTCCATGCGACCGTCACCCTGCATGGTTAATCCCAGCATGACTAGGCGTTTAGGCTTCGGCCTGAGACGCACCTAGGTACCTCCCCTAACCCGGACCCCTTCCAAAAACACTTAGTTTTTAGTTAGGTTAGGAAAAAATATATATATTTCTAAAGGTCTGTATCTTAAGGGGACCGCCTAGTGAGGTCGGGGTATTAAGTACGACGCTAGCTGGTGCTTCTAGCGTGGTATCGCCTCTAAGCGCAAGGCTGTGGACCGGCGCGCAGTCTTCTCGTCGTGATTAGGAAAACTATTAAATTTGAGCAGTAAACATAACATTAGATTGTGAAGAAATACAAATAAAAGTGTAACATAAGTCCCTCGAATGCTTTCAAGAATCTGCACCGGGTCGTTTCATGATTACGAAAACTACTATTAACTTATGGAATATTTTAAGAAATTAATGTACAATAACATATTTATGATCTCCAATATTACAAAACGATCGATTATATATTTTTTCCATGCAAGGAAAATATTACGATTATTTTTATCTCAATGTGTCCAGCATTTAATAGTTTACATCGCAGCATTGAATAGCTTAGAACTAATTTCATATTATATGCCAACTAAAGTAATTATTTAATTTGTTGACCTTAACTCAATATATTTCATACTTTGCACTAATAACGTGGTATTATAAAATTTGCTTTGCACCAATGCTTAAGATAATATAAAGTTGGTTGAGAATATATTCGAATGAAATAGATACTAACATATATATATTTTTTAATTTCATCCTATTTTTATACGGTAATAATTCGTGTCATAAAAACTGTTTCAGCCAAACTTTTGGATGAAGTTTAGGATTCATACAATAAATTATAACGGATATAATAGTATATCTATTAAAAAAAGTAATGATTTTTTTTTACTTTCACAGTTTGTTATTTCCACCCCTTGCAGTATTGGGTGGGTATACAAAAAAGTTTTTATTTTACAATAGTTTTAGTCAATATTTTGACAACTAAACAAAAATAAGAATGGATTCGATAGTGTACCGGGCAGGAACTTTTTATTTATTTTCTCATTCCAAACCAAATTGTTTTTTCAACTCCTTGCAATATTGGTTTGTATTACCAACAATTATTTCACACACAATTTTTTAGATAAAATTATAAGATTTACAAACAATTCAAACGGATTTGTTAGTGTGCCTACTAAGGGAGTTACCGAATTGTTTGCTATTCAACTCCTGTTTATTCCACTCCATGCAGTCATGGTAGGTCGTATAAAAATTATCTCAGACGAAAGTTGAAGATAATAATTAAAAGTTTTACATTAAATTAGAAATAATTTTATATTGTACATAGAACCGAAATTATGATTTTTTTTATAATTCTACCTTTGTTTTTTTTTCAACCTCCTGCAACAATGGTTTGTCTTATCAAAAATTGTTTGAGACAATATTTTTAGATATTAATTATAAGATTAATACAAACATTTCACGAATTTTATGTTCTTTATGAAGGGAGTTATGATAATTGGTCCGCCAACCCTTGTTTTTCAAACTTCTTGCAGTTATGATTTGTCGTATCAAAAACTTATTCAGAAAAATATTTTGGTATTACTCCTACGAGTTATAATACGTCCAAACGGATGTGATATTTTCCATATTATGGGAGTTAGAGCGAATTTTATGTTTTTAAAAAACCTTTTCCAATGTTTACAGATTTGATCGGATATTTCCCATTAACGAACTTGACCAAGATTTTCCACTACTAAATTGTATGTATCAGTTAGGAAATGATTTGTGAAAATTTGCAACAGTTATCGTGTCCACTAAATTGTGATTATATATATAGATATACTTTTGAGTTGACAATGATTTTTGAGTCTATGGACCATAAAACTAAAAGCTATAAAAAAAATTCTCAGAACGTCGCACCATGGTAACGGCTACAATACGTAGTACCTAATTCTATGAAATCTACGTAAAACGCAGCCGCGGAAAACACAAACGGAACGAAATTCCCGATACGAGAGACGCGTTCATGGTACGAGACGAGGAGGAATCTCCATTGTTTTGAAGAGCTCGGCGTGTTTGCGGGAGGTTTTTTTTTTAATGTCGCGCAGTTGGCAGCGGGTGCCGTCGTCGGCAGGCAGCGCGGCGCGGCGGCGGCTGTCGGAAACACGTCGCGGCGCTGGCGGCGGCCATTGTTATGGCGGAGCGATAAGTGCACCCATTTCAAGCTGTCCACGCCAATGGGAACATACATACAGCCACACAACTCTTGTTCCCATCGCGAGCGAAACTTCGTTTAGGGCGCCGGATAAAACAAGATAGTTTCCGATATCCATCGCTCCCAAGGCCGAGGCGTACCGTAAACAAGAGTGAATAGAAACAGTCTGCTCCGAGGATATATTTAAACAGGAAATTATTTCGATTAATTTGTTAATTTTGGAGGTTATGTACCTGTTCCATTCAGTGTTTTGTAGGGTGATTCAAAGATCATTTGAGCGGATGGTTTTATTTAGACTCATTTTACGGCAGCATTAAAACTTTTTGCTACAATTAATTCTTGTTCAAATTATTTATATTAATACGTGACATGACAGATCAAGTCTTTCGTTTAATTACAAAACATATATTTTAATTTACGTATATAGTTTTTCCTACAGTGTAATATCTACTTAATATGACTGACAAACCAGTTAATTTGGACTACTACATGCTTAATTGCTTGCAATAGTAAATTGCGGTAGTTATTGTGAATAAATATTTCTGTTTTGTAGTAAGAGTGGCTTAGAAAAAGTAATACTAAAAGTATTATGTAAGATTTTTAATAGCTGAAACTGGTTAAAATTTACGATTTGTTAGGTTTCTTATTACATTAATAATATATTTTTATAGTTTTTTTTATATAATATAAATTTTCATATTTTTATTTTTGTAGTTTTTAAAAAAATATTATAATTGATTCGACTGTAATTGATATTCTCGCTATTACCACCATGACATTAAATTTTTAATGATTTACGTAGGCCAAAAACTAATTGAATTGTTTGTATTATCAATTCAAAAAAATTTTTAAAAACATTTTATACAAAAAATTTCTCTGAGTTCTCGAAACATTCTTCAGAAATATTTTATTGATGCCAAGTAAAATCGCAAATTACATAATAATGACCCAAAAATCATCTCTGAAGATTGTAGTCATACTGGCAAATGCTTGCAAAAAGGGCGGCGGCTATGTATTATTTTGCCCAGAAGTGTATTTAGTATACATATATATATATATATATATATATATATATATATATATATATATATATATAAGCAGTTCCAAGTTTTTAAAATTTTTTTATTAGTATCGCTTAAATAGATTCTGTTAACCCATTATATTGCCACACTCAAGTGACTATTTCATGGTCAGTAATTAATTGCATCAACATCTTGGCTCGTTATTAGTACTCTTGAGTATCGAAGATGTATCTAGGTTCACTATAAAGTTTTCACATTTTACCTTTATGTGCATAATTATGTGACTTGAAAAAATCTATAGCTGTATTTTTTTTCCTTGCACCAGTGTTGAGCTAACTAAAAACCATAAAAATTTACATTAGTAGGTTAAAATTTAGTTTTCTAAAAAATAAACTAATTAGTTTATATTTTTTAGGCATGGTCTCGCATGATTTGTTGGTTATTCAATTTTTGCTTCTATTCCTATAGTTCAGATTCGCGCCTCTAATGCGATCCCAGCCTAACAGTCATATATGCTGAGACGGGCTGAGGAGTGATGATGTCTCCTTCCTACTGATATGAAAAGGCAACTTTAACTGGTGTGGGGGAAGGAGTAATACAACTGAAGGGCTTTGCAGAGTACAACTGTCTTCACGCCTTCACTTGTCCTAATGCCTCCTAATCCCCCCACCCACCGCCTTTCCTACAAAGTTAGTCGACCACCCGCATGTAGGCAGATAAGAATTCAGAAAACACAGACGAAATTGAGACATCTCAGAGCCTTTCTGCTATGGAACCACCCACCTACTATGGATTATCTGCAGGTGAACAAAGAAAGATAAACACGCATTCAGCATTAATGAGTACCTACAGCATCTTAAAAGTTCATCTGCAGGCCTCTAGGTACAGTATCAATGACATGAGAATATGCATGGAGAAAAAACATATATCCTTTCTAATGAGACTATACAAAATAAATTTGACAGTACCAATTTTAGATATTTGCTTCCCAAAAAATTTATAAAATTTCACACCTTCAGATTTTTACTCACAACTTTAAGTCAATATTTAAAATAAAATATGTTCCAGAGCCCTGATACTACAGCATGATTTAGCCAGGTAGAAAGTATACGTAATCTAAAATTATCAAATCCTGAAAAAAGGTATTTCATTATATATTAGGTAGTCAAATTATGATTGACATTTTCGTTGAAGAGATTTTTCGGTAATTTCAGAGGCCCACTGTAAAACATCTACCAGAGCCAAATTTTCGAATAATCAATTTATGCATTCTCCATAAAAAGATGATCTAGTGTGCCCAAATTCAGTACGTTGTCTTGCTAGCGTGCTTAGCTGTAGGACATCAAGCTTGACAAAATTTACGTGAATCCCTTACGTGTTCCTCACTGCCATCCACACACACTGAGCTCTGGTGTCGTAACAATTTGAGTTAGGATATTAAAATTTTGAACAGCTTCCTTTAAAACAGCTTAGTTCATTTTGTCAAAGGTTAAACTAAATGAAAGAGGGCCAAGATAGAGCCATTTGGTGAATTGACATGGAATCACCCTAACGAAAGAAAAAAATTAAGTTTAGTTTTTCATTGGACTCGGTTGGTTTCATCAATTAGTTAAGTTTTTTAATAGTTCCAGTTGTTAATAAATTTATATTTCAAAAATGCGACCATATATGTAAAATTGTATGCATTAGCCATCAGTGGCTTTCGTTCGGCAGGCCATATACAACAAGATGTTTCCAATCGGTTGAATGTCACACAAAGCAGCGTGTCTTGGGTGTGGAGAAAGTACAGAGAGAGATGGTAAATGAATGTGAACACTAGGCCTCGTTTTCGCCATCTTCGTGTCCCAACACTAGCCCAGGTTTGTTATTTCCGAGTGTCGTCTCGCAGACGTCCAACATCAAGCTGCCAGGACTCTTAGGAATGACCTCTGTAGAGCAACAAGGGTTCACATCGCAGACCAAACAATGCGCAGAAGATTCCAAGAAGCTGGTCTTCAATCAAGAAGACCAATGAGAAGCTTTGCACTGAACCAACGGAACCAAGCTGTTTGAAGGTAGATGGCTCCAACTCGTCAACATTGGACCTTTGCAGAATGGGATGATGTCATGTTACTGATCAGACCAGGAATTGGTTTGAAGCCTGACACCCGACATTCAAATGTATGGAGAACCCTGGACAATGTCGGCAATCTAGGTATGTTTAGGAAGTACCTCCATATTCTGGAGGATATGTTATGTTCTCGGCAGGAGTGATGCTTGGCCGGCGGACCCCTGGCATTCCTATCCACCCTGCATTGAATGGTCCTCGATACATTCAAGAGGCACTACAACCATTTGTGTGACTTTTCCGAACTGCATTTGGCGATCTTTTTTTTATCCTAGCATATCGCAAGGCAAGACATCATTGGACATTGGTCATTGGACAGTCACGCGAGTGGATTGGTCTGAACTGTCCCCTGACATTAATGCAATTGAGCGAATACATTAGGCAAGCTGAAATTTGCCATTTTAGACTGTTCAAAACTACAGGAGAGTCTTCAGGAACCTACTGAAGCTGCAATAGAGGAGTAGGACCATTTTCCGTAAGACAATTTTCATGACCTCATTCAAAGCATGCAGCACAGTCGGAAGAACTCATGGGTATGCGGGGTGACCATACCCATTACTAAAGGCCGCTAGCACCGTACAATGAAGAGCGTTTCAAAGAGTTGTTTGGACTTAAATTCAGAATATGCCTTTTGTTTTGCTTGTTCAGTATATATTGTGTACAATGTTTGAGTCAGAGGGAAATAGGCTTATTTTGTTAAATATTTAGTGTACATGTAACAACCGATGATGTTTAGCTTCCGGCACTCCTTTTAATTATATAACATGATTTAACAAATCAAAATCTTGAATACAAAACTTATTTTGAAGATCGGACGAAAGATGGCTTCTATCAGTTCCTATCTCTCCTTAACAAATCGCCGGCACCGAAACCGCAAGCGGGCCGGCAGGTGTCAGGTGGACGTATCGTGCGCCTGGGTTGGCCAGGAAGTTTCCCTTTGTGCCTCGAAGTCGCAGCTCGTCTTGCCAGCACGTTCCCGACAGCAGCGAGCGAGGACACTTCTGCTTCTGGCCGTCTGGCGATATTGCACTTGGCTCGGTCGGAGGACCGCGCAGATTGAAACACTTCCTAAACTCCCGCGTATAGTTTGTGACACGTCACTTGGCTCAAATTTGACAGTCACCCCCCCTCCCCCCCTCCTAAGAAGAACCGGTGGTGCTCATTCTACAAATTATCATTTACAAAACGTCACGTAATGCTGTTTTAGGAACACTGAACATGAAGTTGCTTACAAATAAATTTTAAAGAATAGCAGTGGCGAAAGGATACACCAATATTATTTTATTAGATATTTACTTAACTTTCCCGAATTTTTGAAGGGGGAAAAAAGAAATAGAACATATTTTAGTTTTCAAATAACAAAATTATCGAATATACTATACTGTATCATTTAAATGTGTCTCTAAGGTCCACTGAGAGTTTTGAAATGTATCATGAGAAAACCTTATTGAGAATGGTAAATGTGTTTTTTTTTTGGCACACTGAAGTAAAACTTTATAAGGTTTGTTTTTCACCAACATATGACATAAATTGAAATATTTATTAGTCTCAGACAATTGTTTTTTTTATTTTAATAGCGACTGTTCGTGGGCACGCACACCTTATGGCGTAGTAATTGGAAACAAAATCATTCATCCAAACTAAGAGAAATTACTAATAGTAATTTAAAAATCAACCTCCGAGAGACCATGAGTCTGGCAAAGATGTTTTCTAGAATCAGAAACATTCATGATCGCAAAGGTAGCAGCAAAGAATGTGTTTTAAATAAGATTGTTGAAAGAATCCATGTAACATTTGCACAGAGTACAACAAATTCTACACAAACAACTTCTCAAGAACTGGCAATTCTACGTGCTACAGTACACAGATTGTATTACAAGAAGTTGATGTTATATTCGGACTAGGTTCAGTTAGTGGAACAATTAAAACCTAGCGAACACATAGTTCTTCAACAATTTGAAGTATAAGTTCTCGACCACATGGAATTTAATAATGAGGTTTTGAAAAAAAATCATTACCTACATACGAGGCAACATTTCATTTATTGGGTGAAGTCCACAGGCATAACGTAGGTTCTACGTATATGTGGCACCGAAATCCACGTGTGGTTAGGGAGCACATACGTTGTAGTCCGAAAGTGAATGTTTGGTTTAGGGTTATGCATAACGAGGTTATTGGATCCTTCTTTTTTCAAGAGCAAAGAGTTAACTACCTATATACACTGTATCACAAATTCAGCAATTTCAGCCTAACATAATGCTGCAGCAAGAAAGTGCCCTATTTCGCTGAGGGTCTGCAGGCATGAAAGTACTTAGTACATTTCTAAGAAGATGGTTCGGCAGAGAAAGTCCCATATCTTAGCCTCCACATTCGCTTACAATTACAAAGTTGAATTATTCCTGTAAGGTTATGTCAGGAGCAATGTGGCCCAAACACAAATTAATGGACATGATGATCCTTAGAACAATATCCGGAATGTCATTTCGACTTATTTCACTATATATTCTCTACAGAACTTAGCAAGAGCTGGAATATTGTCTAGACTTTCTGTGTGCTACCAAGGGAGTACATAACAATTTTACTATGGTAATAATTCCTTCTAGAGTTTTACTATAATTAACTGAAATCTGTATAAAGGTAGATCAATTAGGTTTACAGCCACAATTTTTCAACACCGCAAATAGTCTTTGATTGTTTTGTCACATAAAAATATAGGCCAAGATGGCTGATATGCTTAGAGTGAAATCATTAGTAAAAATAAGCATTTCAACAAACTATTTAATAATTCATCATAAATATAATTAAAAAATATCTAACCAATCTTTTAAGAAAACTGTTTAGGATCGTTAAGTTTTATGTAACAATTTTTTGTAACCAAATAATTTTATTATAAAGAATTTAGTTTTTGATTTAAATACAGTGGAAAAAGAATTATAGTATTAACTTTACAGATGTGCAAATAATATATGTGATGCAAGAAATAACTATGTAATACCTCGAAAATAAAGAATTATTACTGATGCACACAAATTAGTTTATCGTTTTGATGTAAATTAAAGAATTACGAAATGGTTTAGCTGCAGTTGTGCGATTAAAACAAAATAAAAAATATTTGAAACCAAAAATAATTAGTATTTACTAAGACTAGTAAACTTTATGTAAGTTTATATTTAAAAAAAATACACTTCAATATTCTCGTTAGTATTTTTTTTGTTTATTATTTTGTTGCAGTTTTGCTTCGAAGCCAGCTTCATTTGCAGCATTTTCATCTCGTGCATGTTTGTCAAGCTCCAGGAAAACTCTTTTATATTTTAAGTTACTCTTTTTTATTTTTGCAAATAATAGGCAAAGAGGAAATACACAGTAGGCCAAAATTTCAGCGAAAAATGTTAAAAATGTCATCATATTCCAAAAATACCGAACAATAAACATTAAAAAAAACAATTTTAGTACGTATTGTCTGGAACTTTAACAGTTCGGATAGGGAGTAATCAATAGAGTATTATTTTATTTTATTTTAAAAAAAGGGGTAGTGAAAATCGATATAAACTGGATGATGGTGTATCGGAGTGCTGCCGGCGGTAAAGAACTGCGTGAAGCCAGCGGACTCGCAGACGTGAGCGGACGTGAACGCGGTGTTGCCAGTGCGGTGTTGTCGCGGACGATGTGAGCTGCTGGCAGCCGAGCGGCGGCAGTAGGGATGTGCGGGAACCGGCGCGCCTGGGTGCTGGCCTCGCTGTGGGCGGCCGGACTGCTGCTGCTGGGGGCGGCGGCGGGGGCGGCGGGCGGCGGCGGGGCGGAGCTGCGCCACTGGAACAGCAGCGGGCGCGGCGGCGGCGTGCGTGTGGGCGACGGGAGGCCGCGAGAGACGCTCAAGCTGGGCGGGGAGAGCGTGCGGCCGCGGCCAGAGCCGACCACGACCCCGCCGCCGCCGCCCCCAGCCGCCGCCGCCACGACGACGCACCGCGCCGCCGCCGCGCCGACGCGCCGCGACCGCCGCCAGCGCGACAGCCTGCAGATCGGCGTGGTGGTGCCCAAGGTGCTGTTCGGGCTGCGCGAGTACACCAAGAAGATGACGGGAGTGAAGCAGGTGCTACAGAAGACCACCCGCGGCCGGAAGATGGAGAGGTTCAATGAGTTCGGCTTCTCGTGGATTATCTCTATGAAGACTATCACCCCGAGCCCCACAAGTAAGACTCCGTAGACCCCTCTCTCTCTCTCTCTTACACACAGTATCTTCTCCCCCCTTAAAACATGCACCGCCTTCTCTTGAAACCCCCCCCCCCCCCCACCTACTTGACGGCTCTCAAGACTGTGTCGCTTGTGACCAGTGCTACGTGTTTATATCGTGATGTTCAAGCTCGAGTTAAAGACGTCCAGTGTTCCGGAAAGTGTTACTAAACAGTTCACTTAAACTGAAGCTCAAATATATAATACTATATTTTATGTGTAAAACTGACCCGGGGTTTTTGATGAAATAAAATGCTTCGAACAACGTTTAAATTAAACTTTAGGTGAAGGACATAACAGAAGCTCAGTGGGTGCTGCGAATGAACATGTGTATGCAATCGCATGAAAAATTACTTCGTAAAATGTTTAAAATCTGAAAAAAAAGTCAAGTTTGTGTAACTTTCAGGCACCTTAACCAATCGTAAATTTAATTCAAAATAATTTTATCTAATCAGAACTTAATTACTATTGGAAGTGTATTTGTGTGATGTCACCGAATTTACAACTGAGACCGGCAGAGGGAACTATAATGCCCTTATATAAAGCTAGTGATACACATTTACTCTGTTTTAGCCATTCGAATGTTTTAGGAGTATCTAATAATTGTATTCAGGCCATAAAACTGTATATATAGTAATTTCGCCAACATTTATTACATTTTTCTAGCGTTGACTTGAAAGCACGATATAAATGCCAAGTTTTTTATTTTGCTGTAGTTAGTTAACACGTATTTTAAAATCTTTAGCATTAAAAATATTTAAAAAGCAGTTTCATTTCTTTACAGAATAATAGGCTTTTACGAATTAAAATCGTATATTGCACTAATGTAGTAAACCATTTAAATGGTTGTTTAGTTTGTCAAACCTATTTTTGTTTAATCTTAGGAGTAAAATTATATGGATTGTTCATTTTCCAAACTATAAAAAAAAGAGCAAAAATATGATATTAAATTCATATGAAACTGCTAAAATGTAGTGCCAAACATTTCTCTGCATGCAAGTTATCTCTTATCTTTTTCGCATGTTCAAAATATAGAATTTTTTGTAAAAAGGTAGATTTTGCATCATACGCTTGCACAACTGTCTTAGATTTTCACACATGCTTTGTGTGTTACATTTAATTTATGGTATTTTGTAATGAAGTGTACTAAATATTCTTTGCAAATTGTTAACTAGGTTTAAATGAAATTTGGTGGCAATAGTATTACAAAATACAAATATCGTTTTTTTAAATTTACATATTTAATTTAAATAGTCTAAACATTAATCAATAATTTACTGAAACTGATCACTCAATTAAATAAATACATTATTTTATTTTTATTTTTTCAAATAATTTCGTGTTTAATTTCTAAAATTCTAAAGGTAAGTCAAATAAGTTTATTTATTGTAAAAATCGGAAAGTTACTTCAATCATACAGTATAAGAAATAATCTTAAATTTATATAACCTAATAAATAAATGACTATGATAAAAATATAATGTTTTTTCGTCACTAGTTTAATAAAAAGGCCAAGTTCCATGTTCAATCGCGAAGTTCTAAGCTTGTAATAGATCAAAATATTAAGTAAAATTTTCAAGTGTGGAAGAAGCAAAAAAAAAAAAAAAAAGAATGAAACAATACAACTTAGGGAATGGCGATAAATGTCGCTAATGACAATTTTTCGCCCACAGTGGTACAGAATCATACTGCTTTTCCTCCTTCACTTTCCATAGTCATTCTCACACGCCGATTTAGTTACTTCATTTTATTATATTTACTATTGATTAAGAAGCGTACCTTTTAATTTATTCCCATAGCCCTTTTTTTATTTTATTTTATGCTGGGTCACAAAATTTTCTCACCGGATATCTTACACGCGGTATTCGAGCTGTTAAAGAGGCACGGTGTTTACGTGGTTAGAACACTCCCCTACTACCAAGTTGAGCGGGGTTCGATTCCCGGTGGGTCCGAAAGTGAGAAATCCGTGACCTGTGAATTTACTCAGGGAACTCCATTCGGAGCTCCATATTTATCTCATCGCATTCGGATGAAAACCTTAGAGCTATCGTGAGATGAATTTACGGGGGGGGGGGGGGGGGAGGGGGGAGAGGAGAAATATCTTATGATAATAATGAATAACGAAACTAACATTTGTGTGTGAGACCAGAATACTTTTCACGTGATGCTTCAGTGCACGTATAAGTTGTGAGCATCTAATATATTTATATGTTTCGGGCTACAGCTCAGTGTTGTCGGAACAGCATTCATTCCGCGCGCGCCTGTGAGTTGTCGTGATGGGATGGCACGAGGAGAAATGCTCCAGATGAAGGGTTGGCTTTAGAGGAGACGAGGGAGCGCGACCTTATTTAAGTTGTACCTGTCTTGTCTTCTTTTTCATCATATTAATGTTTTACAAAGTACATGTAAATTTAATATGAAACTAAAAGAACATATATAAGTTAATCTCAATAAAATACAAAAACAAACTTAAATAAAATACCAACTTAATAAAAAATACCAGCAAGTACATGATAAATTATAAATAAAAAACATAAGTTGCTACAGGTGGTTTAACTTAACCTATAAGATATTTAAAAATAATTTTAAAAGTTGTCAATATAACAATTTACCTAATAATATATTATTTTCTACACTACCACACCTTTTTGTTTGCTAACATTTTATAAAACTAACCAAGGTCGTTAACTTAAAAAAAAAATACTAATACATTTTCCAAAAAAAAAAAAAATATTACACATATTGACATTTTTCAACCAGACACATCACTGATACCACATTCCAGTTTTTACGTCACAATGATCAGCTGTCGATTTCTAAACGATCCTTGCAATTACGTATGAGTCACACCTTAACTGGAACAGAGTGTACGCGAAGCACGCGTCAAACTGTTGATCCCGCTGCGAGGATTTTCCCGTAAAATCTCACGTTTCTCCAGGCGACGCTAAGCTACGCCACGCAACGCTTCCGCGAAGCCAAACTATTATCCGAATTTCAGACCGTGTTTCGCGCGAGCCTTCCGACCATTCCGACAAACGTAGGGAACTCGAAACCCACCTCCCCCCCTTCCCCAACGTTTCAAAATCTCGTTTCGAGACGCTAGGAACCCCTTCTCCCTCCAATTCCACCAACCCCCGGGACGAACACGGTATATTTGAATAATGCATATCGTGGCGTCGCGACTCTTGCGGGGAATTGCAAGGGACGTGGGGTGTGTGTCGTGGGGGAAAAGGGGGTGGAAAAAAATGGAGGGGGAGAATGCGTGGGTTGAAAAAGGGGGGGGGGGGGGAAGTGAAGGGTGTTCAGCGCAGAAAATAGCATGGGAGGGGGTAAGCTGTCCTCGAGGTACCAGTAGCCTTTTACGAGCATCGGAACTTTTATAAGAAAAATCTCAGAGTATAAGGAATGAACGAGATTACAAGAAAAAAGACAATGAGTTAAGAAAAAAAAGTATGGTTTGGGGAAGGGGGAAATAAGCAGAGAAAGATATATATATATATATCTGCAGCATGAATGTCGCTTGTCATGGAAGAGAAAAATTTTATCTACAATTAAGGCGCCAGCTATGAAATTAGTTTATTTCGTAGTGTTCCTTCTAACTGATTTAATTATTCTTTTCTCGAGTTGCGTTGTATATTTATTTGTCAGCATAGACAAGTATGAAATTTGTTTTAACGTAATGTTTTCGGCCGGTCAGATAAAGAAGTCAGAGTATTATGAATTTCTATTTAATATTTCGTTTTCTTTTTATTAGCATAAATTTATCTTATCTTAATATATATAAATCCAGTGTCCTGATGTTTGTTTCCAGTGAACTCTTCACCAAGTCAACCGATTTCGATGAAAATTGGCATTTATGTGTAATTTTTTCCAACTTGAGAGATAGGGTAGTTTTTATTCCGATTAATGGTCTTAATAATTTATAATTAATAATAAACTGATTATCAATGTTGATTGGCGTTTAAGCCCGGGAAACAGTGGGCACTTCGTCTCCATGACAACGTTGCGTGCTCGACAGTCGGGAAACCATCGGTGCTATTAATTAATTTTCATTTTATATCATTTATTATAACTGTAAATAAGAGATTTGGTCTCATTTTCCCCCCCATTAATACTACCGTGCGAAGCCGGGTTGGGCAGCTAGTATATTTATACGATGGCAATAAATAAATATATATCTTTAAAATTTTACTACTCAAGCGTGGGCTGGCGGGAAATATTTATTTTATTTGAAACTGTTTTAAAAGAATCCGTCATTAAAATTTTACGATTTGCCACTTAGTTTTACCACGCTTTTATTAGCTTCACCTGTGTGTATGCATGAAATGAATATGTAATCAAATCTATTTTTACCCACTTTTCAAAATTGGAATATGTTGAAATTTTGCATACACATAAATAACCTCTGACAAAACAATATTTTGATAACTTAAGACCTTAGTGTTAAAGGGGATTTAGGGGAGGGGTCAGAGGGTCAAAAAACCAGTAATTTCGAGCTATGGGAAATAACCAGCCTTTTTGTGTATACATGAAGTCGGGTTATGGTGGAAAATGTGCCCAGAGTTCCTTAATGGCAACACGTTTTTAGTTATACAGAGTTGTGGTGCATTATTTGCCTGTGGACAAAAAACTTTAATTAAAATTTTATTTTTTAAACTTTTAGTTTATTCAGTGATAGAATTAAATTTTTATACTGTATTCCACAAACTATTTTCTATTAAATATTTGGGATTCTAACATCGTAAACTAAATCTGGTTTTTATATATGCGAAAAAAGTAGCTATAACTTGGCGATCTACAAATCAACATTTTTAAAATTAAATTCTTAACACGAGACCGCTATGAGTAAAAAAAACACAGTGCATTTTATTAAATGTTAAAAATTGATTTTTTTTAAAAGCGAGCATTCTAAATTTAAAAAATTCAAAATTCGATACATGTATATTTGTATAAAAAATATAAAAGACATATTAAGTACTAAACAGTTACGCACATTTTATTTTCGTATAAAACTATGAAGGAATAAAGGGTAACATGCCATTTTACATAAAACATGGGGTTTTCAATTTTTTTTCAAGTCTTGCGAATATAATAAGTTCTTTTATCGCTTGAAACAACAGCTGCAGTTGTAGACTTTTGGTACTTTAGTGACCAATGGAGAAAAATTAACACTCTCTTAATGAATACGTAGCATTCGAATTTTTCTTTGCTCATACAGAAGTTGAACTCGTAGTTATTCAAGAAAGTATACTGTAAAAAAAAATTAATTTCTCCTTAAGGCCCCCGTTTGCCTGGGCACATACACGTTGCGCAGAGATTCAGAAGAAAAAAAAACGCGATTTGAAACCTACTCAAGATATCCGAGTGGGGTCTGCTTACGAAAATCATTTTAGGATTCACTGAGGGTAGGAAAGTAGTTTTGATTCCGGATTAAGTTTTTAAATTGCATTTTTAAAATAGTCAAAATGGCTAAAAGGCATGTTTTCGGAGTAATTGTTAGACAATGACGCACAGTTAATATAATTCTAAGCACTTAAGGGACTTGCGTTACAACTTTCTCTTCTTTTACACGCCATACAATGTTGCGGTCACAGCTCAAATTTTAACAGTTGTCCTATGCACGACGAGAAGACTGCGCGCCAGTTCAGAGCCTTGCGTTCAGAGGCGACACCGCGCTGGAAGCACCAGCGACTGTCGCACTTATCATCCCGCCTCACTAACACAGATACACCCCTGACAAGGTGGGTCCCTTAAGGGGCCTTGAGAGAAGGGAAGATATTAATTCTGGTGCAAGAGATTTGAGTGGCAAAAATTTTTATTTTGCTGGGGAAATGAAGATACAAATGTAATGCAATTTCCTTAAGTGCTTTAAAGATTATACACCGGATGTTTTATGATAAAAATTATTCATAAAATACTCGTTACAGCCATTTTCACTCTTCTTAATAAAGTTTGGAAACGAAATAAGGAAAAAAAAAAACTACCTATATACCCTCAGCGTTCTCTTAAATGCTTTTTGTAAACTGATACCAATCTGATATCTTGATCAGTTTTCAAATCGCGTGGTCCTTTCTGAAGTTATGCACATCGTATGTGTGACGAGTATGCACAAAATTATTATTTTTTGCTCCTAGCTGCTTACTCACTGTCTCAGTACTGATAATTTGAGCCATTTTTTTTGCAAGAACGGTTCTTCGAATTGTTAGTTTGTTTGTTAAGTGGGAAGAACACGAACTGTAATATACCGTCTTGTTTCAAACAGTTCTTACGCTAAACAAATTTGTTATCGTTTATAAATTTAAGTCTGTTTTTTTTCTTATAGCAAAGTTGATACAATAAATGGAATGTTAGAATTTATTAGGCACTGAAAGCCAGTGTGAAGTATTTAGCGACAGTATTGTATTCATTTTTTTTAGAATGACTACAACTGTCTGTCAATGAACTCCGTCTCACATTCTCAAAAACTCTCTGCTCCATGCCTTGAATATTGAAATTTTCAATATTAACCCATACAATTTATAAAGCCCGAAATTCTTTTGAAATTAATATGGTGTCTTTTGACATATACGTATATCTCTCTCATCCTCCAGTGCCATTTCCCTCATGCTGTAAAACAAATATTATATCTTTCTAGACTGTCTTAAAAAATATTTTTTTAAGTTTAATATTTGTGCTAAAATTTAAGTTTATATTAATATAATTACCCAAAATATTAAAATGTGCTAATAATGGTAATTTAACATTAGTCCGTGTGTTTAAAATAAAAATAAATTGCACTTTTAAATCATGGTTAGCTTAAAAAAATTACAAATTCGTGTTTGAATACATATTACGGAACTTTTTTCAATTGATATTGAATTATGAAGCAGTGAAAGAAATGAGATATTAAGCGTACTTTCTTTCATTAACAACCATCAACAACCAATGCTTGCCATAGAAGAGGTTTTCGATTGTAAATATATTATCAGAACAATTACAATGATGTGGGTTTCTTTCGTTAGATATTTTCACACAATACACGTAAAATTACTAAAATAAATATATAAATAAGTTTTTTACAAAAATATTGGTCCGTAAATAAAGCTAGGCAAAAAGAAGTTTTGTCAAGAGAATGAAGAATTGAAAAAATACATTAAAATTATAGGGTGTAAGGATGTTTCTCTGGGAGCGTAATTTTAAGTTTAATAATCGAATTTACTACAAATTAAGGTAGTGAAGAAAAGTTTTTAGATAATGTTTTGACGCTGGATAGGACGAAAAATAAGCAAGATTATATTTCACTCTAGAAAATTTCATATTATTTTTAACTAACGAAAATACATGTTTTATTTATTAAAACGTTTTAATATTGGAAATAACAAAGAAATGAGTGAACATAAGTTAATGAACAACCAAAATTAAATAAAGAAAAATTCCATTAAGTTATTAAATAAATATGTAGTATTGAACGAATTAAACAATATGTAATGACACGTTTAAGTGACAGAGAATGAGTTATAAAATAAAGTTCTCATGACAAATCAATTTATATGCCAAAATTAATGAAAGGATATTTTTGTTTAGTAGATTTTTGGTACTATTTTATCCTCTGTTCGTCTTTTTGTCTTTCCATCACTCTTAAAGCATATTAGTGGTATTTTAAACTCATCATGGACCCGTGTAAGAACTATATTCTTAACTCTATAATCTAGATGAACGAGAAAATACCAACTATAAATCTTCAATTATCTTTGCTCTTCGATTCACACTATATACTATTATATCTAGCTTAACGAGAAAATACCTACTATAAATCTTCAATTATCTTTGCTCCTCTATTTACACTGTAGCATACAAACTAAAAACTTCAGTGCAAGAACGTAATTTGCCAGTGAAATTTAATGTCTATAAAAAAATGAATGTAGTTAGAGATTCTCGGTACGAGAATGGGTTCGAAAGAAAAAAAAGTTTAGATTTATGAATGCTGTCGAAGGCAATCAGCGTAATATGCTAAAGACCTTGCAAGAGACTGAAAATTATATCTGAGGAGATGATAGCAGCGAGAGTTACGAGGAAGAAAAAAATAATATGATTGTGAAATGTTAAAAATAAATGATCGCTCTGCTAAAATAATCGAAGGAAAAAGAGAATTTTTAGAGTCTTCAAGAGTGTGTTTCATAAAAAATATATATGTAGCGACTTCTTATAAATAAATTCGTGTATTATAATTGATCAAAATTAAAATTTTAGATTACGAAATAAGTTCATCAGTATTATAGCATTTGAATTGAACTTCATTTCCCTAATTATTTTTTACTCGAAATTGAACGTATTTGAATACATATATACATATTTCAAAAATCTATTTTCTTTTCATCTGAAATAATAAAGCTGCGCAAGAAACAGGATTTGATCGTTCTTCCGTTCATTAACAACTATCAACTGGCCTTAACGAACTGATTGCCATACAATGGTTTGTCAATTGTAAATATATTTTCAGAAAAATTACAATGATATTGGTTGTTATTTCATTAGATCTTCCCACAACAGTACACGTAAAATGGGATATGTATATCTATATAACAAATAGAGAAATAGGTACGTTGATAAAATTTGGATGAAAAAAAAACAACGTTTAATTTGTCAAGAGAATGAAGAATCTAATAAATTCATAAAAATTATAGGGTGAAAGGATGTGTTTAAACTAAATAATTAATTTTAGTGCAATTTAAGAAAGTTACACAAGCTTTTTTAAATATTATTTCTCACTGGATCTGATGGGGGAAAAAAGTAATTTGATGTAATCATTCACGTGTGTCCACTGAGACTGAACCCTTTCAGCTTCAAACTTGCACGAGCAAAGTGTTCAATATCTTTCAGACATTCACGCGACATTTCAACACGGAGGATCTCGTAGGAAATGTTAAGACATAGTCCGTGTAACGTGGCTTATCTCAGTTATGACAGTTCTCAGAAGTGGTAACACTGGTCAGCGTGCCCTTCTGCCACTGGTGTTCTGCCAACAGTGTTTGAAAACAACTTCGTTCGTAAGCGAACATCACGTGATTGCTTATAGGTGACATTTTGATAAATTGGCAACATTGATACCTACCAGTTTTTTTGAGAACTGTCACTTCTGGGACAAGTTTTATGACAAAGACTTTATTTGCAGTTACGATGATTGTGGATCCAGAACCCCACGAAGAAACTGATAATTTTTTTTCAAGTATATTTTTATTTATAAAAAATAATTATATTTAATGTAAGTTATAGGAAGGGAGCGGTTTCAGCCCCTCGAAGCCTCACTGCCCTGTCTCGGCCTTTCAATGTGTGTGTGTGTTTTTTTTAAATGATTAATGCTGGATACACACCAGCGCAACAGACGCGACCTAAACAAGCACGATGCGACATACAAATATTAATTTATTGTGAACAAGGACGTTTTTCATCCGTACGATATACAAAAATAAGCAATCACATAAAATGTGTCAGGTCGTTACATATCCATCACCGTCATCAAGTTCAAAAGTTATATTTTTAATCGAAAAGTTTGAAAAAGAAAGATTTATTTGTTTTTTATTCATATTTAAAGCTCAGTCGGAAAAATCATTGAGCGTGAACCCATTTTGAAGACCTAAAAGGAGTCATTTGCATTTAATATTGAATTTATTTTTGAGAACGACTTGAACTTGGCATGATAATACACTATTTTGTAGCCTCTAGAGAATCCTTTATGTGTGATATCTGCCTAAAATAAACCAAGTTTTCAGCAGATACCAATAAACAATTTTTATAGCTTTAAAACTGTCTAAACCAAAGGGAACGTCTTTCTCATCCCACTTCTCCCCCGTTAGGATGGTAATGGCTTTGGGCGAGTTTACGAGCTACTCGTCTGCGATAAACTCGTGTGCCTGTGGGGTTGACGTCACTGGCGTGGCGAATGTCGACCACGCAGGGCGAAAGTGAAACCACGATAAATTTGTCGCGAGGTGCGTAATCGTTATTCAAGAACGAAAGTGGGAGGGAGCAGGAGGCCCCTCCCCCTCCCAAATCATTTGAAATACGCCATAGGATAGATTGTGTTGAAGCTTTACCGACAGGCGGGGGTACGGGGGAAGATTCAGGACTTTTTTCTAAAAAAAGTACAAGTCCATAATTATAGTACGTGCACCATAATTTCAGTACATATCTTATGTGATTCTAGCACTTGTACCGCGGGCACTTTGCCTGGTGAACTTTCGTTCTAGAATCACGTTTCCTCTTAGGTATATATATTTTTTTCAGTTTTAGTTTGTTGAAATAAAACACAATCAATTTTTTTTATAACAAGCGAATATAAGTCTACCAGAAAAGTAAACTTTACTCCGACTTAGCTCGCTGACTTAGCGAGTGAACGTGTGTTTAACACGAGCGAGTTTGTGCGAGATGATTTGGTTCCCAGGCGAGGAAGCTAGTGGTGGTGATGACAATGATGATGATGATGATGATGATGATGATGATGATGATGATGATGATGATCGCCCGAAGGTTGATTTGTATCCCCAGGACTCGCCACGGGAATATGGCTTCACGTGACCTCGGCGAACTGGGCTAGATGATACCTCGAAGGTTCGACAATGCCTTCTGCAGCATGGGGGTGCAAGTACAACGCAACACGAAGAAAGAAAATTCTCCCGCTAGTGTAAAATCATCCACCCGGGCGGGAATCGAACCCGGGACCCTTAATTCACCCCTCAAGTAGCTCTAATCACTTTTTATTTTATTATATGCTGACTGTATCCGGCCACGCGTTGCTATGCCTCAGTCAGATTAAACGGAAAAGAAAGAAAAGCGTATGAACACAATTTATAATATTGCCCTATTACAATATTTGTTGTATATAAACGATTCTTCCCAGTGAGTTACTTTCAAGCTATTAAACAAATCATTAGCATTTATGCACTTACGTCTTGTTTTGATAACCAATAGCTAACCAAGAGCGCCTTCATGGAGTGGAGTGGATGTCTGTTCAGAAGTTGAAGCCACTCTGGTTAGCAATTGGTCAGCAACACAAACCGTAGTTGTACAAACTGGAATTCTAGAAGTTTGTTTTATAGCTTGAATGTTACTCACTAGAAAGAATGGTAAATATGCCATCGTGTAGTTAATTTTACCATACAAACATAACACCCACACATCTGCAAGAAATTAGCGTTCAACTTCATCATAACCCAAAATGGTTTTTCTGTACATATAAAAAAAGGGTTGTGCGGAAGTTGGAGAGGGGCAAGTTCTCATTTTGACTTCAAGTTATAACGTGGCAAATATTGTACACACCAACTTCCTTACTTGTCTTCTTACGGCAATGCATAAAACCAGCCATTTCACAGAACATAGAGGAACAGAACTAAAAAAAAAAAAAAAAAAAATTAAATCATATTTCGACATTCTTTAGAAAGGACAGTTTAAATCGGGTGGTGAGAAACATGAACTAAGTCCTTAACAAACGATGCATATAAACATGAGTACAAACAACTCTGCTGCGTTGCTGGCTTCTTCTTGGAACAAGCAAAAATCATCTCGTTTTCCGAGAAAATGGATTCCTCGCGAATCGACGTACTTATCGCTGTCCTATCCACATCCCGGCGAGCGAACAAAACTCAGGAGGAAAGTTCGAATTTGCGGTCGAACTTCCCTCAAAGAAAAACATTTCAAGGAAGGCGAGGGCGAGAGAGAGAGAGAGAGAGAGAGAGAGAGAGAGAGAGAGAGAGAGAGAGAGAGAGAGAGAGAGAGAGAGAGAGAGAAGCGAGCATGAAGAAAAAAAAATATTATTTCGGTTCAGTGCGAGTGAAGTTTTAGAAAGTTTCGGCAGGTCCTGTGTAATTCGCTCCGAAAAAGACAATCTTGGTCTTTCAGCAAAAAAAAAAAAAGTGTGGAATATACTGAATGCTTTTATCTTCAGATCTAGGTGAAATGACCCTTTGCGAAAGTTTTATGAGCTTGCTTTGAAAAAGCTTTCAGTACATGAACGTTTATTTACTACTCACCATATTGCGATGGTTGAGACTCTGGCGAGTGTTGCGCTATACTGACGACTGACTCATTTCAGTGTGAAAGAAAAAAACATATATAAATACTTGGAAATCTACCTAAAAAGAAACTCGAATACAAGCACATGTTCCCATTTACATTTTTTTTAAATATTAATATTTCCAGTATGTAGGTAAAAGTTTTATAAATAAGAGGGATTCTTTCAGTTCTTGCCAGTGATATGAACTCGGTAACGAGCAGATTTATACGTTCTCATGTTGCAAATAAACTTATAATACGAAACTTGGACACATAATTTAATGTGGATTTCTTTAAAGTAATGCCCGTATGATAAATTTAGGAAAGTATTCATTTTGGAGGAAAACAGTAAAAAATGTTTTCCCCTTTAACATATCTATAGCTCTGTTTAACTAGATGGTAATAACCTAACCTAACCGAACCCAAACCAACCCAGGTTAGGCTAATTTTTAATTATTTCCTACAATTTGTTTCTCAGAGTCTGTGCATTTGTTGCGCTTCGGGTAGTTCGGAACAATTCTGATGTATTTCGTGCGCTGGTTTAGGCAGGGTGTCTTAAAAAAATAAGAAGTAAAGTTGGTGCACTTCAAGCACTACAGGTAGTTTCGGAACGCAAATGTTTATGTTTAATGGCATGGATTAAAGTGTGTATGTTGCATTTATACCTATACGATATTATCATAAATTTGCTGAAGTTTTATTTACAAAACATTTAATGTTTTTGAAGCATGTTAGTTTGTATGGTACAAATTAACGGGCATAGGGTACAGGACTTACCTACGTCACAATGAAATATATGTCTATATATTTTAAATATCTTGAAAATGATTTTATATCATATTATTATATTCAGCACGAATGAATAAATGGCTTATGTTGGAGATATAACGATTTAATATGATTATAGTTTTATTTCAAAATGTTTCAAAATTATTTATTACTATATTATAAAAGGGCTTTGTTTAAATATATACCTATGCCATATGATATTAGTTATATTAATATTTTATTAAACAAGTACTTTATTAAAAATAGCTATGATACATTATACGAATATAAGAAGAGCACATTTTATAGACAAACCTATACAATAAAATTATATTTAATAACTTTTTAATAGGGCCCTCAGCGCAATCTTAAATGCTTTTCGTTAAAAGACCCCTCTCGGATATCCTGAGTAGTTTTGAAATCGCGTTTTTACCCTGAAGCTCTGCGCACCGTGTGTGTGCCCGGGTAGGCGGAGTCCTTAAGTTCTTAGGTCAAATTTCAGATTCACTCTGCGTATACTAACCAACGAGTAAAACACGTCACTGACTCCTTCAAAGCATTCTCTCGCGTACAAATTTGCTTCAAAATTTTCAAACGACATAATACAACTTTCTCTGTACTAGTTTAACGATTGCTTCCACGAGAAAGACGCGGCTTGATATGAAAATAATTATGCGGGTGTTGTGTATCACGGTGAATAAAACACGATATTTATACCATTTGTTTATGCAGAAAATAATTGCTGCGTGTGACAATTGGTTATGTATATTTGTATCGTATTCGAAACTGAGCTGCGTAGGTATCAATCAACCCATTCGATAAGTGCATCTAAAGAGCCTTTTACATCAAAAAGTTAACCTCGTTTTCGTTTAAAAAAAATTGCAGAAACATTTTCGAGTTATTCTGGAGTGTTAGATACTGTTTTATGTGTTAAATATCACGAAAGTCATCATGCAGACAAGTTTTAGTCGCGTCGTAGCGAGTGCTTGAACTTACATTCACCCTGCAGTGAAAATGTGTCTCGTTCTCTCGCGAAGTCGCGATGAATATTTACACTGCATAAACAAAAAAAAACAAAAAAATAAACACGAGGCAGTCGTGAAAATTAACGATCCTTGTATGCTCGCTCACGGCACTCCAGCGTATTGTCAAAGTGGCATAACATATATGCATTCAGGGCGACCGTGTTACGAATTCGCATGTGTTTTGTCGACCGACGCTCGGGGATTTTGGAATTCCTCCTCACACACAACCCCAGCATTTTATCTCAATTTACAAGCACAACCATGTAACAAAACATTATTTTTTTGCTCAAATAATCTACAAGCGCATGCAATGCAGTGAACAAAAATCGAAACTAGACAGGAGGGGGGGGGGGGGGTTACAGTGTGATACGCAACTGTCAGCCATCAGAGCTTATTGCCTTCAATTTTTTTTGTGGATTATAGCAGAAAATACAACGGTTTTAGTTTCAAAGTATTAACTTTTTTTAAACTAATATCGTTTTTCTGTAGTTAAAATCACTTCTACCGCAAACTCGTTAAGGACGGTAAAAATTAATATAATGTATATTAAATCAAAGATTACGTTAAAATTGGTAATTAAAAAAGCTAGTTAATAGTGTTTTAGTTACTTGGGGAAAAATAATAATAGTGGTATTCGGACTATGGTTTCGAATCCCTGTAAACCTGATATATCAGTGCTGCCTGGCCAGAAAATAACATGAATGGGATTCGAACTATGGTTTCGAATCTCTGTAAACCTGTTATAGCAGTGCTGCCTGGCCATAAAATAACATGAGTGGGATTCGGCCTATGGTTTCGAATCTCTGTAAACCTGTTATAGCAGTGTTGCCTGGCCAGAAAATAACATGAGTGGGATTCGGACTATGGTTTCGAATCTCTTTAAACCTGTTATAGCAGTGTTGCCTGGCCAGAAAATAACATGAGTGGGATTCGGACTATGGTTTCGAATCTCTGTAAACCTGTTATAGCATAGTTGCCTGGCCAGTGCGTGTTTGCCACTGTCTGCATTATAAAACAAACCTTGGTGATTGTATGTGGATGAAGAAAGAACGAGCCGCCAGGCCGCAGGGCAGTCATGGCGTCAGAGAGAGAGAGCTGTCTGTCTGTCGAGGGTCGCCTCGATACCCCACGGCACAGCTTGTTGCATAGTTCGCGTTTCACATGTTTTTTTTTAAGTGAAACTTCTCTGCTGAGGGGGCTACAATTTTCGAACGTTACGAAAATTCCGATCACATGAGTGGAATAGTTAGGTACGTGGTGGGGGAACCGGTAGAGGAGGAGGGTGCGTCAGCGGCGACGCCACTCCAACGCAAACACTAGCGGTCAACTGGGACTGGAAGACGGCAAGGAGAAAGGGGGGGGATAAGTACATAGCGTAGCGTGCTATACGCTAGTTGTAACGGCCGGAAGTGGAAACGGCAATGGAGAGGTGGAAAGGACGCAGCATAAATGCTACAGAATTCTCGTAACGCTTCTTGTGTTTGTCTACTCCTCGGTTTTAGTAACAGCTAACGACTGACGCCACCATATTTCTTTCAATTTATTTAAAGTATCTACAATTTATTTATTCGTTTTGAACAGCGTAATTCGTTTGTGCAATTAAATTTATCGTAGGGATCATTCATTTTTATATGAATAGTGTAAAAAGTTAATATATACTTAAAAGGATATCTTTATAAGTGTAATTTATTTTTGGTATGTAAGTACACTTTGTTTTTATTTCAAAATCACTTATAGACTTTATAAGAGTGATGTATTTTTGATTGGAGTGTTTTTGTCTTTCATTTATTCATTTGGAGATATTGATTTAACTTCATGTCTTAAAATAATAAAAAAAGGCAGAAGCAGATAATAGGTAGCTATTATAAAAGGCAACGTGGGAAGAGGAGCCAAAAAATGCAAAAAAAAAAAAAAAAAACTTCTGTCCTGCGTGGACTCCATGACAACATTTTTTAAAAATATATATGTAACATCTTAGCTCTCGGTACACGACACTTGGTGGGAATAATTACGCGAATGCGATGGAAGTCAAGGAAAGGAAATATGTAAGAACTACGTTGACGCCATCTGTGGCGGATGGCGAAAAAACAAAGTTCACGCAGCCAAGAAGGAAACTTCATAATATTAACTGTTTAGCGAATTTTATCAAGATGGGCAATATTTTAATAAAATTCCTTGTCGAAATTCAAGAACAAAACCGGGTTAAAGTATTCTTTTTTTCTCAATATTATTTTATCGCTTTTACCGGAGACGTTTTATTATAAACTTTAAAACATCGGTCTGTAAATGGAATAATTCGATAGTCAACGTAGCTGCTCCAGCAGCAAATTCTTGCGTCGGGTGCGGAAACTTACGAGTGATTCGGGTCCATAAATGTTGTTGAAAACAAAAAATCTGTGTATAGGCCTACTTGTCACGCTCGGAATTATTTTACAAAATTATATAATTTCGTGTACGAGTTTCGTATTTCAAGTGTATTTGCAACAGGAGAACACATGAATATGCTCGTTACCGCGGTTTGATGTTACACATTCATGACGAGTACGAAAGACTCGCACACATGTTTTTTTCCCCCTGCATTTTCAGTTGCTGAAACGCACAGCCGCGCGCAACCAGATCCCACATGCATGAGAGAGATAACACCTGTCAACCCCCCCCCCCCCCTCTTTTTCCCAAAAAAAAAATCAATGCACTCGTTTGTTTGACCAGTAACCGTCATGTCAATGAGTAGTGTACAATAGTAGGTCAAGAAACTGGTTCCGGTGCGAGGTGCCTGGTATCGGTGCGCCAATTTATATTATAACATTACGCCGGCCGTTTTGGGTGACCTTGACCTCGTACGCCATCTTGGATTCCACCATATTGAATAACGCCATTTAGAAATCGAGCGCCCCACTCATGAACGTTTCACTCTCCATTACGTCCATCATCCGGAGTTGGACGTCATATCCACCATCTTGTTTCCGTCTGCTGTAGGCCGCCATCTTAAACGACGTCATGTCCGCCATCTTGTTTTCGTCTGCTGGAGGCCGCCATATTTGATGACGTCGAGGCCACCATCTACAGTTTCGGCGTGTTAAAATTTCTGCACGACTCCTGTGGAACGAGGATACGATGTTCTGATCGTTTGTTCGGATTCCCGCAATCGCCACTCGGCACGATCTGATCACGTGTTATTTTGGCAGGAACCTGCCTGCGGTTGGCAGCGAAACTGAGCACGAACAGGTGAGAAATCGCGCTTCTAAACTGTGGTCCCTAGAACTCCCAGTGGCGACCGGGTGAAGCTGACTGCGCAGCGGCAAGCCTGAATTGTTTACTTGAGCGACGATTGAATAAGACTGTCGGATGTGACATTCACGGATTCCTTCTTCCCCGTGGATGGCTGGAGAGCTGCGCTTCTTACCTGTGATAAACCACGCCCTCGTAACACTTCCTAGCACGCATGCCCTCTATGAGACCAATAATAATTCTTGGTCGTGAGTGGAGGCCTGGTGGGTTCCGTCAGGGCTGCAACTAGAGTCTCTGGCACCCGGGGCATGAATGGACTCATGCGCCCCCCCCCCCCCCCCTCTTTTTTTGCACATACCACACCAATAAAGCGGGGGAATCCGGGGGCCCTTCCACGGAAAAATTGTGTTATTTAAGCATTTTCCATACCTATAGGTATGTAACAGTTTCTGTGCTACTGTAACTTCCATGTATGAACCCACTACCAGTTGTTGTAGGAATTACAATGCAAGCCGGCGATTTCGGCGCCCCCACAGCTTTGCGCCCGGGGCGTATGCCCCGCTTGCGCCCCCCTAGTTGCGGCCCTGGGTTCCGTCCAGTTTCTCGGGCACAGAATGAGCAAGGACCGAAGAAATGTTGAATGTCCCGGTCTCTTTCATTTCAGCGAACTCGCGCTCCGAATGGACAACAGGTTAGCGTTTCGCTAGGGGTATGTACTTATCGCGGAAAAAGATTTCGAGACTAGCTGAGTGTGGCATCGTCTGTGTTTCGTGACTAGTTTAGTTTATTTCAGATACATGTCTACTGTCATCACGCCAATCAAAATAATTCGGCGCGGGAGCAAAACGTGCCCCAAATGGCACAGTCAAATAAGGTAATGGCTTCTATTGCAGACGGCCTCCCATTAGAAGGAAGAAACAGCTGGCATGGGTACACAATATTGCAGTCTAAAAATGAGTTCCGATTTATCCCCCCCAAAAAATATCTGCCCCTATGATTAGTCCATCACCCTTCAACAATGGTCAATACAAGATAAACTTACTTGTTCCGTGACCAGGGTAACAACCAGAGGCGAGCCGAGCGAACGTGCGCTGATTGGTTATGGCTATAATCTGTGACACTGGCTCCTCCTCCTTCGCCATGGAGAGACGGTGAGACGCTGTCTTTGCATACCGCAAACCACGTCCTCGTAACATTTTGTGGATGAGTTTCCTGCTTGAGGTCAAATAATTCTTGGTCGTGAATGAGTTCGGGGTAGGTACTCCGGCGAAAGAAGTGACAAGCAGGGTAGCTCGAGCGCTGATTGGTTATGGCTATCAGCTGTGACACTCGCTCCTCCTCCTTCGCCATGGAGAGACAGTGGGACGCTGTCTTTGCATACCGCAAACCACGTCCTCGTAACATTTTGTGGATGCGTTTCCTGCTTGAGGTCAAATAATTCTTGGTCGTGAATGAGTTCGTGGTAGGTACTCCGGCGAAAGAAGTGACAAGCAGGGTAGCTCGAGCGCTGATTGGTTATGGCTATATCGCTCCTCCTTCTCCGCCATGTTTGGGGCGAACCACGTCCTGGAAGGAGTTCCCCGTGGAGCAGAGCGTGTATTTGTTGCGGCAGCGAGGCGGCGGCACCATGCACGCCTTGGACGGTCTCTCGCGCGCCTAGAGGCGGCGGCGATGAGCGCGTCGTGCGTCAGGCTCGTCCTGGCGCTGCTGGCGGCGGCGGCGGCGGCGGCGGCGGCGGCGGGGACCGACTCCCGCGGGCGGGCGCGCGGCGGCGGCGGCGACGCGACCTCGTCCTTCTACCCGCAGCACGACGCGCGCAAGACGCAGTACCACGTGGGGCTGGTGGTGCCGCACCGCCAGTTCGTGCACCGCGGCTACAGCAAGCAGGTGCAGGACACCTTGCACCAGCTGATGCGCTCCAAGAAGCTCAGGCTGTTCGACTCGCACGAGCTGCACGCGACGCGCGCCATGCTCAAGCTCAGCTCCAGCCCCACAAGTAAGTGCTGCCGACTGCCCCTGCCGGGTCAGCTGCTCGCTCGCTCAAGTACTGTTTCATGTATAGGTACCCTAATAAATCGATTTATTTCAATTTTACTACAGTTAAATAATACCAATTAAATAACAATATTTGTGAAAGGATTATGTAGACTCTATAAAAAAAATTTAAGTGATGAAGTAACATTTGAACAATTATAACTTGTTTTTACATTAATTATAAATCAAATTCGATCCATAGGTATTTTTTATTAAATTAAATTTTAGAAACTTAATGATATTTAAAACAAGTTAATTATTTTTAATAAGAGCTGTGGAATCACACAAAAAAACTAGTAGTAATGGACCACTTATGAATGCTTGGTTGACATTTTAAAAAATAAAAAAGTAACATACAGCATAGTTTTGGGGATAAAATTTGCAACGAATCATATTATGCCAAGGGCATAAATAGAGGTAACAAAAAAGGGGGTTGGTGGAATGGCGCTTCCCATTCCCCTCCCGAAGTGTCCAAAAGAGTTCTTTCTTTCCTAAGAAACACTGTTGGTGAAAACAGGTTCAATTGGTTCCTCGTGCTTAGCGTTCGCCATCAATGATGGGTTTTTGCTAAGCAGTATCACGGTGCTGTGCTTTGGCAGTTTTACTAACACTCAAAAACTATAGTTCTAATTTTTTTGCTTAACTGATGTTCCTTTTATTTTTATTTTGTATGGCACATAGTCGCCATTCAGTGCCAAGTACTTTTCGCAACGCTCTACCAGTTTATTTAACCCAACGAAAATTCCCTCTTTGATCTTTGCATCACTGAGTTGTGGGAATTTTGTCTTTAAATACTTGAAAGCTTCTCCTTCTCGATTCATCGCTTTCACTAAATTCGTCGTAAGTACGAGCTTTGTGTATAAAGGTGGCAATGAGATTTTATTACGGGAAACTGAGGGAGTGTACTGTATATCCCCCCCCCCCAGGTTCCATCATTTTTATCTCAGTCCAGTTTTTTCGTGTGTTGTTTTATTTCCTGTCACGACTATCCCACTCGCAAAGGAAGCAGCAATACTTATATCCTAACTACATTACGAGTATGATAGCAATAACCTTCAGATCGCCACATATCTGCCATTGATAGACTTCATAATTTATTTTTTAAGAAGCCATTTTACATACCTCTCCTTCATATGTACAGCGTGACCTACAGGAACAGATGGTATTGTTTTTTTTCTCCATTGTGCAGCAAAACAGCTTTCAAGCTTAACTTAGAGGAGTCAATGAAAAGTCTCCAGTATTCGGGATTTATGGTCCATTCTCAATGATGCCATCAGACCATTTACGTAATTGCAGACAACAATGTTGTTTTCCATTTCAAAGAATGGCGTTAAGTCTCTTTCTCGATGTCTATATACACACACTTTGACACTTTTCTCAAGGAGATTCCACTGCTGAAGCCTGGAGGCAAGAAGTTTGGCCTTGCTTTTTTGGTAACTCCAGATCACCAATTAAATCATTCAGTTCTTCTTGAGTAAGTTTATGGGGCCTACTGTACGAGATCGACTCTAGTCTCTAATTGGGGTCTTGCTGTAAAGACTCGGGCTTTTGTTTGTATTCTCCCTCCATGTCTTCATCAGATTCTAGGACATAATGTTCCGGAGGGATACGAACAGGCAGACCTTCTCCATGTGGCACCGGTCGTGTTGCCGATGTCGAAGTCGGATATGTGATGGTCCATTTTTCTTTCTTTCTTGACATTCCATGTTTAAGAGAAGGCACAATACAGAAATAACAATCAGTGACATGATTTGTAGGTTCTCGCCATGTCATGGGAATTGCTAATGGCATTGACTTCACCGTTTTCTTCAACCAACAACAGAGGTTTACTGCACATGAATTGCAGTCTACTTTACATCTATTTTACAGTAAAAGTAATGTTAACATGCTGTCTTTATTAATGAAGTCAATTCACGTTTCAAAGAAGCAAAAGTCACTTCACCGCAAACATAGCAAAAGTTATTCACACTGTGAACCAATTTACGTGGCATCTTGAAGTAGAATAATTCTGTAATATGAACAAAAAGAATTTGGTTAAGAAAATTTAGATTATGAATATCTATTTTTCACTCAACAAGAAAAACAAATATTTGCACTTGATTTCGTAATTATCCTGTAAAGATTTAACTTCAAACACAGAAAATTACTGAGGATTAAAAGGGCGCAGAAGACTACCATACTGGAAGACAACCATAATGACCGTATTCCACCTGGCCTCTTAGAAAAAGGCGGGAAAGTACCATAACGGAAAACTGCCATAATTTAAAAAGACGAGACGGAATTCTGTCATACTTTCTTATACACTCCATGGAAAGAGTACAGTGGCATTGCTCTCGAAGTAGTGTATAGAATACTCGGTAGATAGCACTGTCAACCCTCTAGCTGTTTCTCAGGTTAATTTTAAAGCTTACAAATAGCTCTTCTGACGGTGATAGTTGCAATAACAAATCATTTCCAGACCGCGGATGAGAAGAAAGAAATGTTTCCGAAAATGTATTATAGGGAGCAGTACTGTATTCTTATTACGACGATTAAAAATAAATACATATGATAGTTTTCTATTATGGGACTTTTCCTCCTGTTTTGACGAAGGTGACGGAAAATTTCCATAAAGGACCAAAAAGAGTTCTGCCAACATTTCTTAGGTATACATTCCACGGAATAAGGGAAACGGCCTTACTCATAAAAAAGGTAATGTAACTTAGCCTCATAGAATTTTCATTTTTGCACACTGGAATAAATGAAGTAATTATGGATCATTATTTAATGAGTGCAAATCCAACGCAATTATTCAAGGGGTTTCTTACGTAATGTTTTCATTATTAGGGTAATAGAACACAAAAATGTCAGATATTAAGGTTTTTTATGTCCATATTAAATTATAGTCTAAACAATGTATATTATTCTGCTTCTTTAAACCTGTCAGATCAAATTGAAATTCGGTTTTTTGTGCCTTACGACACTTATAAACGAAATATGACACATAAATTTAAAAATAGGTACCATATAAGCACATAAAATACAAGACATACAATTATACATATCAATAACTTTATGACAAAACACGAAACAACACAACACACAGATAGATAAAAATTGATAAAGTTCATAGTAACTAATTGGTTACTTTGGTTTTTACAAAATAAATATGTAGATCATAAAAGTTTAAAATAACCTTTGCTTAAGGTTTTTTACCAATGAATGTTTCTAGATTATTCAAAAAGAGTTATAATTTTTTACAAATTTTCTAGTTACTAATGGTTTATAAGTGTCACAAATTCTATAATAATAGCATGTTGAAATTCTTAATCCAAACCCGAGATATTACGTCTGAACCATCAAAAAAAGTAATTATATATATATATATATATAGTAAAATGTGTATCACTGATTGAACGTCTAGTAAATAGAAAATAGGAATCTAGCATATTTAAAAGGAATTTAAAAACCTGAAATTTTAAATTAAGAATTTAAGAATTTTTTTCTGTATACTTCAATTCTGTTACAATAAAAATTAGTTATTTAATTCCAAATTACGACACAATATTCTACTTCATAGCTAATCAATTTGAAGAACAAAGTATACTATCAGGTATTGATGCAGAGAAAATTATAAAATTAATAAGACCTGAGATCTCCAAGTGCAAAGAATAGTATTATTATCTACATATTGGTGAAAAATAAAAACTTGGCATCCAATATATCTCGAAAGTATTAAAAGTAGACACCACATTTAATGTCATTTCTTTCTATGTGATAATTCTAATTAATTGAATTAGTTTTTTACTAAATGTTATACAATAAATGCTAACGTAATTCAGAAACGTTTGTTAACTTGAAAACCAGATCTGGACAGCTGTAATATCTTGCTCAATAGTTTCACAAACATACATCCTTTTTTTATTAGCATTTTTTTCTTGATCAATTCTGATTACAGTTGGAATATCATTCATTAAATATTAAATAGTAGTTGAGATAAACTACTACTTTGCGGAACACCTAATACCATGAAATTGCATTTGCAAAGTTGACTGTAAAGCGTGAATTTGTAAGATAACTAAAACAAATATATACCACGCATTGCTTGACGAGTCCTAAATTTGATAATAAGAATGGGTTGGAAAGTATCAAAGGCTTTGCTCATGTTGAAATAAATAGAATATTTTATTTATATCCTGATGTTATACTGGCAAACACCCGCGCGCGCACGCACGCACACACACACTACTGTATGTGTTAAAGATGCTCTTCCTGATTTTTATAAATGATATTTTTAGGAATAAAATTCATGAGCCTATAAATATATTTTTCGTCAAAAACGTCTCAAATAGTACATAACAAAGGTATTGGTCAATAGTTTGAAACTAATATTTAACTGTCAACAATACTTCAAGAAAATATATACCCATAAATGATTGAACACACAACATCGGTATACAACAACTCACTGACTGATGTACACCTAATTCAAATATTTTTGTAAAAAGGCAAATCGTGTTTTTTTATGTTTTAAATGTTTGTTTGAGCTTTATTTATAACATGATGGAATGATAATGCTACAATTACTAAAAACTAAAAAAATATATTTTTGCAAAACTCCGTTCCCCCGGAGAAACCCCCGGAATGGCCACCGCATGGGGAGCCCAAGAAAAGAAACGGGCTCCCCATTTGGAAGCCACCTGGAAGGTTTTTTTCTGTTCCACCCACCGTTTCTTTGGTAGCCTGACTTGTTACAAGAGATTGTATTCCTACCAGAGAAAATGCCACCATTTTGTCTGGGCAATCCGCCTTGGAGGAGCCGGGGCGCGAACCCGGGTCCTACAAGTCACAAGGCAGGCGCTCTACCCCAGAACCAGAGTGGTAGAGCGGATACTTGCAGTCTTCTTAACACTGACATAATGTTATTTTTCGACGTTACTGTAGTTTCGTGTGTCTTCAACACGTGCAGTATCATCTACCCTCGGTAACGAACAAATTTATGCGTTCTTATGTTGTTCGTTCAGCATGAATAATGTAATTTCATAACAGGGAAATATAATTTGTGCAACTAGTCTGGCAATTTTTTAGTTTATTTTCTGCAAACAAACTTATAGTCCCGCAGTACAATAATTATACAGAACTACCTATAGACTAGTAAAAAAATATGCAAAGTGCTTGCACTGTAGATGGTAAAACTTATTTCAAAATAAATGTTAGATATTAAAAGAGTGTGTATAGGTAAAAAATGTGTGTGCTAACAAGCATGATATTATTGTATAACATTTTATTTATTTGGTTTTAAAGGCACAGTAAAGTTAACCTTGTTATACCACTTTTGGCTTTTTTTTACCGTGCTTAATATGCGCAGCTAATACTGGAAAGCTATTTAAATAGGCATTTTCAAGATCTTCAATTAAGTATTAAATCAATGATAGTGTTGGAATTGTCAAATTAAAAAATGCATTTCATACAGACATCACCGGATTCTTAGATAATGATAGTACTGACCTTAAATCGACCAGTTTTTAAAGACTAAGAATTTAGATGATTCTAGGTTTGTGAGATTTGCTTACTTATTGAGAAATTATGTTCGCTCCTATTCTATTTTTAGTTTAACAACTTAAGTAGATATAATAATTTCGTTATAAAATTAAATTCTCTATACATACTGTTACGACTTACCGCGGGTTCGTAAAGGATAGCCCAATTAAAGATTTAATTTCACACACAGTTTTATTTATTACCACTACTTATGTATGTCACATACAAATAATCTTCTAAAATTGCAAATAATCAATTACACTTAAAGAAAGGTCTATTCCCCAGTCACTCGTTTCTTACAATCCACACCGCACACCTCACTGGGCCGCACCTCTGGCGCAACTCTCGCCGCAGCGCCCCCTCGTGGGCCTCCGCCGCGGGACTCCGTCGCCGCACTACGCCGCTGCCGAAACTTGCCTTCGCCGAGAATCCGCTCGACTCCTCGCTCGGGACTCCGCCCAGAAACTTCGCCGCGGGAAAAATCTCGACTCCACTCACTCACTCACTCACTCCCTGCCCTGGAACCTTCGTCCAAGGACTTCGCCACTCTGCCGCACCCGCGGCACTATCGCCCGGAAACTCCGCCGCGGGAGAACTCCCGACTCAGACTGACTCGAAGGTCGGCCCAACCTCCTTATATAGCCCTTGGGTTCCCGTCCAGAACAATTGGGAATGTCTCCGAGATATCGCGCGACCTTCGCCGTCGAAATGTCCAGAAACGCGTCGTGAGTCCTGTCGAAGGACGCGGCGGCTGCTCAAAGAACGCCGATAAACGCAACAAGCATCGGGTTCCCACAAAACGCGCCGATAAACATGCCTGAGTTCTTTTATTCCGCAGTGCGGCCTCTTTTAAGTAACTCGATCTGAGGCAGGTGCGCGCTGCGACGGTCAGGATGTCGCGAGATAGTATGACACGAGATACCAGGGAGAGGATGCGGGTGGAAGGGGGCGCAGACAGGCCGAACGAGCGCGGCGACGCCAAGCACTGCAGCCAAGCGCGATCGTAACAATACTACTCTTGATATTTTGAGATTATAACGAAAAAATATATAATTTTATTCTAAATACTTTTATTTTGCGAACGTACAGGTTTCAAATACCAAATAAATACTTTTTTTAAATTTTTTTAACGGTTCTTGCAATTGGGGAGATTGATTATATATATATATATTAGGACATAGGCTACACCATTGCTGATTATAATGTATGTCATAAGAAACCTCAATAACAGACAAAAAAGATAAATGTGCAAACTTACATAAAACTAGCGAAACTCAGGGAACATCAAAACATATAAAACATAGAAAGAATTGGACAACTTACAGTATTGATTTTTCATTACTTTTACAAAATATTCTTTTGGAAAACAGTTGACAAGGAATAGTTTGCAAATAAATATATTATAACTTTGTACACCACATAGCTTTGGTTATTTTTTCACATCTGAAATACGGTTTATCGAGGTATAACTGAGCCTTTCTTACAAAAATTGGCTAATAATTTTATACTTGAATTGATGTATACATTTGGCATTTTTTTTTCAAAAATATGATATAAATCATGCAATATTTTACTTACTTAACCATTGGTTGTCAGGTATTTGTGATTTTCGGTCACTATATTGAATTTCATTTCAACTAGTGACCTGGAGTTAAAACATTAATTAGCATCACAACACTTTGTGTGCTACTTATTTATACAAATTATTTATAAGATAATAGACATAATTTAATCATGTCGTTCGAGTATTAGGACTGTATGGTCGCGGTTTAACTTATGATAGATTTACATTATGGCACTTTTCCGTCTCTCCCCGGTGGAATTCTTCGATTATGATAGTCTTCCAGTATGGCATTCTTCCAGTATGACAGTCCTCCGTCGACCCCCATCAAAACAGGAGGAAATGTGCCATAATAGAAAAATAATATATTTTTATTTTTACAGATCGGGGTTATAAGTATACAGTACTGCTTCGTATAATCAATTTTTGGAAACATTTGTTTCTATTAGTACGCGATCTGTTGAGTTGATTTATGACTGGAAATACAGAAAGGCACCATCATAAGAGCTATCTGTAATCTTTTAAGTTAACCTAAGAAACAACTAGGTGGTTAACAGCACTACCTAGCGATGTATTATTCACACTACTTCGACAGAAAAGCATCTGTACTCATTCCATGGCGTGTATAAGGATATATGGCAGAATTCCGCTTCGTCCTTTAAAATTGTGGCAGTTTTCTGTTATGTCACTTTTCCGTCTTTTTCGAAGAGGCAGGCGGAATACTGTCATTATGGTAGTTTTCCAGTATGGTAGTTTTCCAGTATGGTAGTTTTCCGTCGCCCCAGAATGGATATTTATGTAAACAAAATGGCTTGTCTAGAAAAAAATATGGTATCTTCAGTATTTATAACCTTCATTTGTAAAGAATGTTTTACCTAAATTGCAAAATTTCTCTCTATCATAAAATGAATTCCTGTTTATCAAGGAAATGAAAGATAAGTATACATTTTAAACATAATATTCGTTTATATCACATTGAAATAAATAGGATTTAATTATTTTTAACTTGGATAGATATTGAGTGTAGACCTGTGGTAATATTTCGGATAATGATTCATAAAAAATAAAAAATAAACTAATTCATGTTTTTGTAAAATTAAATGACGAATTCCTTGTAAAACATTTTCGGAAACATAAACTTTTATTTTTTTAGGTCATACCAGCATCCTATTTTATTTCTTGTTTAATAAAAAAATACTAATAACTTTTCTCTAGGTATATATACCGAATAAGCAAGATGTTTCACTTCTGTCGTACGTTGACTCCACGCACACACTATTTGTTTTATTAATACACGAAATTTTCTATAATTATTGTAGCTTATAAAAAACATCAATTTATTTCCAGCTTGAAATATCAGATTTATACCAATGCCAGTAATAATTAAAGCTGACGAAAGGCAGACAAAAATAAAGGAAAATTTCTTGCAAATAATTAAAAAATTTGGTAAGTAGAATAAAGATACGTTCTGAATGGCATTATCAACACTATGTGTTATTTTTTTAATTAAACCTTGAGGACTGGTTTCATAAAACACTATTTACATTATTTTTTGTGAATAATGAATAGACAGACCAGCTAAATCAGGCGAAAGATTTGGATTACCGTACTGTCCGCATGGTTATAAAACTACATGGGCTGTTTCAGTGTAAAAGCAAGTATTGTAGTAGGATTTGGTAAAATATTTCATACAACTGTCCAAGATATTTTAATGGCGTTTAATTTCAAATTGCATTCAATAACTAAACGTTAAAGTTTGCTCTCATATTTGTTCATTCGCTTGGTCTGCTGTGTCAACCTATTTTGAATAACTTTAAAAAAACGTTTATACAAGAATGATATCAATAATTTTGGAAGGTAAACGGTAACAGATATTATTAGTCCAAGTATTATTAAAACACAGCACTATCCATCTTTATCCGAACACATAAAATAACTCCATGACGTAGGTATATTAAGCAGAGAGTGTATAAAAATGCTTTTGAGTAAGAGTTCACTGACACATCTGGAAAAATATGCAAAACACTAAATGTAATGAAAACATATATATTTGGTTATATGCAAATACGTAATACAGTCTTTAATTTAAACTTTATTTAAATATTTGCTCACAACACGATAAACTGCGAAGATAAATCTCAAATAAATGGAAAGGCCAATTCCGCGAAATTCCTGAAATGCATAATATTTAATTCTGAAGCTGTCCTGCAGTTTGTTTAGCTATGCAAATTTTTGCTTCAGTGTCGTGCAAGTAATTTTATTTACTCAGAAGTGTAGAGATAAGTCCCAGTGAAGAAAAAACAAAAGGTGGTTTGCCCTCTCAGCGAAATTAAACACTGCAAGAATACCGTGGATGCAGCATTACGAGTAAAAACACTTGAGAAAGAGAGAGAGATTTTTAGAATACGGGAAGGGGGGAGGAGGAAAAAAGTAAATATTAAAATAAGCAGAGATGGTGCAGTGAGAAAATTGCGTCAAGTACAGGGCCGCGGCCCATTGAGCCACCGAAGCGTCGCGCAAGTAGTTTCGCACGCAATCGCTAGATGGCTCTGCTACGCGACCCGGCGATTGGCGTACCCAACTACCGTCGAATAACTTATGAGGCAGCTCCTGGGTCATGTGGTCTTTGGCATTTTCTCCTAATCCCAGAGCGCCGGAGATCTGGACAATTACTTAGTTCGTAACTATGTGGTACGAACTGGATTAATTAAATTAATTTGAGCCCAGTGCATTAAGGTTTCATTGATTTAAAAAAAAACTTCACCTTTCTCTTCATTATTAAAAAATGAAATACCTAATTCTAAGAAAATTGTTAGAAATAAGTTATTGGGAAATAAGTGCAATAAAATCATGATCATATGGTTATGTGAAGCTGTAACAAACAATTACTGTGTACGGTTTTGGCTGAAAATAAAAATAACTGTAAAGTAGTAATTTGCGCAAACATATTTAAATGCTTGTGTAATATATCGTAAGTATACATAGTCCTAATATATTAGATATGTTCAATGCGTCCACCATAACAAATTGTTTTGAAAGGTCTTAAAAGCACGAAGCCGTTCAATGTAGATTGGCTGCGCTAGGTTACGAGGTGAGTAATTAAAAATAAAAGACTCTTTACAATTAATATGTACGCGGGGTATGATGGGGGAAGTGCTGGTTGTGACTGACATCATAGCAGACCGACGTGAGCTAGATTATCAGTAGATAGCCCAATAGAGTTCCGCAGTGAAGTGACCGTAAAATGGCCCACAGCCAACATTGATTTTAGTTTATAAAAAAAAATCGCAGAAATTTAAGTTCCAGGTTGCTTTAAAGCATTTATTTTTTTAAAAAATTCCGGAATAAGGTTATTTTATAACGCCACCCCCCCTCCCCCCAGAGCTCCCAGTAAAGTCCGCCTCTCCAAAATATTAGGGCCTGCACTAGTAAATGGTTCAGGAGCGCGCAAAGTCTATGATCGCCACTGTTGAGGACTAATTAACACATGATTTAATAACACTACTTCAGTTCCCCCCCCCCCCTGCTCTAGCAATAACCAGTTTAATACTAGTGTTCAATCGTCCAGCGCGTGTATAAATTACTGCGGGTAATAATCAAAGCAAACATATAGTTATGTGCTTCAAGGCTACTTAGCCACCAAATGAACCCCGCGCATAATTCGTGCGTCTATTAAAAGGTTTTAGCACACATTCAAGTCATTCATATACAAATATAGTTTCCGGCACTTTTAATTGGTTTTCAGATAAATTAATTTCAACCTACGATCTCCAACAAAAACAACTAATTAAATTGGACAATCACTTTTCAGTATTTTTTGTACTAAAAACGCAATTTAGCTATTTTTATTATATTCAACGACAAAGGCCTTTGCAAACAGAATATGTTCATTTTTTTTGTCGGATGGCGTTAATAATGTATCAAGTGCAAAGCTTACAACAGAAAGAAATGTGAAATGCTAATATAATGGAACATCGGTAGAAATTTCCTCAGATAAAGAGAAAACAATTATATGAAAAAGATATTAGCCAACATGGCTACTTTAATAATCCGTGATGAATGATTAAAATCACGCATATCGTTTCTTGTGGCTACCTTGTAAATGTGCGTTTCTGGATTAAAAATGCAGGAAACGTAATTATTATTTTGTGGTTAGTGAAACTTTGTTTGAACTTTCTTAGCGTAAGTTTGATCACACACTTTGAAACATAAATCTCAAAATTAAAAAAAAATAGTAATTATTTTACTGTTTCCTAAAGCTGGATTTTGGGTGGTCTGGAAAATACATGAACAGCCCCAAACATTAGAGTTGCAAAGGAATCTGTCAGGCATTAGTTGTTTCATTTCAAAACCCAAGCTGGGAGACTGGCTTGTTCTCCCTTACGCCTGAGGTCATAGAAACCTAAGTTTTTGGATAGCCGAATTCTATCACAGAAACTTCTGTAACTGGAATGTCATGGAGAGAGCTTGTCTTAAAAATCAAAAATAATTCAAAATCGGTTAATTTAAAACACTGACATTTATTAATCCGTGCGGGTTCGTGTCCTCGCGTGTGCTATTGTAGACACTCGTG